>NC_138307.1:8117500-8300000 GCF_965601325.2 Salmo salar | reverse complement strand
GCCCAGCCTCTCTGCTCCCGGACGCCAGAGAAGTGGAGCGCAGCACAGCTCTGCATGGACAGGCCTGCCAATGCACATGTGCACCTCAGAGATATGGCAGCCTTTTCCCTATTTAATGCACTATCTTAGACCTGGGCCCATACAGTTGAAGTCGGAAGTTTACATACACTTAGGTTGGAGTCATTAAAACTCGTTTTTCAACCACTCCACACATTTCTTGTTAACAAACTATAGTTTTGGCAAGTTGGTTAGATCTACTTTGTGCATGACACGTAATTTTTCTGTTTACAGACAGATTATTTCACTTATAATTCACTCTTCGCAATTCCAGTGGGTCAGAAGTTTACATACACTAAGTTGACTGTGCCTTTAAACAGCTTGGAAAATTCCAGAAAATGATGTCATGGCTTTAGAAGCTTCTGATAGGCTAATTGACATCATTTGAGTCAATTGGAGGTGTACCTGTGGATGTATTTCAAGGCCTACCCTCAAACTCAGTATCTCTTTGCTTGACAGAAATCAGCCAAAACCTCAAACAAAAATGTAGACCTTCACAACTCTGGTTCATCTTTGGGAGCAATTTCCAAATGGCTGAAGGTACCACGTTCATCTGTTCAAACAATAGTACGCAAGTATAAACACCATGGGACCACGCAGCCATCATACCACCCAGGAAGGAGATGCGTTCTGTCTCCTAGAGATGAATGTACTTTGGTGCGAAAAGTGCAAATCAATCCCAGAACAACAGCAAAGGACCTTGTGAAGATGCTTGAGGAAACGGGTACAAAAACAAGTCCTATATCGACATAACCTGAAAGGCCGCTCAGGAAGGAAGAAGCCACTACTCTAAAACCGCCATAAAAAAGCCAGACTACGGTTTGCAACTGCACATGGGGACAAAGATCGTACTTTTTGGAGAAATATCCTCTGTTCTGATGAAACAAAAATAGAACTGTTTGGCCATAACGACCATCGTTATGTTTGGAGGAAAAAGGGTGAGACTTGCAAGCCGAAGAACACCATCCCAACCGTGAAGCATGGGGTTGGCAGCATCATATTGTGAGGATGCTTTGCTGCAGAAGGCACTGGCACACTTCACAAAATAGATGGCATCATGAGGAAAGGAAAATGATGTGGATATATTGAAGCAACATCTCAACATCTCAGTCAGGAAGTTAAAGCTTGGTCGCGAATGGGTCTTTCAAATGGACAATGACCCCAAGCATACTTCCAAAGTTGTGGCAAAATGGCTTAAGGACAACAAAGTCAAGGTATTGGAGTGGCCATCACAAAGCCCTGACCTCAATCCTATAGAAAATTTGTGGGCAGAACTGAAAAAGCGTGTGCGAGCAAGGAGGCCTACAAACCTGACTCAGTTACACCAGCTCTGTCAGGAGGATTGGGCCAAAATTCACCCAACTTATTGTAGGAAGCTTGTGGAAGGCTACCTGAAATGTTTGACCCAAGTTAAACAATTTAAAGGCAATGCTACCAAATACAAATTGAGTGTATGTATGCTTCTGACCCACTGGGAATGTAATGAAATAAATAAAAGCTGAAATAAATCATTCTCTCTACTATTATTCTGACATTTCACATTCTTAAAATAAAGTGGTGATCCTAAGACAGGGAATTTTTGCTTGGATTAAATGTCATGAATTGTGAAGAACTGAGTTTAAATGTATTTGGCTAAGGTGCATGTAAACTTCCGACTTAAATTGTATGTCTCTGGCCAAAAGTTGCCCACTATATAGGACCATAGGGTGTCAAAGTCCTAGGTTCAGGATCGGGACATGGGGAGGATGTTATTCTTGAACTGAATGTTTGTGTGACCTAGTGCAATACTTACCCCACTCAGCCTTATTTGAATGGTACAAGTGCAACAGCAATGTCTGGTAGGATATCTGATGATCATATTGCTTACTTTGCTTTTTCATTTGTTATTCAAATGAATGTAGCTGCTGGACTTTTAAGGACCTCTCACCGGCGAGGGATTACGACGTAAATGCAAGGGTTGCAATCATAATGCAAAGCCTTTATCCAAAAAACTGCACTCACACCTAACTATTTCCAGGTGTGTGCTTTTTAGACAGAGGAGAACATACTGCAGTGGAATAATGAAATGTACAGATGCCTCTTTTAGTTGGGACATTCCCTGTAGAATAGCCCCTCTGGTCTTCTAGTGTTATTTAGAGTTTTCCTCAGAGAGAGGAGAAAACCTCAACAGTATTAAACCATAAGCCAGGGAATCTATGTCCCCAGGTGTTAATTACAACTGTGGACAAAAATTTGGCTCATTATTAGCAACAGCAGGGAGGCTGGATAGCGGTAGGAAAACACCATGGTTACTTCACTTTAGTGTGTGGATGGTAAATCCTGTTTACTTACAGGACTGTATGGCCTAGTTGGTGATGTACAACTGATGTGCAATTCATTTGACACATTGATTGTGATGCAACAGACATTTCTATGATATCACAAAAATGTTTACATAGTCATTGTGTGGTTTCTGATCAAGCTCAATCTCAGCTTTACTGTACAAATCTGCGCTTTGCCCTCATGCTGATGAGTGTGCAGTGCGAAACATATTTATTTCAACTCATCCAAAGTCTTTTTGGACAATTATGCTTTTATCAGTCACATTGGGTAAGTAGTTATGATAATTCAGCCTTGTGTTAATAGATACAAATACGGTTCTTTGTTTTGGGGTTACATTATTTCAGCAATTGCTACTAGATTTGAAGGCAGTCATTTAAACAGCACATTTTGCCTTGGTATCCTCAGAAGATCCAGAGGGAGGTGTGTGTGTGTGTGTGTGTGTGTGTGTGTGTGTGTGTGTGTGTGTGTGTGTGTGTGTGTGTGTGTGTGTGTGTGTGTGTGTGTGTGTGTGAGTTCAACCACCGGGAAAAAAATGATCTTGAACACAGTGCACGTCGATACCCTAGGACCGGAGGAAATTAAATGGTTCCTCAGAAGGAGAGAAGAACGTGCAGAGTTCAAACAACCATTTCTATGGAAACATCAAAGGGGTACTCCATCCTTGTCCTGGAGGAGCTGAAGGACCTCCGCTAGGTTAGCGTGACTCCACTGCCCGTTATATTATGTACTTCTGTGAAGTGCCTTACTGATTTCCCCACCGCCTGCCACTGCTGGCTCAGGGGTAATGGATCGCTGCTGGAAATTGGTGAGGCGTGTTCAAAGACTGATTTTCCTCAAGGAAGTCCATCAAGCCCAGTTATCTCACATGGGAGATATAGTTACATGCTGATATTCCAACATCTCAGATTATAGAGTTATTACTGTTGATTGTATGGGCTACAGTGGATTTGCAGTGAATGTGCAATGAGCAAATTATACATTTTACTTACATTGTTTAAACAAAAAAAAAATGCAACAATGTATCACACAAAATCTAAAGTAATTTCAATGCACCACATTTAAAAGTAATAAAAACACTAAAAACTAAATTCTCAATTGAAATACAACCCTACTAGATCCAGCTTTCTTAAGAAACATCACTGCATCGTCATGACCCTCTTTACAATACTGGTTCATCCTTTCCTCTAAAGGAGGGACAAAACATTAACAAAAATGTCTGCAAAATCAAACCAATTTAAATCCTGCAAAAGAACTGTGTCCAGGCAGCCACTCAATTACAGTTCCGCATAATGCAAAATTATGTGCAAAACCATTCAATGAATGCTACACACACACACACACACACTTGTCAATATGTGTACTGTCTCTATCCTTGCGAACATGTAATAACCATTATGTCCATGTTAGCCAGTTTGAGGGGCGGTTCATGAGCCCTCTGTGTTTTTGGCAGATATCTTGGGGACCTGCGAAGGGGGAGACTGATGGTACTTCCCTCTGGCAGGATGGGGAGGCTATGCGTGAAGCCCCCGTCAATCCATTTCTGAAGGATATGTGCTACAGTTACTTTTTGTTTATAACTGAAAATCAATAAACTAACGTAATGGATAACATCCATTGGTTGAGTTTGAGATGCAGTTAAAGTTATTACCTGTCCTTGCCATTCCACCAGTTTGATTCCAGCATAGACGGGCACAAAACTACTGGCTAAGAGTGCCTTAAATTAAAAGAAGCAAAGGAATTAGGTCAGACCAAATCCTAAAATATGTAGTGAAAAAGATTTTGAAATGTTCCTTGACCCACACATATTGCAACATGTGAATTGCTCGGTCACTTGACTGGCTAAAACACAGAACTGACCCAACAATGAAGTGTATCAGGGGAAAACAATGACCATGCTCCTCATAAACATTTACGACAACATTTTGTGTTAAAGCCAAGGTTTATAGTAAGATACAGTAATATAATCTGCTCAGGCTTGTGGCAGGCTACCTTTATGAGGTCCTCCCTGGAGGCTAAGCTGGATAGGATGGAGTTCTTGCCACTTTTTGAATGCGTTATAGAGATGTGAAGGCGATCGCCTGCTTTACTGTGGGCATCGCCAGGCAGAAACTCCTCAATGTCCTCCCTGGGGAGAACAAAGGGACAGATGCTTTTTTGTCATGTTTTTAATAATTAATTTAACAACACTGTACGGCTCTATAATAAAGCATGCACTTATTACACAATCTGTTGCCTGTGTAATGCGTGCACTTAATGAAGACACAAATGCAACCATTGTTCAGTTCTATAGCCTTAGGTTTAATTTACTCCCACACATGAATAGCTCCATTTATTATAAAGAAGGTGTTACAAATGATTTGTTTTTGTACATAACACCCAGTTATCTTGATGTTAAAGAAATACACTGAGTGTACAAAACATTGAGAGCACTTATTCTCATTCAACCCAACCAACTGGGTCTTTGTGTTTCTGCCTGTCTTCTGTGTGCATATGCATCTGAATATGACTGTTCTTATACACTGAGTATACAACACATTAAGAACACCTGCTCTTTCCATGACATAAGACTGGCCAGGTGAATCCAGGTGAAAGCTATGATCCCTTATTATGAAGGTGTTCCTAATCTTGGTATATTCAGTGTGTTTCTCTCTCAGAGTTAGTAAGTGACTACCTGGATGTAAGCATGAAGTTATATCCAGGGGTCACAGCACCAAGCCTCTGGCATCTTTGGCAAATCTGAAGGTCAATTCTTTGACAATGGATAAAGACAATGTATCAACCAGCAGTAGGCCTAAACACAACAACAATATGACCTTTAACCTGTGTACAAGGAATAGAAGAATAGGATAATGATGATGAAGACCTTACTATCTTACCTCTAGTTTGTCTGGAGCAGTGATCATCACTGCAGCCACCAGAGCTCTAGCACATGCCCTGAGAGAGCCCAGCAGCTTGTCTCCATGTCTCAGTAGGTAGATACCCAGGAATCCACACGCAGCAAAAGAAAGGTTCACCACTGGCACCGTCATCTCTATAAAGAGAACATAGCTAGCATTATTCATTGAAAGCTATGAAGTTTATTGTCAAACGTAGCTACTGTAACTTCGCCAGTGAAATATTGTGTAAAAGCCTAATCAAATCCATATTAGCACAGTGGAATTTTGGAGCTAGATAAACCTGATGTGGGCAACTGTATTAGGCTAGACTAAACAACATAGCTAGGCTTATTCACTCATTACAGAGGCAGTCGAACTAATACTGTAAACTACAACAAGTAAGTCCCTGCATGTTAATAACAAGCATAGCATTCAAGGTTAATCTACACATACATAAAAAAAAAGCTTCCTTATTGTTTATGGTGCCATTACGGTTTTAGAAACAATTGCAGTAAACTATAACTGCTTGTTCTGCACTGCTTTACAAATATTGATGACAATGTTAGTAAGTGATGGATTAGTGATGGGTCGTTCGCGAACCGAGCCGGCTGGCATATCAGAAGAGCCGAAATCTATTTATAAAAATATCCAAAAATTAAGATATGAATAATCAAAAAATGTAAATGAATAGAATTAACTAATTCAAAGAACGAAAAAAAGAAACAAAATAATATAGTCCTAAATGCTCAAGCGCACACATTCGTTCTGACTGTCTGCTCAGACTAACAGCCTCACCTGTTGTTCCTGTCAATCAGACACGCAGTGTCAACCAATGAACCAAAGATGCGTGAGGGAAGGCCGAGCCAACTCACTCACAGTCACACACTTAGCAGCCGAGGAAAGAGAGGAAGGATAGCTGTGAAAACAACAGCTGGAAAATGAGTCGGAAGCACAGTAGCATTTGGATGCATTTTAATAATGTAAACAATGTTAGAGCAGAGTGTAGAATTTGCCAAAACAAAATCTCATATAAAGCCGGTTCTACGCACAACCTACACCGGCATATGCGAACTGTGCACCCAATTGTGAAGCTAGCTGTAGCGGAGCTTCGAGAAACTAGCGGGCCTGCTAGTGATAGTGGTGGAGCCAGCACCTCCACACGTGGAGATGTACCCACTCAGTCCAGTAGCCCTACTCCGCGACCCACAGTAACGCAGTCTTCTATGGACCAATTTATGCCAAAGTCTGTGTCTGTAGCAAAACAAGGCCAAATTGATATTGCATTGGCTAAAATGATTGCCACTGATTTCCAGCCATTTTCGATCGTGGAGGACAGAGGTTTTAGAAATTATAGCAATAGTCTAAATCCAATGTACACAATTCCAAGCAGGAAGACCCTTTCAAAATCACCTATTCCACAACTGTACGAGAGCACACAGGCTTCAGTGTGGGAAAGAGTCCAAAAAGCTACTGCAGTTTGCCTTACCACTGACTGCTGGACATCAAGGGTAACCACTTGTTACATGTCAGTTACATGTCACTTCATTGAAGATTTTTCGATGTTTAGCTATCTTCTGGACTGCTTTGAGTTCAGTGACAGACACCTCAGAGAACTTGGCAGAGGAACTGTTGAGAGTGGCCAGAGAATGGCAACTAGATGGAAAAGTGGTCTGTTGTGTTAGCGACAATGCAGCTAACATAACCAAAGCCATGAACATTTTAAAATGTCTTGCCCACACAATCAACCTGATTGTAAGAGATGCTTTGAAGGTGATGAAGCCCACTGTGGACAAAGTGAAAGCAGCTGTGGAATACTTCCACTGGAGCACATGATGGGGATGCCAGATGGGGATGCCTGAGCTGAGGCCTAAACAAGACTGCACTACAAGGTAGAATTCAACTTTTTATATGTTGAAGCGGTTTCTTGAGTCAAAGAATGCCATCATCTCTACCCTGGCCATTGTCAATGCACCTGTTGATGCTCTGACCCAAGAGGAATTGGAGGAGGTTTGCAGAGTCCTGGAACCCTTTGAGCAGGTCACTGTGGAGATCAGTGGAGAGATGTACAGTAAGCAGTTATTACTACATCACTATTTAATCCAGTATTATATATGTATATGAGCAGTAGATGAGAATGTAGTATCAGTAGACAGAACATGAACCTGAACTAATAAGTTACTGTTCTCTCTTTTCAGCTATGTGACAGCCTCAAAAATGATACTCCTGTGTAAGGGTCTGCAGTGAATCACATCCAGCCGCCAGAGAGAAGCAAATGTAACCACAGGACGTGACAGAGTTGATGGACACCCTATGTTCATCAATGGACAGAAAGTTCCACAGAATGGAATATAATCATGTTCTATCAGAAACCGCTGCACTTGACCCCAGGTTTAATAAGTTAGCCTTCGGTGATGCCTGAGTGATTGATGAGGCTCTTCAAAGAATAACCTCAGCAGCAGGGAGGGACAGCCCCAGCAGTCAGCTGGCTCAGGCACCAGGGCAACAGGAAGAAGAGGGATTAGATGGAGGAGAAGCACCAGCAGTAGAGCCACAAACGTCTGCTGTTTGGATGCTGTTTGACGAGAGAGCAACTGGGGATGCAGCACGAAGGAATCCCTCAGCAGATGCCATAATGGAGGTCCAATCCTATTTGGAGGAGCCCCATCTGGGCCACATCCGTTCCCTCTGAGAGGGTCTTCTCAAAAACGGGACAAATAATTACTGAGAGAAGAAACCCCATCAGCCCCTCGAAAGTCAGGCAGCTTGCATTTCTGAATGCAAATCTCTCATAAAAGCTAAATATGGTCAGCATTGCTGTGTGCTGCTGGTTATAACATGGCAATAAAGAAGAGAGAGAAAAGAGGGGCCAGTTTAATGTTTTAAGTGGGATTTGGCAGTTGTGTACATTGTTATTTCTTTTTCTTTGATATGGAGCAATATTCTATTATTATGTTGTTCAGATTGTATTCGTTTTGAATTGTTACATTTATATGCACTTTGTTTAAATACATTAAAAAGTTATACTTTAAATGCACATGTGTAATAGCATCCTTTTTACATTTATTTCAATTTGTGGGATGCTGCAGTTTTGCAAATTGTTATTTATTTTTCTTTGATATGATGCTATATTCCATTACGCTGTTCAGATTGTATTCATTTTGAATGGTTCGATTTACAAAACTATCCGTTGAAATACGGTGAAATTGACTAAACCTGTAAGAAAACATTGGGATACATGGACTGGTTTGTATTTGTGCAATGTAATGTGAAATGTCTAATGAACAAATTATACTTTGACATCTATAGCAGCAGCTGAGCTACAATAATTCATATTTTTCGGAGATGTCCCGGTGTCTTCCAGCACATGTGTTCCGGCTTCCCCATACTCAGGCAAACACGCTGCGGGCTTGGGCCCGTTGCGAGCCACGAATATACACCTTATGACTTTAAAAAGTGAAACACTTAAAACTCTAGCCTAGCAGTCAAAAACAGATTTTTTTCGATATAACCACTTCAAACATTGTCTGTGTTTCATGTAGGCTTTCCCTGGCGTCACGTTTTGATAACTCTGTAAATCTCTCTGACAAGTTGACTTTTATCAATATATTCGGCTCTATTTACTCTCAGATTCGAAAATGCTAATTAGCATCAAAGTAGACATCATGTAAGACTACAAATCCCTCCAAGCTCCGGCACATTATCGCTGACACCTTTGCTGAGGGGAGGACGGCTCATAATAATGGCTGGAACGGAGCAAATGGAAACCATGTGTTTGATACCATTCCACTAATTATGCTCCAGCCATTACCATGAGCCCTTCCTCCCCAATTAAGGTGCCATCAACCTCCTGTGATGCATTTGGTCTTGTGTCTTGTACAGAATACTATCCTAGTATCAGTCAGATATTTACAATGTGCCATGAAAACTAGGCCATTTTTTTCCTACCTGTCCAGTTATACTCGGGTTCTCAGCACATCCTTCGACATCATTCTGTCTCAGTTGCCGTTTTCAAATTGTGGTCTGTGAATCACAACGTTAAAGATGAATGATCACAGCATTTCCACAGATTGAGCCATACACAATACAACTCAAAGGAAAACTCCACCCAACAACTATATTTTAGTATTTGTTTCATTAGACCATTGTTGACATAGTCCTAAAATGTTTTGCTTGTCAGCAATCAAGTTTAAGATATGTAACTTTCAAAATACAGAAATCAGCATTTTGCATTATATGATACTGTGTTTTTAATGTACAATATGTTCATACGATATCTGGTTGACTAACAAATTCAATGGTGGCCTCCTGGAGGTCAGGCCCCCCCCCCCCCCCCCAAAACACTTAGGGAGGTGTCCTTCGTGCCAGGTCAGTAATTCAGCCATGATTACTACAAGGTTTAGAAAGCTGGCTAGACTAATTTACCTACCAATCTATACAATGGTAGCTCAAATGGGCTTATTGAGTGACTGTCAGTGACTGACATAAGAGGAAGAGTACTGATGCAGTATCAATTTTTGAAATTGCGACCGTGTGCATTCTACTATTCTAACTCCCAACAGTAAGTTGAGACCCCGACTGAGTTCCCACATAAAAAAAGTATAATATATATTTGTCTAATGGTAAGTCTCCCACTGGCTGGAGGAACTCTGCTGGATGTGTCAGTGGCTGAGACAGAGGGGAGCGGACAGGGTGAAGGAGACCTAGTCCCCTTTGTATTATTGAACTGACTGACCCAACTATACTGAACACAAATATAAACGCAACATGCAACAATTTCAGGGATTTTACTGAGTTACAGTTCATATTTGGAAATCAGTTAATTGAAATAAATTCATTAGGCCCTAATCTATGGATTTCACATGACTGGGCAGGGGTACAGCCATGGGTGGGCCTGGGAGGGCAGAGACCCACCCATTGGGGAGCCAGCCCTAGCCAATCAGAATGACCCCCCCTTCCCATACAATTCCGCAGGTGAAGAAGCCGGATGTGGAGGTCCTGGGCTGGCGTGGTCTGCGGTTGTGAGGCCGGTTGGACGTACTGCTAAATTCTCTAAAACGACGTTGGAGGCGGCTTATGGTGGAAAAATGAACGTTCAATTCTCTGGCAACTGCTCTGGTGGACATTCCTGCAGTCAGCATGTCAATTGCACGCTCCCTCAAAACTTGAAATATCTGTGGCATTGTGTTGTGTGACAAAACCGCACATTTTAGAGTGGCCTTTTATTGTCAACAGCACAAGGTGCACCTGTGTAATGATCATTCTGTTTAATCAGCTTCTTGATATGCCACACCTGCTTGGTGGATGGATTATTTTGGCAAAGGAGAAATGCTCCCTAACAGGAATGTAAACACATTTGTGCACAACCATTTTAGAGAAATAAGCTTTTTGTGTGTATGGAACATTTCTGTTATCTTTTATTTCAGCTCATGAAACCAACACTTTACATGTCGCATTTATATTTTACTTCGGTATACTGTATATTATACACACTCTCACTAATTACAATGATGAGCCTCCAAACCTTTAGAGATGAACACCTGTATTATTAGTCTTCTTCAGCCCATGGCTCTTTTGCCTGCTGTGACATGTCATTTTGTATTATAAAGAATGAAGCCAGTGTCCCCCATTTAGAAGAATGGGGCATGTGCGGTTTAATTGTTGTGGCCTGACTAGATTGCAGTTTGATGGCTCAACATCTTAAATGTGCCAGACAGGATCCTACAGAAGAAGAACACATTGGACCGATTAATCATCTGTCCTGTCTGCTGCCCTGCCAACGATGCCCACATATGGAGCCTCCTGTAAGGTATATGTAAGGTAGTAGGATGGAGGACTCTGCTGGGACTGAGTTAAAACAGCACAGGGGACCCCATGAAGACTACTGTCCTCTGATATTACAAAAATGTATGTATTTTATTATCTCAGATGAATTGCATATTTTGTTGTCTGAAGCTTAAAATTATTTCAATTAGTTATTTTAGTAATGTCTACATCCTAATTTACAGCAGTATTTTCAACCAGTTAATGAATTCTAATAGAGAGCCCAGTTCATCCCCCCTAAGGGTAAATCCACGTACATAACCTTATCATGTAATGACTTCAATAATAAACTAGTTGTATATATACGCTTATATTATTAGCTGGAGCTAGATACCCTCTGTCTGTATCTCTCTATGCTTTAAGCCCGGTCCCAAGAGCTCAATTCTTCCTTTGCAACCACTTCAAACAGTCAGCACTTATTTCCCAAGGGCCCAGAATACCAGAACAATAGGAATTCTCCCTAGTCTCACACGTACTCCTTACCGGCTTGTCAGCACAAATTCCCTGCTCCTTTAGTCTTGCTTATGGTTATATATAATGTGCGTTAGACAGGTTACGCTCTCTAGAAAAAAAACACTGGCTCTATCGTATCGTTCAGAAGTAGGTGTGTGTGTGGGTGGGTGATGGACTGTTTGAATAATGAAGTGGAGATAATGTATTAGCGGCGGGTGAAGTGTGGAGATGTCGTTAATAACACGGGTGAGGCGGGTAAACGTCTTTCTTCGTGGTTTAAACACAGAAGAGGCAGAATCCGGTCTGACTGACTCAATAGTTCCCAGCACCACCATGTCTTTGAAAGCCCAACCCAATTGTTGAGTCTCATTATATCAATACTCCAAGACACACTCTCCTTATGAGACTACATGTAACTTAAAAAAATGCCCTTATTCAATATGGCCCACTTAAGGTAGATGTTGGAAGCCTGGCACCAATAACTGCCCATGGCAATGTACAATATGATAACTCTTGATTACATGTGGATTCAATGAGACCAATATAGCTATGAGAGTAAATTGCATACAATCAGAATCATATGAACCCCTCAAGCATGATAGCCTTTGTATACCCACTTACAACACAATACGTTTTAATGTAAGAGTAAGAAGGGGAAAAGCTTCAAGTTCCTCGGCGTACACATCACTGATGATCTGAAATGGTCCACCCACACAGTCAGTGTGGTGAAGGCGCAACAGCGCTTCTTCAACCTCAGGAAGCTGAAGAAATTTGACTTGACCCCTAAGACCCTCACAAATTTTACAGTTGCACAGTTGAGAGCATCCTGTCGGGCTTCATCACCACCTGGTATGGCAACTGCACCGGCCGCAACCGCAGAGCTCTCCAGAGGGTGGTGCGGTCTGCACAACGCATCACGGGTGGCACACTGCCTGCCCTCCAGGACACCTACAGCACCCGATGTCACAGGAAGGCCAAAAAGATCATCAAGGACATCAACCACCCAAGCTACGGCCTGTTCACCCTGCTATCATCCAGAACGGAAGGTCAGTACAGGTGCATCAAAGCTTGGACTGAGACACTGAAAAACAGCTTCTATCTCAAGGCTATCACAGTATTTTAGTCAATGCCACACCGACATTGCTCATCCTAATATTTATATATTTCTTAATTCCATTATTTTACTTTTAGATTTGTGTATATTGTTGTGAATTGTTAGATACTACTGCACTGTTGGAACTAGAAACACAAGCATTTCGCTACACCCGCAATAACGTCTGCTAAATATGTGTATGTGACCAATAAAATTTGATTTGAGATGGTGCAATTGCAGTTTTCATTTTTCCTCCCATTTGTCATCTGCCCCTACAGTAAAATGATTGCAATATCTTTCTCAAGGACAAAACGAGCTAAATTAAGTAGTCCAATTTCAGATATAAAGCTTATGGAACGAGGACATAATTATAATTAAGACAAGAAACTACTCGACAAAAGAATTATGTGGAGGAAAGTAAAGCTGTAAGAGCATCCACTTCCTCTGTTCTGTAAAATGGAATGACGGCTGAATGGTGCTGAGACTGAAACCAGGACTTTGTCCCAAACGGCACCCTATTGCCTAGATGGTGCCTGCTTTTGACCAAGCCCAAATAAGGCTCTGTTCAAAAGTTGTGTACTACATAGAGGATAGGTTGCCATTTAGGAAGCAGACCAGAGGTAATTAGAGTTCTCAGGGCTTGTGCTTACAGATAAAGCCAGGAGCTTTTTGTTTGGTGTGAGGGAGGCAGTAGGGAGGGAAAGAGGGAGGGAGGGAGGGAGACAGCCTTATTTCTCTCTCTCCCCGTCCGGCCGGCCGCTGCTCATGAGTGTAACTGCCGCTGCAAAGACAGAGCAAGGTCATGTTGATAAAATAAATCTGCTAAAAGATCAAATACTTCCTGTAGATCGAAGGGGAAATGCAATTCATGAGCTGGGGCGATGGAAAGAGAAATCAAAGAGGGGGATTGAAAGAGGAGCGGAGGGCAGGGATGGCTAGAGAGATGGAAGGACAGAGATGGAAGGACAACAGGCAGACCTAGAAAAAAAGACCATTAGATCAGATAGATGAAGGGGTAAAGGTGATGTGCCTTTCAGACAGGCCATTATCTGCACTGTATAAAAAGAGAATGAATATTCTAATGATATCACTATCAATATATCTCTGTCTGCACATGGTGTTCAACTCACTAAAATTGCTTAGTCATAACAAGACTGCTGCATCACTTATTTATGTATTTCATTTTACATTGAAGTGATTTGATTGTTCAGCATGTAGAACTGAACAATATATCAGATGAACGCCAATGCTGTACACTGTAGAACATTAATGTTACTGTATATTCAGTCGTAAACAAAGCAGAAGAAAATAAGAACTCTTTGTTCTCAACCCACAGCACAAATGTGAACGTCTTCAGACCCAATTAGAGCTGCATGTGGGTGAAAATAGCCGACAAATATAGCCTTTAAAATCAACCAAGACTAAAGGTAAGAACAAAGCTATGGGTGGAACTGTGAATGGCATCATGACGTCAGAAAGCTAGGCTTATATTAGACATAGCACAGAGATGGCCCATCTCATTATTGTTTCGACAGCCAGGTCACCCGTGATACAAGTCAGTATTAGCCACTAGGGGCAGCAGTGAGCGCTGTTACCTTCAAGTAGGTTTGAATTTTGCTATGGCGTTGGCAGTAGCGAATGAGTGTAAGCAGTGGCGGATTTAGGTATAGGCGACACGGGGCGCCAGCACCAACAAATATGGAATGGTGACATTTGCGCGATCGGTTTTCTACCACTCATTTGCACGTCACGTCAATGATATCATGTCACCGTGTGGGACTGTGTGTCAATTAACCTTGTCGGAGTGGGCCCCCTGATTCTAGTTTGTGAGCTAGGCAGGCTACTGCCTGGGAAGGTCTCCCACGCAGAAGTACGAGATGGGGAGGTGGGCGGGGGTAGGTTGACCTCAGGTCTCCCCACTGGAAGCCCGAGTTAGGGGGAGTGGGTGAATCTATCAAATAGCGCCCAGGGAGCCATACAAGCTAGTGCAAAAGGTTGCATATTCAAATCCAGCAATTTTAAGATTTTTTGTTTGAAGTCTATCCCAAACCTTAATCATTCAGACTTAATGCCTAAGCTTAGGATTTCAGAATTAAGGCCTAAACTTTACCCTAACCTTCAAAATTCGGAGTTAATGCCTAAACTTAACCTCAAACACTTTGAAATTTGGAACAACCTCGAAATTTGAAATTTTGAGAAACATGGATGAATGTCTAATTCTGACGTAAGACTATGAGAGCCTGTTGTGTTCAGATATGCCGTCATTTAAATACAGCCCCACTGACAACAATAAGAAAGATACAGAGGCCTAACAGTTACAAATTGCAGACAATTTCTGACTACTCACTGTGTTCCTTCCCAAAATAAAATGATGACAAACTATTTAAAGGGGCCAAAAATTGGATATCCCTCAGAAAGGAGAGGGGGAAATAACAGTAGTTGTGATTCTGAGAACGGATGCTCGGTCTGGGAGAAAGTGTTCCATCTCACATTTAGGCCAGGGCCAAGTTGAAACTCAATCACTCTGGAATGGGAGACGTTTCAAAGAAAGAAAAGAAGGAGAAAAGGGGGTAAAAAGTTTCTGTGTACTGAATCAAGTGTACCGTCGGCGTTTTTGTGCCGACCTGTGAACAAAGATGAACCTAGGTGACATAGTAAAAAAAATATATACACTTATTCATTTCTTGTGCTCTAATTAGTGTTTTGCCTTATGACATCCCATCAAAAACACAGATACGTTCAGTAGATTGAATTTCATAAACATCTCCATAAACATACAGTACTGAACACCATCATAAGGTTCGGGTTTTTCGCACAGACACACATTTTATTCTGTTCCTAATGCTGTAGCTGCGTCATGTTGACATTGACCTGGGGTCAACTTAGTGTTTTGTGATTGATTTTCTATTTTACTTTTCTGTCACACAATGACTGTTAAAGTATACTGCTGTTCACAGTCGAATCATGTGCAATTCACCCACATTTTGACCTTATCTTTTGTAGGTCGACCGGAGCGCACTGTTTCTATACAGAATACATTGCTCAATGAAAGGCTTTCAGTATCTGATGTGATATTAAGGAGTACTTACAACCAGCTAAAAGAGATTTTGCTGCCTTTATTCAGTAGGCAATTCAATAACTCTGATTTTTACTTCAATCATTAGATGCCCATTCTGGTCTGTCTATAAACCCCCTTTCACTTTACTCATATTATAAACAAAATAAAAATGATGATGATTGATTTAACAGGTTTTTCACAATGTATTTTCTAGGCTTAGCCTTTTGAAGATGAACTCACGAACATCAAATAGAAATGCCACTAAATGATGCATAACTTAAACCTCAAGTCTTTTTGCAAGCATCTGTCCTCACTGTGGCATTTGGCCTAATCAAATATTAATATTTTGTTCCAAAAATAAAAACAGGATCCATTACAAAATTCAGAAGATATAAGGTTTGGCATCTCAAGTCCTGGGACAAAAATATGTTGGAACAGTTTGTGGTCTAAATATCTTAGTAGCTTAGGCTCAACAACATTACACGGATACAGGTCATTGAAATATTGTGCTCCATCTTAAGTGAAGTCAGTAGCTGCGTTCATTCCTCATTCTAAAATGACACAGGACCGTGCGTTTACCCTGACCATGTGACCTCACTAGGAAATACAAATCGGAACCCTAGTTATATCCTAGTACACAAGAGGATGACACCGGTTTAGATTTCTAGCAATTTGAACCTAACTTAAACTGACTGCATACAGGGTGGTTCAACAAAGGACACACTAAGAGGTTCGATTTAAAGTGCTTAAGCATATTTACCATTCAAAAATGCACAACTGCTTTATTATTCTGTCAATTACACAGCTGCCTCATTTTGTCTTTTGATGTCTTTCTATTTATACACCGGCACATTAGAGACAGGCTTATCCTCCTCGGGTCCTCGCTGTAGTATAGCTTGTAATCCAATTGGTATGTGTGTGTCTTAGCTTCTGCTCACTTTTCCTATTTCTGCATTATAGGATAAGTCCCTGTATGGGGACATGCTCCCATAATAGGTTTAAGATGACTTCCTTAGATCTGAATCGGATCAAGTGACCATATTCATCCATTTCATCTGTTTAAAAGAAGACAAGAACATGATAGTAAGGTTAGCAAGAAGCACCTTTGGTGAAACGTATATAAGTACTTCACCTCTGAACATCTTTGTCCTTCAGTTTAGATTGTCTTCAGAGAACAGTATTTTAGAATCAAGTTATAAACAGAAGAGCGGCACTAATCAGATTACTCATAGCTACATCCCTCTGGCTACATCCCTCTGGCTACATCCCTCTGGCTACATCCCTCTGGCGATGCCTCATCTGAAATAGCATTATAATTTAGTAACTCATTAAAGTATCCAGTTTATAACTTTTCCTGCTTTGCATTGTCTGAAATAATGGAAATTGATAGAGGCTCAGGAGTTTTGCATCTTGACTATGTTGACAATCTTATGACAAAGCCAAAGCGTTCTTAGATTACACGGTGCTGTCAATTTGTAAAAAATGTTTTTATGGCTCTGCCAATGGGATTGAACTCTGTTATTAGTATAAAACAGCTTAGGCAGAGAGCATATTTTATTGAAAGATTTCTGGCAGTGAGAAATTAATGGCTTTGAAAGGTTGGGCCAGCTGCATTTACACTTGTCTTTAACTCAAGGTCATATTTAAGCAGCATGTTAATAAGGCTTTTATCTGAGACTCGTCAACAGAGCAGAGGGAAACCACTGTATGCGTCCCAAATGGCAATTGAGCTGGTAACCCTATGGGCCCTGGTCAAAAGTAGTGCACTATATAGGGAATAGGGTGCCATTTGGGATGCAAACTTCTCTACCAACCCAGTCTAACGTAACAGCACAACATTCAGCAACTATTGGTAAAAGGTGTTATTAAGTCATGGCCATGTTTAATTGGTCCTTGTAACAGTCTTTTATTAGGAATATCATTTGGCTTTTCAAGATTTTCTCTGACCATGAGTCTACTACAGCAGAAATGCTGATAAGAGGGATTTTGTCAAATGGAGCTCTTACCTCCTCTCTGCAAAGAAGTGTTTGTATGGCTTCTGTGTGTGTGTACACACGTGTGCTCTCACACATCTCTGTGTGTGTGTGTGTTTCCTGTGATATATCCTCCGGTTGATTCCAGAGAGGCTGCTGAGATGGAGGTGTGGACAGAGTCAGTACCCATCTCTAACATGTGGGGGAGCAGTAGCTCCGTCCGCAGTACTGTGTGTGCGCTTTGGCATTGGTGCATTTTTTTTATATGCAGCTCCCCTACAATATATAACCCAAAGAACCTTCGACTGCTCTGAAGTAGATGTGCTTTGCTCCCTCCAACTGGTGTAATATAATCACTTACGTGAGAGATGCTACAGATATTCATCTCAGCTCTTAGGGTGATTTCACAGTGAACGTAAAACATTCGCAAATCTCAGTTATTGATCTCTCTCCATGACAGAATATCGTGCTAGTGTTTTATAAAAGGGAAAACAGTTTGTAAAGGCACTTGGTTTTAGACCCCGGTTGGTTGGTTCATCAAACTTCTGACTTTGATACTGTTTAATATTGTCAGTTAATAGGAAGCCCTCTCTGTGACCGATCATTTTAGTGTTAAAGTTTCAGCGTCATTTGTAACCCAAGGTAGACTATATCACTTTTTAAAAATGTTTTATTTAACCTTTATTTAACTAGGCAAGTCAGTTAAAAACAAATTCTTATTTACAATGACGGCCTACCGGGGAACAGAACCCCTTGTTCAGGGGCAGAACAACAGATTTTTACCTTGTCAGCTCGGGGATTCGATCAAGCGACCTTTCGGTTACTGGCCCAACGCTCTAACCACTAAGCTACCTGCCGCCCATCACATGCAAGGGCTCGTTTTACAGTGTGCATGAGGGAAGAGGCCTAATACGTTTCTTACATGTTTTTCCCATCCAATTACCAGTGACAAAGGTTACTTCCCGAATGGCACCCTATTCCCAGACAAAGTGTCACAGGATTTTATCGATGCTAATGCACACAGCGCAGAGGAGTTATCCCGTTCTCCACAGGACAGAGAGCAATTGTAATATGCCACTGGTCAATTGGAGTTAAGTGGTTTAGCGAAAGGCAAACGGCACGCTACATGGGTGGGTGTGTGTGTTTGGGAGGGAGAGAGAGAAGTTTACTGTATCAGCATTTGGTTCTACAGTATCTACAGCATCTTTCTCTTGTTGTGGTCTAGGAACCCAAATCACAGCCAGTGTGAACTATAATATGTATCACTTGTTTAGATGGCGAAGAAGAAGAGTCTAAATCAAACTGTATTGGTCACATACATGTGATTAGCAGATGTTATTGAGGCTGTAGCAAAATGCTTGTGCTTCTAGTTCTGACAGTGCAGCAATATCTAACAAGAATATCTAACAAATTCACAACAAATACCTAATAGACACAAATCTAAGTAAAGGAATTAAGAATATATAAATATATGGATGAGCAATGACACGCAGCGTAGACTTAGATACAGTAGATAGTATAGAATACAGTATATACATATGAGATGAGTAATGCAAGATATGTAAACATTATTAAAGTGACTAGTGTTCCATTTATTAGTGACCAATGATTTCAAGTTTGTGATCGTAGGCAGCAGCCTCTCTGTGCTAGTGATGGCTGTTTAACAGTCTGATGGCCTTGAGATAGAGACTGAAAAACAGGTTCTGTCCCAGCTTTGATGCACCTGTACTGACCTCGCCTGCTGGATGATAGCGGGGTGAACAGGCAGTAGATCGGGTGGTTGTCCTTGATCTTTTTGGCCTTCCTGTAACATCGGGTGCTGTAGGTGTCCTGGAGGGCAGGTAGTTTGCCCCCTGTGATGCGCTGTGCAGACCGCACCATCCTCTGGAGAGCCCAGTGGTTGCGGGCGATGCAGTTGCCGTACCAGACAGTGATACAGCCTGACAGGATGCTCTCAATTGTGCATCTGCAAAAGTGTGTGAGGGTTTTAGGTGACAAGCCAAATTTCTTCAGCCTCCTGAAGTTGAAGACACGCTGTCGCGCCTTCTTCACCACACTGTCTGTGTAGGTGGACCATTTCAGTTTGTCAGTGATATGTACGCCGAGGAACTTAACTTTCCACCTTCTCCACTGCTGTCCCTTCGATGTGGATAAGGGGGTGCTCCCTCAGGTGTTTCCTGAAGTCCATGATCATCTCCTTTGTTCTTTGATGTTGAGTGAGGTCATTTTCCTGACACCACACTTTGAGCCCTCACCTCCTCTCTATAGGCCGTCTAGTCATTGTTGCTAATCAAGCCTACTGCTGTTGTGTCATTTGCAAACTTGATGATTGAGTTGGAGGCATGCATGGCCACGTAGTCATGGGTGAACAGGGAGTACAGGAGGGGGCTGAGCACAGACCCTTGTGGAGCCCCAGTGTTGAGGATCAGCGAAGTGGAGATGTTTCCTACCTTCACCAGCTAGGGGCGGCCCATCAGGAAGTCCAGGACCTAATTGCACATGACGGTGTTCAGACCCAGGGCCTCGAGCTTAATGATGAGCTTGGCGGGTACTATGGTGTTGAATGCTGAGCTACAGTGGGGGGAAAGTATTTGATCCCCTGCTGATTTTGTACGTTTGCCCACTGACGAAGAAAGGATCCGTATATAATTTTAATGGTAGGTTTATTTGAACAGTGAGAGACAGAATAACAACAAAAATATCCAGAAAAGCGCATGTCAAAAATGTTATAAATTGATTTGCATTTTAATGAGGGAAATAAGAATTTGACCCCCTCTCAATCAGAAAGATTTCTGGCTCCCAGGTGTCTTTTATACAGGTAACAAGCTGAGATTATGAGCACACTCTTAAAGGGAGTGCTCCTAACCGCAGCTTCTTACCTGTAAAAAAGACACCTGTCCACAGAAGCAATCAATCAATCAGATTTCAAACTCTCCACCATGGCCAAGACCAAAGAGCTCTCCAAGGATGTCAGGGACAAGATTGTAGACCTACACAAGGCTGGAATGGGCTACAAGACCATCGCCAAGCAGCGTGGTGAGAAGGTGACAACATTTGGTGCGATTATTCGCAAATGGAAGAAACACAAAATAACTGTCAATATCCCTCGGCCTGGGGCTCCATGCAAGATCTCACCTCGTGGAGTTGCAATGATCATGAGAACGGTGAGGAATCAGCCCAGAACTACACGGGAGGATCTTGTCAATGATCTCAAGGCAGCTGGGACCATAGTCACCAAGAAAACAATTGGTAACACACTACGCCGTGAAGGACTGAAATCCTGCAGCGCCCGCAAGGTCACCCTGCTCAAGAATACATATACTGGCCCATCTGAAGTCTGCCAATGAACATCTGAATGACTCAGAGGACAAGTGGTGAAAGTGTTGTGGTCAGATGAGACCAAAATGGAGCTCTTTGTCATCAACTCAACTCGCCGTGTTTGGAGGAGGAATGCTGCCTATGACCCCAAGAACACCATCTCCACCATCAAACATGGAGGTGGAAACATTATGCTTTGGGGGTGTTTTTCTGCTAAGGGGACAGGACAACTTCACCGCATCAAAGGGACGATGGACGGGGCCATGTACTGTCAAATCTTGGGTGAAAACCTCCTTCCCTCAGCCAGGGCATTGAAAATGCTTTGTGGATGTGTATTCCAGCATGACAATGACCCAAAACACACAGCCAAGGCAACAAAGGAGTGGCTCAAGAAGAAGCACATTAAGGTCCTGGAGTGGCCTAGCCAGTCTCCAGACCTTAATCCCATAGAAAATCTGTGGAGGGAGCTGAAGGTTCGAGTTGCCAAACGTCAGTCTCGAAACCTTAATGACTTGGAGAAGATCTGCAAAGAGGAGTGGGACAAAATCCCTCCTGAGATGTGTGCAAACCTGGTGGCCAACTACAAGAAACGTCTGACCTCTGTGATTGCCAACAAGGGTTTTGCCACCAAGTACTAAGTCATGTTTTGCAGAAGGGTCAAATACTTATTTCCCTCATTAAAATGCAATTAATTTTATAACATTTTTGACATGCGTTTTTCTGGATTTTTTTGTTGTTATTCTGTCTCTCACTGTTCAAATAAACCTACTATTAAAATTATAGACTGATCATTTCTTTGTAAGTGGGCAAACGTACAATATCAGCAGGGGATCAAATACTTTTCCCCCCCACTGTATAGTCAATGAACGGCATTCTTACATAGGTATTCCTCTTGTCCAGATGGGATATGGCAGTGTGCAGTGTGATGGCGATTGCATAGTTTGTGGACCTATTTGGGCGGTAAGCAAATTGAAGTGGGTCTAGGGTGACAGGTAAGGTGGAGTCGATATGATCCTTGACTAGTCTCTCAAAGCACTTCATGATGACAGAAGTGAGTTCTATGGGGAAATAGTCATTTAGTTGAGTTACCTTTGCATTCTTGGGTACAGGAACAATGGTGGCCATCTTGAAGCATGTGGGGACAGCAGACTGGGATAGGGAGAGATTTAATATGTCCGTAAACACACAATCCAGCTAGTCTCCACATGCTCTGAGGACGCGGCTAGGGATGCCGTCTGGGCTGGCAGCCTTGCGAGGGTTAACACGTTTAACTGTCTTACTCATGTCGGCCACGGAGAAGAAGAGCCCACAGTCCTTGGTAGCTGGCCGCTTCGGTGGCACTGTGTTATCCTCAAAGCGAGCAAACGACGCGCTTAACTTGTCCATAAGCAAGAAGTCGGTGTCCGCGACGTGGCTGGTTTTCCTTTTGTAGTCCTTGATTGTCTGTAGACCCTGCCACATACAGTGCGTCTTGTGTCTGAGCCATTGAATTGCGACTCCACTTTGTCTCTGTACTGACATTTTGCCTGTTTGATTGCCTTGCAGAGGGAGTGACTACTCTGTTTGTATTCTGCCATATTCCGAGTCACCTTACCATGGTTAAATGCGATGGTTCGCACTTTCAGTTTTGCACGAATGCTGCCATCTATCCACAGTTTCTGGTTAGGATAGGTTTTAATAGCCACAGTGGGTGCAACATTTCCTATACACTTCTTGATGAAATCACTAACTGTGTCAGTGTAGACGTCAATATTATTCTCGGAAGCTACCTGGAACATATCCCAGTCCGTGTGATCAAAACAATCTTGAAGCGTCAATTCCGAATTGGTCAGAGCAGCGTTGAATAGTCCTTAACACGGGTACTTCCTGTTTGAGTTTCTGCCTATAGGAAGGGAGGAGCAAAATGGAGTTGTGGTCAGATTTGCTGAAAGGAGGCTGGGGGAGGGTCTTGTATGCATCCCGGAAGTTGGAATAGCAATGGTTGAGTGTTTTTCCAGCGTGAGTACTACAGTCAATATGCTGATAGAATTTAGGTAGGCTTTTCCTTAAATTTGCTTTGTTAAAATCCCAAGTTCCTTGAGGGCCGTCGTGGTATCGGCTTGAGTGGGGATATACACGGCTGTGACAATAACTGAAGAGAATTCTCTTGGGATATAATACGGTCGGCATTTGATTGTGAGGTATTCTAGGTCGGGTGAACAAAAGGACTTGAGTTCCTGTATGTTATTGCAATTACACCATGAGTCGTTAATCATGAAACATACACCCCCGCCCTTCTTCTTCCCGGAGTGATTCCTGTCGGCGCGATGAACTGAGAATCCAGTTGGCTGGACCGTCTCCGACAGTATATCCCAAGAGAGCCATGTTTCCGTGAAACAGAGTATGTTACAATCCCTGATGTCTCTCTGGAAAGGAACCCTTGCCCTGATCTCGTCAACTTTGTTATCCAGGGACTGAACATTAGCAAGTAATATACTCGGAAGTGGTGGATGGTACTCGTGCCCCCTCTGTCTGACTAGAAGACCACTCCAAATTCCTCTTCTACACTGGCATTGTTTTGGGTTGGCCTCTGGAATCAGTTCAATTGCCCTGGTTGGTGCGAACAAAGGTTTCGCTTTGGGAAAGTCAGATTCCTGGTCGTAATGACGGTAGTGCTGGTGAGTTACTGTCGCTCTGATATCCAATAGTTCTTCCCGGCTGTATGTAATAACACATAACATTTTCTGGGCTAACAGTGCAAGAAATAATACATAAAAAATGAAATACTGCAAAGTTTCCTAAGAACTAGAAGCGAAGCAGCCCTCTCTGTTGTCACTATCTTGAACCATCTATGGTGAGCAGAGAAAAGTTACTGTATATCCCTTGTTTAGATGGAGAAGAAGAAGAGTCTATAGCAAGCAGAGAAAGGTTATTGTATATCTAGCTTGTCATTCTACTACATACTGTACTCTTTATATTTTGTGGTCTTAATGTTAAAACCCGTGTTTAGTGAGGATGAGCAGAAGAAGAGGAGTCTATGTACTCTCCTACCTTCACTTCCTCATTGTGATCACGCCCCTGTTACATGCGCCTTGATTGGATGTTTGTTCTCATAAGTATCAGCTTCTCAGTAGCAGGATAGGCGTAATGAACACGAGGGGAGACAGAGAGCTGGTTTCAAGCGCAGAGCGCAGCAGGTGTTTATTGCAAAGGACCAAAGGAGGAGGCAGGTAGCTGGGTCCAGGGACTGGCAGAAGGTCATACACAGGGGGTCCAAAAGGGCAACAGTACAGGCAGGGAAAAGGCTAGTAACATAGTCCGGGAGATCAGGCAATAGGTAGATAACAGGAAATCTGATAGGCTAAAGTACAGGCAGGGAATAGGCAAAAGGCGTCGTTAGTGAGGCAGGCAAAAACTATCATACACGGGAGGAGTAAATCACAGGGGAAAAACAGGGCTCCGAAAGACGTGTGTCACAAAACAAACAATACCTCACAGTGATGGGGTGCAAAGAACTGAACTAAATAGTGTGTGAACAGGTGATTAGAATTCAGGTGATTAGGATCTGGAGAGTGAGCTGCGTTCAGGGGATCTAGGTGTTTGAGGTTGTGATTTGGAAGCAGACGTTACAATAGGGTTGTTTAAATGAGGCAGGCAGCTATAAATATTCAGCCTCTCTGCCTCTGCGGTGGCCTCGTCCTCCCTACCTGCATGGCTGCAAACGGTGGACTGGGGAGCTGACTATACTATCACAGCACCTTCAGGCATCATATAATATTGTAATGACCCGGCTGGGTCATAAAGGAAAAAGAGACGGACTCTAGGTGTGCAGGTCAGAACACAGGTTTATTCCTAAACTGGGCTATTGTTCAGGCCACAGCCCACGCCGCTAAATGCCGAATGTACACAACTATACCAAGTCTAATTAATGTTTACTCCCATAGGAACAGATCAAGGCCCCGAACAGAAAGAGAGAGAAGATCATTTCCAAATCCCGCGGGATTACCCATCATACCCCCCCAACCTTTCCCTCTGTCCTGACATATTTAACCCCTGCTAGTAGCCATGAGAACCATAACACACCCACAAACACAGAACACAATACCGGGTCGTTACATAGCCCCCCCCTTTCTAAACCCTAGCCCCTAGGGTTACACAACAAAATCCTTAAAACGACCCGGAGGTCGCATCAGTCTCTTGGGCCTCCCCGTGGCTCTCACCGGTGAACCCCCAGAACACTCATCTGCCCCAATGTCATTTCCAGCGCCCTCCGAAGAAGCAGCCCCCATCCCAGGCTCAGGTTGCGCTAGAGTCTCCTCGTTAGACTGTTCCCGTGGGCTCACATCAGAGACCTCACTCCCATTTCCTACCATTTTCCTCCCTCTGTAGGGTGCCAATCGGTCCCGGTGGACCACCACCTTCCTGCTCCGTGGGGGGACCTCCACCCGGTACGTCACCTCCCCCACTCTCTCTATCACCAGACACGGCCCCACCCATGCACTGTCCAGCTTTGGGCACCGCCCCTTCTTGCGCGTGGGGTTGTGAAGCCACACACATTCTCCCGCTCCAAAGTGCCTCCCCCTAGCGCGCGAGTCGTAGTGGCGCTTTTGGCGCACCCCTGCGTTCTCGAGTTGCTCTCTTGCGAAGGTGTGAGCCGCTTCTAACCGGTTCTGCAGACGACACACATAGTTCGGGCCAGGCAAAACCCCGTCGTCATTATCAGGAGGGTGGCCAAACGTCAGTTCGGCTGGGGTGCGCAACTCACGACCTAACATTAGTAGCGCTGGGGAGCACGCAGTCGATTCTTGAACAGCCGACCTACATGCCATAGGAATAAACGGTAAGTGGGTGTCCCAATCTCTCTGGTGTTTTGAGGTAACGATGGCCAGCTGCTGTGCTAACGTTCTGTTAAATCTTTCCACCAGCCCATCACTCTGGGGGTGAAGCGGAGTAGTGCGCGTCTTCTCCGCGCCTAACCGTCTACACAACTCTGAGAACACCCGTGACTCGAAGTTTCTCCCCTGGTCGCTGTGAATAAACTGTGGCACCCCAAACCGACTGATTATTCCCCCCACCAACGCATCAGCTACTGTCTCTGCCTCCTGGTCTGGGAGAGCGTAAGCCTCCGGCCACTTGGTGAAGTAGTCCATAGCGGTTAGAATCCACCTGTTACCTCTGTCTGTGGTTGGAAACGGCCCCACTATGTCTACCCCCAGTCTCTCCATGGGCTCCCCTACTGGGAATTGTTGTAGGAGGGCGTGTGACTGACCTGGAGGTCCTTTTTTAGCAGCACACTCGTCGCACTGCCTACAAAAGTCCTCAACATCCCTCCTGTGCCTGGCCCAATAGAAGCCTTTACGCATGCGCTTTAACGTTTTGGAGACCCCAAAATGCCCTGCGCCAACTCCCCCATGAAGCTGCTGTAACACGCTCCCCTGCAGCCTTTTGGGCACCACTACCTGCCACGTAATTTCTCCAGTCGCTGGCTTTTTCCACCCCCTCTGGAGCACTTCCTCAGCCACTCTAAGGACTGTGAATTTAGCCCACAGTCCCTTGGTGACTGGTGATAGAGGGGCTACTTCCCCCCACGGCGGTCGTCTTCTCTCTTCCACCCACCGCAGCACAGGACGCAGCTCTGCGTCCTCCTCCTGGCGATGCCTCCACTCCCCAACGTCCACAGCCTCAAGCTCCCGGCACTCTGTCACACTCAGCTGACTCACCGTGGCGGTGACTCCCTCCTCCCTGCACAGTTCTCTCTCTCGCTCCACCCGTTTGGCGCAGTACCCACAGCCATCCTCAGCACACGGGCGGCGGGACAAGGCGTCTGCATTGCTGTGGCGAAGGCCGGCTCTGTGCTCCACCTGGAAGTCGTAGGGTTGCAGCTCCTCCAGCCAGCGGGCAATCTGACCCTCTGGCTCCTTGAAGGAGAGAAGCCACTGCAGGGCGGAGTGATCCGTCGGGACCACAAACGGCAGGCCCCCCAGGTAGTACTTGAAATGGCGTACTGCTGCCACGACAGCCAAAAGCTCTCTCCTTGTCACGCAGTAGCGTTTTTCAGCCTTATCAAAAGTCCTGCTGTAATAAGCTACTACGTGTTCCCCATCAGGACCACGCTGAGCCAGCACAGCCCCCAAACCCTCATTGCTTGCGTCGGTGTCCAGGATGAACGGACGGTTCGGGTCTGGTGAGGCCAGGACAGGGGCCTCCATCAGGGCACGTTTGAGAGCCTCAAACGCCCGCTGGTGCTCTTCGGTCCACTGAAAAACAGTGTCCTCCTTGAGAAGGTGGTTCAACGGAGCCGCTACCCCCGCAAACCCCTTCACAAACCTACGATAGTAGGATGCCAGCCCCAGGAAGCTCTTAACCTCTATGGGCTAGGTGGGACGCAAGCGTCCCACCCGTGGTGCACTCCATCAACAGCAGGTGCATTTCAAGTGCGGCAAATTTGAATCCAAATAAATGTCAAAATTCAAATTTTTCAAACATACAACTATTTTACACCCTTTGAAAGATAAACATCTCCTTAATCTAACCACGTTTTACGATTTCAAAAAGGTTTTACGGCGAAAGCATAAATTTAGAGTATGTTAGGACAGTACATTTACAAGAGTTGTGTGTAATGTTGTGCCAATTCAAAGACAGGCATCACCAAAACCATAAAATCAGCTAAAATTATGCACTAACCTTTTACAATCTCCAACAGATGACACTCCTAGGACATTGTGTTAGACAATGCATGCATTTTTAGTTCTATCAAGTTCATATTTATATCCAAAAACAGTGTTTTACTGTGGCGTTGATGTTCAGGAAATCGTTTCCCTCCAATAACCGGCATTCAAGTCAGCACCACAAATTAAATAATTAAAATTAGAAAACATTGGTAAAATATTATATTGTCATTTAAAGAATTATAGATTTACATCTCTTGAACGCAATCAACTTGCCAGATTTAAAAATAACCTTACTGGGAAATCACACTTTGCAATAATCTGAGCACTGCGCCCAGAAAAATACGCGTTGCGATACAGACTAGCCGCCATGTTGGGGAGATCTAAAATCGAAAATACTATGTAAATAATCCATTACCTTTGATTCTCTTCATCAGATGTCACTTCCAGGTATCACAGGTCCATAACGAATGTAGTTTTTTGTTCAAAAAAGCTCATCATTTATGTCCAAAAATCTCCGTCTTAGCACATGATCTAAGCCCGCCGGACTTCACTTCATGAACGAGGGGAAAAAATATATTTACGTTTGTTCAAACATGTCAAACGTTGTATAGCATAAATCATTAGGGCCTTTTTTAACCAGAACATGAATAATATTCAAGGTGGACGAATGCATTCTCTTTTATAACGTATTGGAACGAGGGTACCCAACATGAACTCGCGCGCCAGGTGTCTAATGGGCCATCATCGTTCCATGGCTCTTGTTCGGTCAGATCTCCCTCCAGAAGACTCAAAACACTTTGTAAAGGCTGGTGACATCTAGTGGAAGCAATAGGAAGTGCCAAAATATTCCTCAGCCCCTGTGTTTTTCAATGGCATAGGTTTAAAGGTAATACAACACATCAGATATCCACTTCCTGTCAGAATCTGTCTCCGGGTTTTGCCTGCCAAATGAGTTCTGTTATACTCACAGACACCATTCAAACAGTTTTAGAAACTTTAGGGTGTTTTCTATCCATATATAATAAGTATATGCATATTCTAGTTACTGGGTAGGATTAGTAACCAGATTAAATCGGGTACATTTTTTTATCCAGCCGTGAAAATACTGCCCCCTAGCCCTAACAGGTTAACCTCTTTTTTTCCCCCTGGAACTGGCCACCCCCTCACAGCCTCTACTTTGTCTGGCATCGTGCTGATGCCCTCACCACCCAGCTGATGCCCCAGGAACGCCACCTCCCTTTGCATGAAATGGCACTTTCCCGGATGTAATTTTAGCCCCCCCCCCGAGATCCTCTCTAACACTCGCCTAAGTGCCCCCAGTGCCCCCTCAAACGATGTGCCGTGCACCAATATGTCGTCTAGGTACACAACACACTCGTCTCTCGGAACCCCCGCCAGCACTCTGTCCATGAGCCTCTCAAAGTTGGCAGGAGCATTACAGAGCCCGAAGCACAGCACCTTGAACTGCCAATGGCCCCTATCTGTGGAGAAGGCCATTTTTTCACGTGCCCCTGGCGAGAGGGGCACCTGCCAGTAGCCACTGCGCAGATCAAGGGAGGAGAACCACGAGGACCCTCTCACGTGGTCTAGCGACTCATCAATCCTCGGTAGGGGATAAGAGTCTTTAGTGGTGACAGAACTTAGGCCCCTGTAGTCAACACAAAACCTAAGTTTACCCCCTTTCTTAGGCACCATGACGACCGGCGCGGACCATGGGCTATCTGATGGCTCAATGAAATCAGCCCGCAACATGTCAACAATAGCTGTGTCTGCTGCTTCCCTCCTGGCAAGGGGAATACGACGGGGCCGAATTTTAATGGGTCGGGCGTCCCCAGTGTCTATTTCGTGCTGAACTAGGTGCGTTTGTCCTACCTCATCTTCCCCCCAAGCGAAGCTATCTTTAAAGTCCAACAGCAGCTGCTTTAACTGTCTCTGTTGTCTGTCATCCAGACCCTGACAGTTCTTCAGCCACACAGCCTCGACGCCGTCGATAGCTTCCTCCTTCCCCCCGTCGGGCTGATGGGGTGAAGGAGCCAGTGTGTTTTGGGCTACTGAGCTGCCTGTGCTTGCACCATGATGGGGAGTGAAGGCCGTCGCCGCCGGAGACAGCTGCTGGAATGGCACAACGACCAAGGGAGCAGCCGGGATGACCGGTGGAGTTTCTGCAAGCTTGGAGGAAGACGGAGGGACAGCCCTGCCCCCTGCTGGCTCTCCCGAAGGCGACATTCCCACTGTGGGCCCCCCCGACAGCCTCAAAGTGCCCGACGCTAAGTCCAACTGAGCCCCACAGTTTTTCAAAAAGTCCATTCCCAGTATACAGGGGTCCTGCACCGCTGCTACCCACGCCAGACACCCCACAGTTCTCCCCCCCACAGTCACAGATAGCTGACACTTCCCTAACATGGGGGCTAGCTCCCCCGTGACAGTCCGTAGCTGGACAAGGGTCGGCTCCACCCGCACCCCAACAGGTAGTATGTCTGGTCTCACCAGGGTTACTGTAGAGCCCGTGTCGACCAGGGCCAAACATTCCACCCCCTCTACCTTGACGATGACATTGCAGAAGTCCCCAACGGTGGTACGTCCCACCACAACTACCGGACTAGGAAACACGGCGGCAGCTACACCCTGGGGGAGCAGGTCCCCACCCTCTTGTCTGCGCTGCTGGGTACCTCTTTTGCTTACAGTGGGTTTGGGGGCGGGGGGGTGGGTCCGCGCTGCCCCCTGCGCGAGAACCCGCCGTCGTTTCCCTGGTGATGGGGGAATCTGCCACACTCCCGCTGAATGTGGCCAGGCTGGCCACAACCCCAGCAGACAATAGGAGTTGAGCTGACACTGCGACGCTGCCTGGAGCCCCTCTCCATGACAAGCGAAGCAGTCTTGACTAGCCCGCCCAACTCGTCGACCCACTCTGGTTTCGTGACCCCTGGCACCCCAGCCACCACTGCTCTCACCTCTGGTTGACTGGCGACTTCCACTCTCACTCCCTCACCCCAGATCAGCTCCCTCTTCCTAGCTATCTCCACTGCAGCCCGCAGAGATGGTGGGTCCGCCATCTGAACATGCTTACCCAGTTCGGTGGAAGAGAGCGCTCTAATAAAACTGTCCCGTGCCAGCTCGTCTTGCACCCCAATCGGCATAGTTGCATAAGCCCGCCTGGTCAGGCTCAGAATACCACTTGCCAACGCCTTTAATGATTCCCCCTGAAGTCTCTTTTTGTTACTCAGTTCAATCCGCAGCATGTTGGGCTGCGCGTCGCTGCCGAAACGACCCCCCAATGGCTCCACTAGCGCACCGTAGTCGCCCCTCTCGTCCGGGGCTAGCGTTAACAGGCATTCCGACGCCTCCTCTGTCAGGCTCAGGGCAAGCTGTAACGCTTTCGTCTCGTCAGACCACCTCCCGGCTCTAGCCAACAACTCGAATTGAGTGAAAAAAACTTCCCATTTACCTTGTCCATTGAACTTTGGCAGTTTAGCCGCTACCGTGGCTAATGGCAATAGGCCACTGCCATCTCTGTTTACATAAGCAGGCCCCGCCATTTCCGCACCTGGTGACGTCGATATCCCCGTCGCCGTGACGTCTGCTCTCGAGCGGCGTGAAGGAAAACCCGCCAGTTCTGCCATCTTGCTGACTGACAATTTAACTCCCGCCATGTGGCCCTCCAGTTCTTCTACGGCAGTCGCCGCCCGACCCTCCCGACCGGGTACCCCCGAGCCCACCACGGACACATTGTCCGACTCCGCCTCGCCCCAAGCATCATGACCGTAGATGCGAGTCACGCTAAAGCTAACCCAGCCTATACTAAACAGCTAACTCGCCTAGTCTTGGTCCCGTAGTTCGAAAGCACTTCTGACGCCAATGTAATGACCCGGCTGGGTCATAAAGGAAAAAGAGACGGACTCTAGGTGTGCAGGTCAGAACACAGGTTTATTCCTAAACTGGGCTATTGTTCAGGCCACAGCCCACGCCGCTAAATGCCGAATGTACACAACTATACCAAGTCTAATTAATGTTTACTCCCATAGGAACAGATCAAGGCCCCGAACAGAAAGAGAGAGAAGATGAGACAGTAATCCCTATTTATCATTTCCAAATCCCGCGGGATTACCCATCATACCCCCCCAACCTTTCCCTCTGTCCTGACATATTTAACCCCTGCTAGTAGCCATGAGAACCATAACACACCCACAAACACAGAACACAATACCGGGTCGTTACAGTATTATGCTATACAGTGGTACAGTGTACTTCATTAGTTTCCTCAGTTTTGGAGAACACCTTATCTAATGATTTAATGCTACCCTTCTCCCTGTCTCTGTTTCTGTCTCTGACTTTGTCTCTGTCTCTCTCTCTCTCTCTGTCTCTATCTCTCTCACACACACCCATCCACAAACAAACAAACACACACACTGTTACGGATACAGGTATCCTGTTTATGTATCCGGTGTGTGCTTCTTTTCTCTCCTTCTCCTCCTCACAGGTGACAATCATCACTCCCCAATGAGTCATCAATCAGTCCCCAATCAGAAGACACCTGTTCCTTTTCCCTCAACCTACCACAGCCCCTTCCCTTGGTTTAAAAACCCAGTCAGTTGTTTTCTCCCCAGATCAATCTTTGTGTTCATTCTCTCAATCTCTCTCTCTCTCTCTCTCTCTCTCTCTCTCTCTCTCGATCTCCCTCTCTCTCTCTCTCGATCTCTCTCTCGATCTCTCGATCTCTTTTGTTTTTACAACTACATGTCACATTTGTCCGGTAATCCTGTGAGCATTGTTTTGTTGTTTGACTGTTTGTTTGTTTGGTGGGAAAAGGGGGTACTAAGACAAGTCGCCCATGGGCATACATTACCCGTAGGAATCCTTTGTCTAAGTACCCCAGTTAGAACTGGGCGGACCACCCACTGTATTTTTGGTTAGTTAGCTAACTGTTCTTGAAAGAGGCTAGTCTAGCCTAGGGGTATTTCTGACTTATTGTTTCTTTGCTTGGGTCCAGCTCAGCCCCTTTTCTCACATCCCTTTACCGTGTGTTTAAAATAAACCTTTTGAGTTTGATGGTAGATTTCAGTTGTCTGTGGTTTTTGGTTCTCACTGTTACTTGTCACGATTATAATTTGCATGATTTATGTTACGGGTCTCGTATCCATCCCCCCTAGACCGCTGGGCCAAAGGGATTCGTAACACACACACACACACGCACACGCACGCACACGCACTTATGAGTGCTGCATGAGGAATTTGTTTTAGAAATAACAATTTATAATCCCGATAAATAGAATGGAAAATAAACATTAATTTGAATGTTTAATGTTCTCGTGGAAAGGTCTGGTGCAATTGCATCAGATTAATATTTGACCAAGCAGAGTGTTTTGATCTCAATCTACCCCGCTCCCATTAGAATATAATTACGTCTGTGTATGGTGATTAAAACATCACTTGATTTACAAAACATATGGTAATTAGAGATTGAATACATTTGAAAAATAGACACCTCTCTACAATCTAACTGTAACAACAAAAATGGTAACTCAAACCAGGGTTGCTAAATGTTTTAAATGTGTCTAAGTTCTATGGTTGAAAATGATCTTTCCTCTAAATAATTTCTCTTCCAATTCTACGGTCACATTTGATCCTCATAGGCCTGATCCATGTATGTGTCCCAAATGGCAGCCTTTTCCTAATGAAGTGCACTACTTTTGACCAGATCCCCATATGGGCCCTGGACAAAAGCAGTCCAGGGGAATAGGACACCATTTGAGAGGTGACCAATGTCTGCAGAATCCCTGGAAGGCTGGATTGATTGTGTATCATCTGATGGTGATATTTAGAAAACATTGTCAGCTCTTTCGCAATGTATCTCCCATCCCATCCGGCATGCTGCTTTGTTCTATCTCCCTTTTCATCTGCCTGAACTCTTCAAATGCACTTTTCTGTCTGTCTCTCTGTCTGTCTAGAGAAACGCACCAGTGTGTGTGTATGTGGGTGTATGTGGCGAGCGAGACCCACCAATGTGTGTGTGTAATGGTGAATGAGTCCCACCAGTGTGTGTGAGTGTGTGTGTGCCCACCATTAAAACACTGCAGTCAGGGCTGAATGTATCCCGAAGAAGAAAAGGTCAAATCCTTAGAGCGTTTAGCCTCAGGCAGCCCTCATGCTCTCTCACATTTTTTAATCATTGATCACATCTTGATCATGAAAAGGAAAAGCTGCAGGCTGTGTCTCAGGCTGCGTGCCAAACGGCCCCCTATTCCCTATATAGTGCACTGCTTTTGACCAGCGCTCAAAGGGCTCTTGTCAAAAGCAGTGCAATATATAGGGAATAGAGTTCCATTTGCGATGCAGACTTGGTAACGCTGACATGCTACAATTGTGATAGATGACCCAGCTAGACATAACTGTATTTCAAATTTCTAGCTTTTGTCAGGTGCAAAAGTACAGTGAATGCCTTTCTTGCAAGCTCTTTGCCAACAATGCAGTAATCAATATCAGCAGTACTATAAAAAGCTATTTTAAATGCATCAGATGACAGGCATAATTATTAACAACATTTTGTGTGGTAAACATGACAAAGGGAATGCATGGTTTTTTCTTTATGATTATTTACCATGGATGGATGGTGATGGTGAAAGACCACTTCCAATCTTGTCACTGAATGCCTATAAACTACACTTCTAACTCCACATAAGTAAAGTATATATTTCCTGTTGCAGTTTGATTAGTTTCAGAGACATCAAATACCTAACATAATAACAAAAATATCACCTTCTGATACTAAAAGAAACGTCCACTCACTGTCAACTGTGTTTATTTTCAGCAAACTTAACGTGTAAATGTATGAACATAACAAGATTCAACAACTGAGACATAAACTGAACAAGGTCCACAGACATGTAACTAACAGAAATGGAATAATGTGTCCCTGAACAAAGGTGGGGTCAAAATCAAAAGTAACAGTCAGTATCTGGTGTGGCCACCAGCTGCATTAAGTACTGCAGTGCATCTCCTCCTCATGGACTGCACCAGATTTGCCAGTTCTTGCTGTGAGATGTTATCCCACTCTTCCACCAAGGCACCTGCAAGTTCCCGGACATTTCTGTGGGGAATGGCCCTAGCCCTCAACCTCCAATCCAACAGGTCCCAGACGTGCTCAATGGGATTGAGATCCAGGCTCTTCGCTGGCCATTGCAGAACACTGACATTCCTGTCTCGCAGGAAATCACGCACAGAACGAGCAGTATGGCTAGTGGCATTGTCATGCTGGAGGGTCATGTCAGGATGAGCCTGCAGGAAGGGTACCACATGAGGGAGGAGGATGTCTTCCTTGTAACGATCACAGCATTGAGATTGCCTGCAATGACAACAAGCTCAGTCCGATGATGCTGTGACACACCACCTCAAACCATGACGGACCCTCCACCTCCAAATCGATCCCGCTCCAGAGTACAGGCCTCCGTGTAATGCTCATTCCTTCAACGATAAACGCGAATCCGACCATCACCCCTGGTGAGACAAAACTGCGACTCGTCAGTGAAGAGCACTTTTTGCCAGTCTTGCCTGGTCCAGCGACGGTGGGTTTGTGCCCATAGGCGACGTTGTTGCCGGTGATGTCTGGTGAGGACCTGCCTTACAACAGGCCTACAAGCCCTCAGTCCAGCCTCTCTCAGCCTATTGCGGAGAGTCTGAGCACTGGTGGAGGGATTCTGCGTTCCTGGTGTAACTCGGGCAGTTGTTGATGCCATCCTGTACTAGTCCCGCAGGTGTGATGTTCAGCTGTACTGATCCTGTGCAGGTGTTGTTACACGTTGTCTGCCACTGCGAGGATGATCAGCTGTCCGTCCTGTCTCCCTGTAGCACTGTCTTAGGCATCTCACAGTACGGACATTGCCAATTTATTGCCATTTAACACATTGCCCTGGCCACATCTGCAGTCCTCATGCCTCCTTGCAGCATGCCTAAGGCACGTTCACGCAGATGAGCAAGGGACCCTGGGCATCTTTCTTCTGGTGTTTTTCAGCGTCAGTAGAAAGGCCTCTTTAGTGTCCTAAGTTTTCATAACTGTGACCTTAATTGCCTACCGTCTGTAAGCTGTTAGTGTCTTAACGACCGTTCCACAGGTGCATGTTCATTAATTGTTTATGGTTCATTGAACAAGCATGGGAAACAGTGTTTAAACCCTTTACAGTGAAGACCTGTGAAGTTATTTGGATTTTTACAAACTATCTTTGAAAGTCAGGGTCTTGAAAAAGGGCCGTTTCTTTTTTTGCTGAGTTTATCTTGGAGGAAGAACTGTCTGCATATAGAACATAATAGAATAAAGACATTAAATAAACTGTATCCTTATCCTTATCCATATCCTTAATAATAATCTAAACAGTGATTTCTGAGCCGTAGGCCAGCCCCACCAATACTATTTCTACCTATCAGCCAACAGCCCATTACTGTAATAACAGGAATTTAATAACAAACATGGGATTCTATTGGACTCCATGATTTTGTATCAACAGCTTTACCAATGTCACATCAGCCTCCTGTATATCAAACCTCCAGTATTATGACACTCTCTCTCTCCCTCTTTCCTCTCTCTCTCCCTCTCTCTCTCTCTCTCTCTCTCTCACCTCCGCTCCCTATGCTGATTTTCATTTCCTTTAGATTGGTCTGGCCTATAGGGAGGCAGTGTGAACCACCATGATATAAAACAGCTCTGCAGCTCTAATGAAGGAATGGACAGTTAAAGGCTCTATCTTTGAGATGGCTGGCGTTTCGGTTGATTGTCTTTCCACCTCCTCTTTCCAACCAAAAGTAATTTCTCTGAGCCATTACTCCTTCCTCTCCCTTATGTCTTGGTGGACTGGTAGACTTGATGTATGGGGCTGCATCCCACAAATGGAGCCCTATTTCCTTCATAGTGCACTACCTCTGACATTTAGGACTCTACCTGGGCCTGGCAGTATAGTGTAGTGTAGTGTGGAGCTTAATCTGCTGGATGTGAGACATTAACTCACGCAGCGTCCCTCAGGACTAGAGCTCCTCTCCCCTGACCGACGAAGTGAACACAGTGGTACTGCCCGCTGCCCACCAACCAACGCTACACACACGCTCCATCAGCCACCCCAGGGCAATTTTTGTGTGTGTGTGTGTGTGTGTGTGTGTGTGTGTGTGTGTGTGTGTGTGTGTGTGTGTGTGTGTGTGTGTGTGTGTGTGTGTGTGTGTGTGTGTGTGTGTGTGTGTGTGTGTGTGTGTGTGTGTGTGTTTGCATATACCTACATACGTGTGTGGGTTAGAGTGGTCTCCTGACATGGTGTGTGTTTGGATGGGAGGTAGGTCGGGAGGTAGGTAGGGAGGGATTCCTATGTTAAACCATGGACATATACTTCCCGTCACGGAGGGCGATTGCAACCGACAGCTGCCTGCAGCTATGTTTTACAGAGTGAAGGAAGAAAAAGGAGAGAAAATGGACTTTGGAGTTTTGCACTAAGAGGTGGCATGGCCTTGGGTTGAGAACTGGAGAACTCCAAGTCAGACCATGAAAGAAGTAACAATAGATGAACTTCATCCCATTGATTCTTCTGTAACCAATTGGCAGCATTGGCAAGTCTTCCCTCCCTTTGTTTTCTCTACAGGACAAAGATGGCACCGATGATGATGATGGCATTTCCCTGTGCTTTTGATATGTCTCTCTCTCTCTCCCTCTCTCTGTCTACCTCTCTCTCTCTCCTCTCCCCCCTTCTCTCTCAGTCTCTCTGTCTCTCTCTCTCTCTGTCTCTCTGTCTCTCTGTCTCTCTGTCTCTCTGTCTCCCTCTCTCTCTCCTCTCCCCCCTTCTCTCTCAGTCTCTCTCTCTCTCTCTCGCTCTCTCTCAGTTAAATATTTGATCAGTCATCACAGCCTGTGGTTGGAGCTGTTTTGCTATGGGGCTTACTAGACCATTTTCTACACCTGATCTGCAGGAAAGCCTTCCGGTGGAAAAGAGAAGCATTCACATGGAATTCAAATGGCAGCATATTTCCTCCATAATGCAGTGCATTACTTTGGACCAAGGCTCATAGAGGTCTGGTCAAAAGTATTGCACTTTATAGTGGAAAGGGTGCCATTTGGGACGTACAAAGAGTCTGCTACACCTTTCATCCACAGACAGACAAATTAATGATAGCATGGACTTTAGAGGTACCCAGACTAACCTTGACTGACTGATTTGAGTTCATTTCTGATGGTTTATTAGCTCTATTTCATTCATGACAATGACAACCAATTTATTTGGAGTTAATTTCTCTATTTGCTATCACCCCTCTCTATTTGCCTGCGGCCCCGAATTGACTGTCAGAATGAAAATAAACAGAGGCACTGAACTGTCCGTGGTACTGAAAAGAGGAAATGGGTTTGGTTTGTAGTGAACACAGCTACTAAACATGGCAACACATTGGTTGAGTCCCAAATGACAACCTATTCACTATATAGAGCACTACTTTTGACCAGGGCTCTGGTCATAAGTAGTGCATATGTAGGGAATAGAGTGCCATTTGGGACGCAGACTGAGTGATGAATGTTGAACTCCTACTGAGGGTAAAACCGGGTAGGTGTAATGGTGAGTTTGACCTTCGGGTCAAAGCATTGCTTTCAATTAAACTGAGGGAGCATTCAACAGTGTGCTGGGAATGTGTCCATCTTTCTTTCATAGGTTGTAATATCCCTCATGCATACAGTGGTGTTTTTGGACATTTAGAGCCTAAACTAAAACAAAACAGCTGTATATGCGTAGAGAATATCAGAATTCCTGTCATACTTGAGTCTTCTTTTGCAGGGGGGAGTTTTGGCACAGCCCAAGAAAACATGGAATAATGTTAAAGTTATCAGTTTCCCTTGGCGGCAAAATAAATCAAAATGTCATGAGAGGCTTTTGTAAGGTTCTGTATTTATTTTCTACGTCAACCTTGTGTTCTGTTTCGTTGTGTTCTTGAACGTAGCCCTGTCTTTCATTTTTGTTCATTGTTTTCACCTGTGTTAGTTACTCACCTGGTCTCATCAGCTCCTTATTTAGTTCAGTTCATTCTGTTTGTGCCTTTGTGAGGTATTGTTTGTGTTGACTCTACTAATCCTTTTCCTATTTCATTTATGAGAACCAGTTATAGCCTTCAGTCCTAGTTTTGATTCACCTGCCTGTTTGCCTACCTGTGTATGACCACAATTCCTGCCTTCTGCGAAGGTGAAATAAACACCTGCCGCGCTCTGTGCGTGAATCTACACCTTTTTTCTCAAGTGAGTATTCATTACAGCTTTGGAGGCATGTAGTCCTTCATTCCAGGCAGCTGTCTTCAGTCCCCCCCTGCTTCCCATGATGACAGCATGATGTGGCAATAACATCCAATGACCTTTCACATTATATTTGTGCCTCACTACCCCCTATCATTGCTCTGCACAGCAATAAGAAATATATGCTTCATGGATCATGTATAGGCTACTAATCACAATGATAATGTTAAGTTGGATGTTCTATTCACTGGCTGTGAGTGTAAGCCCTGTATTAATGAACCTGATTCATGCAAACCAATTATTTTCAATATACTGTGTAAATGTGCATTTCCCAAATGGTGTCCTATTCCCTATATAGTGCACTACCTTTGACCACGGCTCATATGGCTCCTTAGGGAATACGGTGCCATTTAGGAAGTATCCTACATAAATAAAGGTTCTTAAATGGTTCTTAAGGCTCCTTGGAGAATTCTTGCACGATAAAGAACCTTTGAGTTAAGTGTGGGGTTCTTGATGCGGCATCTACGGTTCTTAAGAATTCGTAAAGGTTCTTGAAATGTATGGAAGTCTGCGTTTTATTTATTTTTTTTCATTTTTTTTTTTCATAGCACACAGCAAATTGGCCAGTGTTAACTATCGTTGATTTTCCAGCGTAACCTTTTTAGTATTGATTCAGGAGTTAAATTCAATCTGTAAAGAGATAAATGAACAATCAGTGGTGTAAAGAACTCCAGTGTTGGTGTTAATAACCAGTGTTGAACCAAAACCACTCACATCATTATCATATTTCCCAGCATACTCTATAGCAGGTTGATGTTAAGATGTTTCAGGTACTCTCATATCTTAGTCTTCCCAACCCTGGCAGTCATTCTAAATGCAGGTTGCGGGCAATTTGCAAGCCAGCATAATGTGACTTGCAGGCAGGGCCTGATTAATGCAGGGGCTTACCGGGGCTGGCCCGTGGGGGGCCTAAGAGCAGCAAAAAAAGGAAATATATACAGTAAACAAAACATTATTATTACCTGCTCTTTCCATGACATAGATTGACCAGGTGAATCAAGATGAAAGCCAGGATCCCTTATTGATTACACTTGTTAAATCCACGTAAATCAGTGTAGATGAAGGGGAGGAGACCGGTTTAAGCCTTGAGACAATTGAGACATGGATTGTGTATGTGTGCCATTCAGCGGGTGAATGGGCAAGAAAAAAGATTTAAGGGCCTTTGAACGGGGTATGGTAGTAGGTGCCAGGTGCACCGGTTAGTGTGTCAAGAACTGCAATGCTGCTGGGTTTTTCACGCTCAACAGTTTCCATGTCTATCAAGAATGGTCCACCAACCAAAGGACATCCAGCCAACTTGACAGATCTGTGGGAAACATTGCAGTCAACATGGGCCAGCATCCCTGTGGAACGACACCTTGCAGAGACCATGCCTCGATGAATTGAGGCTGTTCTGAGGGCAAAAGGGGGCCTAGGAGCCAACCACTCCCAGGCTCAGGAGCTCGCTCTCAATGAGCGTAGACAGCCTGCTGCTGCCACTCTGCTAATCATCAGATGGGGGGAGGAGAGGAGGTAGGGGGACCAGGTGGGTAACGGGGTGAAAATATCCTGAGTGGAGCACAGAAAATACAATTACTGAAAATTAAACAACAGCAGGAGCAAGAATTGAAATTAAAAATACCCAAACTGACTGGTTATTTTTATGCGCAACACAAAGATACAAAGTACAGGGACAACTAAAGCCCTGCAATCGCACATATGAGAGATCAACCCATTGATAGTGGGTGCCTTGTGCTGCATATATTCTGAATTTGGTTGGGGTAAAAACTGTGAACTGCTGCCTTGGGACAAATGAGTTTTTCCCGTTTGTGCAGTCAGCATTTAACTTTTGCTCCAAATACACTTGGCGATGGCAAATTGTTACATCAGGTTTACAGCCAAATGAATACAGTTGAATTGAAACCCTCAAATCTCTGAGCATTTTGCCTGTATCATGCCAATGTTAGTCAGTCTCTTCTATTTTCACGCTCAAGGACATATCTGAGGACGAAAATCAAACTCTGACCAATCATAATGAGGCTCTAACACTTTATACCCGATGGATGAACTTTAGATTGCTTTTCTCTGTGACTTGTGGAAAACGATACTCCAACGTTCTCATAATAGAAGCACTTCAGGCAGTCCAACGCTGTTCGTTTGGTGGCCTCCTTGAAAGATTTTATGGCCATCGGTGTGTTCACTGTTGTGATTGACACACTTATTGCTGAGTTGAATAGGAGGTATGAGTCATACAAAGAGCTAAGCAATTCCTCTGCACTCAACCTTCAGAGGAAATAGCAATCTGACTTACAACTTGATTTTTCAGGTGAAATCGTCCAGTTTCAAGAATTTATAAGAAGTGAGAAAAACACATCTACAACGGCACTGCTTCACATGTTGAGAGAGGAATCTACAAGCAGTGTTTCCCAATGTTGACATTGCCTTGCAAATATTCTTGACTTTACCTGTAACCAATGCATCAGGGAAAAGGTCCTTTTCAAATCTGGCTCTTGTCAAACACAGACTGAGATCAATGATGGGACAGGAAAGACTGAACCATTTGACTCTTATGGCTCCGGGCACTTGATTTCAAGGACATACTGTATATACAGTATCAGTCAAAAGTTTGGACACACCTACTAATTCCTGGGTTTTTCTTTATATTTATAATTTTCTACATTGTAGAATAATAGTAATGACATCAAAACTATGAAATAACACATATGGAATCATGTAGTAACCAAAAAAGTGTTAAACAAATCAAATATATTTTATATTTGAGATTCTTCAAAGTAGCCACCCTTTTCCTTGATGACAGCTTTGCACAATCTTGGCATTCTCCCAACCAGCTTCATGAGGTAGTCACCTGGAATGCTAACTATTAGTATCACACAAATCAGGTAAATATGTAATTTTTCTATCACAAAAGATATGAAAAACAATTAGCTGTTATAGCTTCTCAAATCACATCCCTCTCTTAAAAAAAAACACTCATTTTTCATATTACATGCACAACGCATTGTATGGCAACTTCATATATGTAGTGGGTATACTTTCCAAGTTATAGCATTTCTTTTATATCATTTTTAATGACATAACAAAATAACTAACAAAATTACTTTAGTGTTCTATAGATTGCCTCTGACCATTCCCCACATTCTATGTTAGAAATATTGTTCCAGTAGTTGCTTTTGAATGTTTTAGAGTTCCAACGGGAAAAAGGTATGTTGAGACAAAGCACATTCCTTTGGTGAATTTGGAGAGGGAGACCTGCATCTTCTCCCTTGATTTACAACAGGACGTGAGTTGTTAATCCCCACTAGTTCTTTCCTTCCCCCTCTAAGGGTGAAAGGGGTCTGGTTGAAGTTATTCATTGCAAACCTGATCTGACCTATTTGGATTCTCATGGACAGTAATCACAATGGCGACCACAGCATTTTGCAGCGATATGCCAACCCGTCTGATTTGCGTTCAGTGGGATTGTTATTTGTTTTTCAACATGTCAATGGCCCAACACACCTCCAGGCTGTGTAAGGGCTATTTTACCAAGAAGGAGAGTGATGGAGTGCTGCATCAGATGACCTGGCCTCCACAATCACTCGACTTCAATCAAATTGAGATGGTTTGGGATGAGTTGGCCCACCCAGTAAAGGAAAAGCAGGCAACAAATGCTCAGCATATGTGGGAACTCCTTCAACACTGTTGGAAAAGCATTTCAGGTGAAGCTTGTTGAGAGAATGCCAAGAGTGTGCAAAGCTGTCATCAAGGCAAAGGGTGGCTACTTTGAAGAATCTCAAATATAAAATACATTTTGATCCCTGAAAGGGACAACGAATCCAGTTGTTTGTGTCGTTCATTTCGGGAAAGTACAGTGGTTGCTCCTTTAAAAGTTGCGAGCTTACGCCGCGGGACTTAGAGGTACCCAGCATCACGACTTCATTGCTCCAGACCACCACAAGGGGAAGTTAGAACACTCATTATCCATCTGGGTCCCAAGGTTTTTATATGACCGATCATATCGATTGGATCCAATGACGAATTTGACGTGAGCCACCCATCCCTGGTGACTTTCTTCAGCAAAGACTGCTGAGAAAACATAATGGTGGAAGCAAATGTAAGTAATTTTAACGTCATAACGAGTCAAGCAAAAACTGTACAATTGAGAGAAATATGTTAGTTAATGTAGAGACAAACAATTGTGCATATTCTTTTGTCATAAAGTTAATTTACGAAAATTGCTATTTAGCAAGTTAGCTGACTAGCTAACATTATCCAGCTAGCTAGCTGGTGTTATGACATGAGTATGACATTGTAATTCATGATGTTTAATGTTTTAGGGATTCCCCGGAAAACCAGCAAACCAGGCTGTCGTCTTATGAAACAGTGGATGTAAAGAATCTAGCTAGCTAAAGCACATACTGCAAATTGAATGTACAATTGTGTAAGCGTGCCTTGCCATGCAATGCAGCTGAAGTAACATAGCTAGCTAACTATTTACTTGCTTATTGTGTAGTGGAGGATAAAAATAACTGTATGCCTACGGATGTGTAGCTAGCTACAGCATGTAGCTGATCTGTGTATGGACACTAAAACATTAGGTTCTGAACTAATATTCATACCTATCTATGAACCTCAGCTATCATAGTTGTATCAACTTCAAGTCTGAATGGCATTAATGAAGCCTATGGATAGAGTATAATATAATAACTTTATTGTGGCAAGGGTGCAAGTTCTATATACATGTACTGTAGTTATTACCACGCATGAGATCCCCACATTGTAACCTGTACATTGAATATATTCACTGATCATGTAGTCTTCCTTGGCAAATAAAGGTGCGGTTCAGGTATGAATCTCTGAGACATTCATTTCAGTCATTTCCAATACCAGGTGTATCAAACTCCATTCTTTGAATGGTGCTGTGTCTGCATGTATGTATTACAATTATACACTTCAACAGTGTTTACCACTTCTGCTCCTGGGACATCAATGATTACACATTGTAACTATGCAATAGACTAGAAACATGATTTAAGTAAAGGCTGATTTGTAATTCATATATACAGAAAAAAAACCTATGCATATCTAACTCCCTTCATCTGCATTAATCTGAGGACACAGAATAATATTTCAATGAGATACTTAATTTCAACCAGTGGAGAATGTGAAACGCTTTAATGAAAGAAGTTCATTATCAAGGTGTCATAAATACATGCATTATAATTATGATAATTATGATAATTGTAATATTATAAATACAAGTTCAATCTGTACTTCAATGCACATATGGTGTACATTATAAAATGAGGAAGAAAGACAAGGTGGGGAGAGAGGTGTAGAAGACAGAAAGGGAAAGGGGTAAGAACAGAGGCAGACAGCATATGATTAAATGAATTACAGTGCTACCCTAATATTCTCTCAGTTAATCACAATTACAGTGTCTCTAGCGGTGTCTCCTAACCAGCCTTGGGCCCCCAGTTGGCCCGAAGGTTATCTTCAGAGCGGGTGAGGTGGCGATGACGGGACTGGCTTCCTCTCTCACATCAAAACATACCTGCAGATGAGAGACAGATGGATAGAGAGAGAGCATGATTAAGCCTTTTTTTTATTCTAACACGGTCAGTCATCATAATCATCAGGAGGTGAAATGCAAAACTGACCTTGGATCATTAACTCTGGGACTACTACATCTCTATCTGTATTTCAATGTAAAGCATCTCTTTAATAATACTTCCTGTTTACCCAACCAAGTGACCAATCACCTATGATCATGCTGTGCCCTCTGTGTCAGCCAGTTCAGATGCGGGAGGGGTTCACCAACACAGCTGATATAACAGAGGATTTAGGGAGAAGGGGGAGAGGGATGAAGTGAAGGAGAGAGACTGGTATTGTGTGTGTGTGTGTGTGTGTGTGTGTGTGTGTGTGTGTGTGTGGTCTCACCTGGTGTCCACACTAAGTGGCTACAGAGTACTTTATGCTGAAAAACAGACACATGAGGACAAACAATAGAAGATTATGTCATTATTAGACATAAATACCACTTGATCTTTTGAATCAGCTGTGCAGTGCTCAGGCAAAAACAAAAATGGACACAGGTGTTTGGAGCATTCCAATATGCCACAGCTGGTGAGGTGTCAGGTTCGCCTCTGTACTTAAAGGGTGATTATTCCAACTCTCTGTGAAATGCTGCAGACGAGGTAGGAACACATATCCCACACAGAAGAGGTGGATAGAATTCGACAGGTCAAGGTATCCTCCCTCCAAACTGTGCAGCAAGTTGTAGAACTGACATGTCACAGCACTCCAAACATCTCTCCATAAGCGTTCCACTCTAACAGAGAGAAAGAAAGGGTTTTGTGGTGGGGGGGGGGGCTAATCGCTGTGGTCCTGTGGTCTTCCTCCATGAATAGTGAACACTGAGGTGGGTCCGAGGTTATAGAAGTGCAAGTTGTGTGTGCCTCTGTGAGTGGTTACTGACTGTATGTGACGCAGACACCTATCGGAGTGTCCCTGAAACATTTAAATATAGAGGGCTATGTGTCTCACCATTGCAAGGCTAACCCCCAGGGAAATCATGACTTAGCCGCAACAGAGAGTCCAGTGAAAATACCTGAGTGTTAATGTGGTGTAAATCTGAAAATTAGCAGCTGACATCTTAAGGGTTTTTTAATGAATGCATGTGAGACAGGTTCCATGTACAACAAGACAGGCAGATGAGGAAGAGAGAAAAATAACACAGAACAGTTTAATTACCTCTGGTTATGAGCACTTTTGCCAGCAATAAAGCTTCTACGGCCTGTTCCTCGGACAGTGAACATCTGGCAATATCTACATTTTCGACCCCTTGATCAGCTCGCACTCTGAAAGTAAAGAAAATAGCTTTTTTTGTAGATATGAAAACAATAACTGAGATATGACCGTTCAAATCTAAAGCAGCAGATGTCATTTTCAGGATACGTCAATACAGCACAGAAAGCTTAACACCAGACTGGTATTGTGGTTGTTCATTAGGTGATGGGAAATATGCAATATGTATATACAAAATAATATACTTACCTTCCTTGAAAATCCATCTATACCGCCAAAGATGACAATGTTGTATCTTGAAAAAAAAGCATTTCAAATAAAAGTGAAATGTTTAACCCATTAACCTGCTTGGTTATTTATGTATTACCAGTTGATGAAGAACTCCAGTTTAACTTAGTACCTTAGCAATTTATGATTTGTGTCAATGTGGACGAGAGACAGGGAAGCAGGGACATAGTATTTTTGCCGAGCAGTGAAACGAAGCTGGATCATTCTGGCAATGATACCTGCACCATCAATAAAAGCTGAAATAAATCATTCTCTCTACAATTTTTCTGACATTTCACATTCTTAAAATAAAGTGGTGATCCTAACTGACCTAAGACAGGGAATTTTTACTAGGACAAAATGTCAGGAATTGTGAAAAACTGAGTTTAAATGTATTTTGCTAAGGTGTATGTAAACGTCAGACTTCAAATGTAGGTAATATAGTAGAATGTCATGAACCGACACTGAATCGTAGGTGCTAACTACTAGCTATGTAGAATTTGGAGGAAGAACGCCCAGTGCTGCTTACCTGATATGCCATCATCACACAGTCCTTCTTCGTAGGTGTCCGTTATGACTTTGTCGGAAAAAAGTTGCTTTCAGAACAATTATTTTTGATTGAAAAGTTTTGATTAAAAGTTTTGCTCTCGACAAAAGACACAAATGTATCTCCAAAGCATATAACAATTTGCCTGTGAATAACCAGACCTTCATACAAACTTGCTCTGCAGAATTCTTGACGCACAACCCAAGTTGCTGCCATATCCTGCCAGCACGCCCACAAGCGAGCCACTCAGGCGCAGAATGACAGGTGGAAGAGAGCGAGGAACGAGATGTGAGTCACAACAATTTGTTGCAAGTTGGGGAGAGGGGCTAATAGCTGAACAATAGACTATTCAACCTTTACTAAAGAATAGCCGAGCTAGGTGTGAACATCCCCCTTCCATCATAGACCAGATTTGACCTAACAACCAAGGGGTAGCTTGATACTCAATGTAATAAAGTAATGACTTTTCAAGTAAGTTACCTTACACGTTATGTTGGCTGACAATTTGTTAGCTACGCTGTCTTTACGAACCACATAGCATATCATTACAGCAGCATGTACCGGTATGTTAGCTAGCTACCTAACGTTAGTGGTTATACATCACATTTGCCAGTATATTAACTATACGCTATCTAACTACCCAACATTTAGTGACTTGATTATTCCCGTCATTCTTAGCTTAGCTAAATGGAATAGTCATTGTGCGTTGTCAATGGACATTCGGGGGCTTTCGTAAATTCGCTCTGGCTATCGACACCGATTTCAGAGCACTCTCGTCTGAGTGTACCAGAGCGTCGGCAAAAAAGAGTAATTCAATGTTTCCAGCAGCACAGTTACAGTCACCAACGCTCTGGTTAACGCAACTGGCAGGTGTCTTCACTGACATTTTCAACATGTCCCTGATTAAGTCTGTAATACCAACATGCTTCAAGCAGACCACCACAGTCCCTGTGCCCAAGAACACGAAGGCAACCTGCCTAAATGACTACAGACCCGTAGCACTCACGTCCGTAGCCATGAAGTGCTTTGAAAGGCTGGTAATGGCTCACATCAACACTATTATCCCAGAAACCCTAGAACCACTCCAATTTGAATACCGCCCAAACAGATACACAGATGATGCAATCTCTATTGCACTCCACACTGCCCTTTCCCACCTGGACAAAAGGAACACCTGGGACTAAACACCTCCCTCTGCAACTGGATCCTGGACTTCCTGACGGGCTGCCCCCAGGTGGTGATGGTAGGTAGCAACACATCTGCCACGCTGATCCTCAACACTGGAACTCCCCAGGGGTGCGTGCTCAGTTCCCTCCTGTACTCCCTGTTCACCCACAACTGCATGGCCAGGCATGACTCCAACACCATAATTAAGTTTGCAGATGACACAACAGTGGTAGGCCTGATCACCGACAACGACGAGACAACCTACAGAGAGGAAGTCAGAGACCTGGCCGGGTGGTGCCAGAATAACAACGTATCCATCAACGTAACCAAGACTAAGGAGATTATTGTGAACTACAGGAAAAGGAGGACCAAGCATGCCCACATTCTCATCGACAGGGCTGTAGTGGAGCAGGTTGAGAGCTTCAAGTTCCTTGGTGTCCATATCAACAACAAACTAGAATGGTCCAAACACACCAAGACAGTCGTGAAGAGGGCACGACAAAGCCTATTCCCTCTCAGGAAACTAAAAAGATTTGTCATGGGTCCTGAGATCCTCAAAAGGTTCTACAGCTGCAACATCGAGAGCATCCTGACTGGTTGCATCACTGCCTGGTACGGCAATTGCTCGGCCTCTGACCGCAAGGCACTACAGAGGGTAGTGCGTACGACCCAGTACATCACTGGGGCTAAGCTGCCTGCCATCCAGGACCTCTACACCAGGCAGTGTCAGAGGAAGGCCCTAAAAAGACTCCAGCCACCCCAGTCATAGACTGTTCTCTCTACTACTGCATGGAAAGCGATACCGGAGTGACAAGTCTAGGATAAAAAGGCTTCTCGACTGTTTTTACCCCCAAGCCATAAGACTCCTGAACAGGTAATCAAATGGCTACCCGGACTATTTGCATTGTGTGCCCCCCAACCCCTCTTTTTACACTGTTGCTACTCTGTTTATAATATATACATAGTCACTTTAACTATACATTCATGTACATACAACCTCAATTGGGCCGACCAACCAGTGCTCCCGCACATTGGCTAACCGGGCTATCTGCATTGTGTCCCACCCACCACCCACCAACCCCTCTTTTACGCTACTGCTACTCTCTGTTCATCATATATGCATAGTCACTTTAACCATATCTACATGTACATACTACCTCAATCAGCCTGACTAACCGGTGTCTGTATGTAGCCTCGCTACTTTTATAGCCTCGCTACTGTATATAGCCTGTCTTTTTACTGTTGTTTTATTTCTTTACGTAACTATTGTTCACCTAATACCTTTTTTGCACTATTGGTTAGAGCCTGTAAGTAAGTGTTTCACTGTAAGATTTACACCTGTTGTATTCAGCACACGTGACTAATAAACTTTGATTTGAATTTTGTCCCGCACACTGAATATAGTTGCGGAGAGTCCCTGTAATCCTAGATTCAGATCATTCAGGCGAGAAAAAACGTCACGCAGATAGGCCAGTCGTGTGAGAAACTCGTCATCATGCAAGCGGTCAGACAAGTGAAAATGATGGTCAGTAAAGAAAACTTTAAGCTCGTCTCTCAATTAAAAAAAACATGTCAATACTTTGCCCCTTGATAACTAGCACACTTCTGTATGTTGTAAAAGCATTACATGGTCGCTGCCCATATCATTGTATAATGCAGAAAATACGAGAGTTCAGGGGCCTTGCTTTAACAAAGTTAACCAGTTTCACTGTAGTGTTCAAAACGTCTTTCAAGCTGTCAGGCATCCCTTGGTAGCAAGAGCCTCTCGGTGGATGCTGCAGTGTACCCAAGTGGCGTTGGGAGCAACTGCTTACATGTGCGTTACCACTCCACTATGTCTCCCTGTCATGCTTTTGCGCCATCAGTACAGATACCAACATGAGCAGCTGCTACGTTTGGCTACATACGGACCGTTAGTGGAATTCCCGTGAGAGAGTAACGCTTTTTAAAAATGTATTTTACCTTTATTTAACTAGGCAAGTCAGTTAAGACAAATTCTTATTTTCAATGACGGCCTAGGAACAGCTTAATGTGATTGGGTGTTAATTATTTGATTTGGCTACCTGTATTTGACATTGTGTTGTTATTTTGCTGAACACTAGATGGTTTAATTTTATTTTTGGCAGTGAAATGTGGCTACTCAGGCGAGAAAAAAAACTCACCCAAATGTATAGCCCCGTTGGAAAATATAAATGGATTGTTTGAAAATGTGAAGGAAAAAAAAGTTTAGAAAAAGAAGATAAAGATATGATTCCCATATATACATCAGATTTTTATTTGGCATACCTCAGTTTGGGAATACCTGTCTTTAAGAATTGAATGACAACATACTCACTTGGGATCTCAGTTGGTGAAGAACTAAGAAATATAAGTAAATGAATGCAGCAACCATTTCTCTGTCACTAGCAAACACGGTCATGGGTGGTACTGTTAACTCTAAAATTCACTTGAAAGGCACCCTGGGAAATATGCAAATAAGGCTTAAAACCTTACAGCAGGTCTATACATTTCCCTTTCTGGGTGGCCGAAAAATTTCTGGTTTACAATTTTTGTCTGGTTCTTCAAAGAACCATCACATTCATGGTTCTTCAGAGACACTAAAATAACGTGCGCCTTTTTTTTTTAAGAGTGTATGTAAATTTGCTGACGCTCTGCCAACAGTAGAGTTCAACTTGAGAGTAAAACAGTTGTAATCATTTCATTGATTTAGATGGTTGTGGTTTGGACTGCATAACATTCTTTGTAAAGGAAAAGTAAGAGACTGTAGGGAGGACATATTCACACATGGCTGTGATAGTGTCCAGTGATATCTTGTAGCAGGAGCTGCAGTCTCAATAAGCTCTCTCTCTCTCACGCTCTCTCTCTCCATATTTCTCTCAGTCTATTTCTGTCTCTGTCACACTCTCTCTCCCCCCAATCTCACTCACTCTTTATTGCTGTGCTTTAGGGTTTATTCATCTTCATTAGAAGAGAACAACTTGACAACAGTGGAAGCCTGTAAGTGCTGTTATTGTGAAGAGGAAATGTTTAGGAGCAACACCGGCTCAGCCGCGAAGTGGTAGGCCACAAAAGCTCACAGAACGGGACCACCGATTGCTGAAGCGCATAAAAATAGTCTGTCCTCGGTCACAACATTCACTACCAAGTTCCAAACTGCCTCTGGAGCAATGTCAGCACAAGAACTGTTCATCAGGTGGTTCATGAAATGGGTTTCCATGGCCGAGGAGCCGCACACAAGCCTAAGATCACCATGTGCAATGCAACGCGTCGGCTGGAGTGGTGTAAAGCTCGACGCCGTTGGACTCTGGAGCAATGGAAATGCGTTCTCTGGAGTGACAAATCACGCTTCACCCTCTGGCAGGCTGACGGACGAATCTGGGTTTGGCGGATGCCAGGAGAAAGCTTCCTGCCCCAATGCATAACTTCCAACTTTGTGGCAACAGTTTGGGGAAGGCCCTTTCCTGTTTCAGCATGATAATGCCCCCATGCACAAAGCGAGGTCCATACAGAAATGGTTTGTCGAGATCGGTGTGAAAGAACTTGACTGGCCTGCACAGAGCCCTGACCTCATCCCCATCGAACACCTTTAGGATGAATTGGATGGCAACTGCGAGCCAGGCCTAATCGCCTAACATCAGTGCCCGACCTCACTAATGCTCATGGCTGAATGGATACAGGTCCCCTCAGCAATGTTCCAACATCTAGCAGCAATGGGGGGGACCAACTCCATGTTAATGCCCATGATTTTAGACTATCATGTGTCCACATACTTTTGGTCAAGTAGTGTGTGTGTGTGTGTGTGTGTGTGTGTGTGTGTGTGTGTGTGTGTGTGTGTGTGTGTGTGTGTGTGTGTGTGTGTGTGTGTGTGTGTGTGTGTGTGGGGGGGGGGGGGGGGGGGAGAAGAGAGACACATAATATATATTTAGTGAATGTCTTGAGTGTATACAGTGAATGGATAGTCCTGTTATGTAATGTTTTATAGTGCATCTGTGTCAAAGCTGTTAATTGGGCTGAAAAGGCATGCATATTTCATGTACAGTACATCAGCAGGATATAAATCTCGGCTACATGGCATGAAGAGTTGGGAATATTGAATCCTGAAGTTGCATTTCTCATCTCACCAATATATCATGGGTCTGTGTTTGTTTAGTAACTATTTTGGAGTCCACGTAGAATTGTATTTGTGGTTCTGGAGACCAAGAAAACACCATGAATAATTGGGTGGATATATTTTACAGTGTTATGATGTCTCTCTCTCTCTCTCTCAGTTAGTTGAAGTTTACATACACTTAGGTTGGAGTCAATTAAACTCGTTTTTCAACCATTCCACAAATTTCTTGTTAACAAACTATAGTTTTGGCAAGTCGGTTAGGACATCTACTTTGTGCATGACACAAGTAATTTTTCCAACAATTGTTTACAGACAGATTATTTCACTTAACTCCCTGTAGCACCATTCCACTGGGTCAAAAGGTAACATACACTAATGTAATACCCTTGTTTGAACCAGGTATTGAGTTTATTTGTTATAATTAATTGGTATTATACACTGCTCAAAAAAATAAAGGGAACACTTAAACAACACAATGTAACTCCAAGTCAATCACACTTCTGTGAAATCAAACTGTCCACTTAGGAAGCAACACTGATTGACAATAAATTTCACATGCTGTTGTGCAAATGGAATAGACAACAGGTGGAAATTATAGGCAATTTGCAAGACACCCCCAATAATGTAGTGGTTCTGCAGGTGGGGACCACAGACCACTTCTCAGTTCCTATGCTTCCTGGCTGATGTTTTGGTCACTTTTGAATGCTGGCGGTGCTTTCACTCTAGTGGTAGCATGAGACGGAGTCTACAACCCACACAAGTGGCTCAGGCAGTTCAGCTCATCCAGGATGGCACATCAATGCGAGCTGTGGCAAGAAGGTTTGCTGTGTCTGTCAGCGTAGTGTCCAGAGCATGGAGGCGCTACCAGGAGACAGGCCAGTACATCAGGAGACGTGGAGGAGGCCATAGGAGGGCAACAACCCAGCAGCAGGACCGCTACCTCCGCTTTTGTGCAAGGAGGAGCAGGAGGAGCACTGCCAGAGCCCTGCAAAATGACCTCCAGCAGGCCACAAATGTGCATGTGTCTGCTCAAACGGTCAGAAACAGACTCCATGAGGGTGGTATGAGGGCCCGACGTCCACAGGTGGGGGTTGTGCTTACAGCCCAACACCGTGCAGGACATTTGGCATTTGCCAGAGAACACCAAGATTGGCAAATTCGCCACTGGCGCCCTGTGCTCTTCACAGATGAAAGCAGGTTCACACTGAGCACGTGACAGACGTGACAGAGTCTGGAGACGCCGTGGAGAACGTTCTGCTGCCTGCAACATCCTCCAGCATGACCGGTTTGGAGGTGGGTCAGTCATGGTGTGGGGTGACATTTCTTTGGGGGGCCGCACAGCCCTCCATGTGCTCGCCAGAGGTAGCCTGACTGCCATTAGGTACCAAGATGAGATCCTCAGACCCCTTGTGAGACCATATGCTGGTGCGGTTGGCCCTGGGTTCCTCCTAATGCAAGACAATGCTAGACTTCATGTGGCCGGAGTGTGTCAGCAGTTCCTGCAAGAGGAAGGCATTGATGCTATGGACTGGCCCGCCTGTTCCCCAGACCTGAATCCAATTGAGCACATCTGGGACATCATGCCTCGCTCCATCCACCAACGCCACGTTGCACCACACACTGTCCAGGAGTTGGCGGATGCTTTAGTTCAGGTCTGGGAGGAGATCCCTCAGGAGACCATCCGCCACCTCATCAGGAGCATGCCCAGGCGTTGTAGGGAGGTCATACAGGCACGTGGAGGCCACACACACACTACTGAGCCTCATTTTGACTTGTTTTAAGGACATTACATCAAAGTTGGATCAGCCTGTAGTGTGGTTTTCCACTTTAATTTGGAGTGTGACTCCAAATCCAGACCTCCATGGGTTGATAAATTGGATTTCCATTGATTATTTTTGTGTGATTTTGTTGTCAGCACATTCAACTATGTAAAGAAAAATGTATTTAATACGATTATTTCTTTCATTCAGATCTAGGATGTGTTGTTTAAGTGTTCCCTTTATTTTTTTGAGCAGTATATTTAAAAGATGATTGAATTGCTCCTAAACTGTAATGTTGTTAATGCATTATGCTTTTTGAATAAATATTTATTTAATGTATAAGTGAATAGTTTGTTGTACTTTGAAGTTTACGTTTTGACCAATAAGGTCACTTGTTAAGTTGTGGCCAATGGGAGTTGACCTGGTTAACGGGAGGCCTGGGAAAAAAGAAAGGGAAAAAGACGTTGATGAAAGGATGGACGGTTTACCTTAGGACGGTTGGTTGGTGAAGAAAAATTATAAAAGAAGACGACAGAACTAGAACAAAACCCATACCTACTAAGACATGAAGGGAAATACATGTTTTATTTTATAAAAGAGTTATTATAATTTTGTTCAAACTTAGTAAAGACTGAAGCTACCGTCTCGTCGTGGAGGTATTCGCTAGCCTTGAGGTTAGCCTAGCATCGTGTGACACCGGCAGATAATTGCTTGGGAAGCTTAACGAGTTCGTATTCCCATGGGATATCGGTTATGGCTAAGGAGTACTGTCTGCATGGGTAGCTGTGCTTGCCTTGGACTTTGTGAGGAAACCTGCATGGAACTGCCATACTTCACTGAGGGAATATCGAACAAGTAGTGAGTAACCACAACGTGAGGTGCTTCTGGTTATTTTTGGGTGTCGTCATTTTTTTTTTAGCTCCAACGCGCGCCAACAGTTTATTTAACCTCTTACATCTAGACGTTCCGCTAGCGGAACACCACTCCAATATCCAATGATAAGGCGTGGCGCGAAATACAAACGCCTCGAAAATCCGACTATTTTACACCATTTTAAAGACAAGACTCTCCTTTATCAAACCACACTGTCCGATTTCAAAAAGGCTTTACAACGAAAGCAAAACATTAGATTATGTCAGCAGAGTACCCAGCCAGAAATAATCAGACACCCATTTTTCAAGCTAGCATATAATGTCACAAAAACCAAAACCACAGCTAAATGCAGCACTAACCTTTGATGATCTTCATCAGATAACACTCCTAGGACATTATGTTATACAATACATGCATGTTTTGTTCAATCAAGTACATATTTATATCAAAAACCAGCTTTTTACATTAGCATGTGACGTTCAGAACTAGCATTCCCACCGAACACTTCCGGTGAATTTACTAAATTACTCACGATAAACGTTCACAAAAAACATAACAATTATTTTAAGAATTATAGATACACAACTCCTTTATGCAATCGCGGTGTCCGATTTTAAAATTGCTTTTCGGTGAAAGCACATTTTGCAATATTCTGAGTAGATAGCTCGCCATCACGGGCTAGCTAATTTGACACCCACCAAGTTTGGTACTCACCAAACTCAGATTTACTATAAGAAAAATTGGATTACCTTTGCTGTTCTTCATCAGAATGCACTCCCAGGACTTCTACTTCAACAACAAATGTTGGTTTGGTTCCAAATAATCCATAGTTATATCCAAATAGCGGCGTTTTGTTCGTGCGTTCAAGACACTATCCGAAGGGTGACGCGCGGACGCGTATCGTGACAAAAAAAATCTAAATATTCCATTACCGTACTTCGAAGCATGTCAAACGCTGTTTAAAATAAATTTTGATGCGATTTTTCTCGTAAAAAAGCGATAATATTCCGACCGGGAGACAAAATCTAAAATGGACTCTTCACGTGCACGCGTGCGCCCGTCTCATTGTTCTCAGATCGACCACTTACCAAATGCGCTAGCCAGTAACTGCAGAGTCATCATTCAACATTCTGGTGCCTTCTGAGAGCCTATGGGAGCCTTAGAAAGTGTCACGTTACAGCAGAGATCCTTTGTTTTGGATAGAGATGACAAAGAAGGCCAAGGAATGGTCAGACAGGGTACTTCCTGTACAGAATCTTCTCAGGTTTTGGCCTGCCATTTGAGTTCTGTTATACTCACAGACACCATTCAAACAGTTTTCGAAAAGTTGGAGTGTTTTCTATCCAAAGCTACTAATTATATGCATGTTCTAGTTTCTGAGCAGGAGTAATAACCAGATTAAATCGGGTACGTTTTTTATCCCGGCCGTGAAAATACTGCCCCCTATCCATAACAAGTTAAGCAAACTTGAAATAATTTGGACACGGGTTGTGCACGACTCATTGGGGTTTATTATTTTTTATTTCTTTTGATGTTGTGTCTGAACATGTATTTGTGTTTGAAAATGTTTTAATACATGGAACGTTATGTATGTTGCCTTGGTGGAGTCATTGATTGTTTCAATTTAATGTAATGCATGGGATGGTTTATCCTGATTCAATAACAGAAACCTATAATCATTTAATCTGAAATTAATACCCTATTGTCATAACCCTAGATAGTTTACAATAGGAATTCTTATTGGAGATGTCCTTCTCACCTAACATCCCATGCTGTTGAGGCACTCTACATAAGTTAATATTGTGAGAGTCATATTCGAGCCTGGTGAGAGGGTTACACTAAGTTGACTGTGCCTTTAAACAGCTTTGAAAATTCCAAAAAATGATGTCATGGCTTTAGAAGCTTCTGATAGGCTAATTGACATCATTTGAGTCAATTGGAGGTGTACCTGTGGATGTATTTCAAAAATTGTAGACCTCCACAAGTCTGGTTCATCCTTGGGAGCAATTTCCAAACGCCTTAAGTTACCACGTTCATCTGTACAAACAATAGTACGCAAGTATAAACACCATGGGACCACGCATCCGTCGTACCACTCAGGAAGGAGACGCGTTCTGTCTCCCAGAGATGAAAGTATTTTGATGCGAAAAGTGCAAATCAATCCCAGAACAACAGCAAAGGACCTTGTGAAGATGCTGGAGGAAACAGGTACAAAAGTATCTATATCCACAGTATAATGAGTCCTGTATCGACATAACCTGAAAAGGCCGCTCAGAAAGGAAGAAGCCACTGCTCCAAAACCGCCATGAAAAAGCCAGAATACGGTTTGCAACTGCACATGGGGACAAAGATTGTACTTTTTGGAGAAATGTCCACTGGTCTAATGAAACAAAAATAGAACTGTTTGGCCATAATGACCATAGTTTTGTTTGGGGGAAAAAGGGGGATGCTTGCAAGCTGAAGAACACCATCCCAACCGTGAAGCACGGGGGTGGCAACATCATGTTGTGGGGGTGCTTTGCTGCAGGAGGGACTGGTGCACTTCATAAAAACAGTTGGCATCATGAGGAAAGGAAAATTATGTGGATATATTGAAGCAACATCTCAAGACATCAGTCAGGAAGTTAAAGCTTGGTCGCAAATTGGTCTTCCAAATGGACAATGACCCCAAGCATACTTCCGAAGTTGTGGCAAAATGGCTTAAGAACAACAAAGTCAAGGTATTGGAGTGGCCATCACAATGCCCTGACCTCATTCCTATAGAACATTTGTGGGCAGAACTGAAAAAGCTTGTGCGAGCAAGGAGACCTACAAACCTGACTCAGTTACACCAGCTCTGTCAGGAGGAATGGGCCAAAATTCACCCAACTTATTGTGGGAATCTTGTGGAAGGCTACCTGAAATGTTTGACCCAAGTTAAACAATTTAAAGGCAATGCTACCAAATACTAATTGAGTGTATGTAAACTTCTGTCCCACTGGGAATGTGATGAAAGAAATAAAAGCTTAAATAAATCATTCTCTCTACAATTCTTCTGACATTTCACATTCTTAAAATAAAGTGGTGATCCTAACTGACCTAAGACAGGGAATTTTTACTAGGAGAAAATGTCAGGAATTGTGAAAAACTGAGTTTAAATGTATTTGGCTAAGGTGTATGTAAACTTCCGACTTCAACTGTATGTATATACAGTATCTCACAAAAGTGAGTACACCCCTCACATTTTTATAAATATTAGAGTATATCTTTTCATGTGACAACACTGAAGAAATTACACTTTGCTACAATGTAAAGTAGTGAGTGTACAGTTTGTATAACAGTGTAAATTTGCTGTCCCCTCAAAATAACAACACACAGCCATTAATGTCTAAACCGCTGGCAACAAAAGTGAGTACACCCCTAAGTGAAAATATCCAAATTGGGCCCAAAGTGTCAATATTTTGTGTGGCCACCATCATTTTCCAGCACTGCCTTAACCCTCTTGAGCATGGAGTTCACCAGAGCTTCACAGGTTGCCACTGGAGTCCTCTTCCACTCCTCCATGACGACTTCACGGAGCTGGTGGATGTTAGAGACCTTGCACTCCTCCACCTTCCGTTTGAGGATGCCCCACAGATGCTCAATAGGGTTTAGGTCTGGAGACATGCTTGGCCAGTCCATCACATTTACCCTCAGCTTCTTTAGCAAGGCAGTGGTCGTCTTGGAGTTGTGTTTGGGGTCGTTATCATGTTGGAATACTGCCCTGCTTCAGTATATCACAGTACATTTTGGCATTCATGGTTCCCTCAATGAACTGTAGCTCCCCAGTGCCGGCAGCACTCATGCAGCCCCAGACCATGACACTCCCACCACCATGCTGGACTGTAGGCAAGACACACTTGTCTTTGTACTCCTCACCTGGTTGCCGCCACACACGCTTGACACCATCTGAACCAAATAAGTTTATCTTGGTCTCATCAGACCACAGGACATGGTTCCAGTAATCCATGTCCTTAGTCTGCTTGTCTTCAGCAAACTGTTTGCGGGCTTTCTTGTGCATCATCTTTAGAAGAGGCTTCCTTCTGGGACGACAGCCATGCAGACCAATTTGTGTGGCATATGGTCTGAGCACTCAGAGGCTGACCCCCCACCCCTTCAACCTATGCAGCAATGCTGGCAGCACTCATACGTCTATTTCCCAAAGACAACCTCTGGATATGACGCTGAGCACGTGCACTCAACTTCTTTGGTCGACCATGGCGAGGCCTGTTCTGAGTGGAACCTGTCCTGTTAAACCGCTGTATGGTCTTGGCCACCGTGCTGCAGCTCAGTTTCAGGGTCTTGGCAATCTTCTTATAGCCCAGGCCATCTTTATGTAGAGCAACAATTCTTTTTTCAGATCCTCAGAGAGGTCTTTGCCATGAGGTGCCATGTTGAACTTCCAGTGACCAGTCAGTATGAGGGAGTGTGAGAGCGATGACACCAAATTTAACACACCTGCTCCCCATTCACACCTGAGACCTTGTAACACTAACGAGTCACATGACACCGGGGAGGGAAAATGGCTAATTGGGCCCAATTTGGATATTTTCACTTAGGGGTGTACTCACTTTTGTTGCCAGTGGTTTAGACATTAATGGCTGTGTGCTGAGTTATTTTGAGGGGACAGCAAATGTACACTGTTATACAAGCTGTACACTCACTACTTTACATTGTAGCAAAGTGTCATTTCTTCAGTGTTGTCACATGAAAAGATATACTCTAATATTTACAAAAATGTGAGGGGTGTACTCACTTTTGTGAAATACTGTGTGTATATATATATATATATATATATATATATGTGTGTGTGTGTGTGTGTGTGTGTGTGTGTGTGTGTGTGTGTATACAGCCCATGTTGTGCAGCATACCAAGCCCTGGGCCTTCTGTCAGAGTGATTTCAGTCAGGTCTCGTCCAAGAGCACTCCAGAGCTGCATGCCACGCCATTGTCAGCGGCACCATGTAATCCCTGTTCAACCATGTTCAACACAATGCTCATTGCACAATCACAAACATGGAGGCTCTGACAGAAATATCTCAAGTAGGAGAGTGAGAGACAGGATGGGAATATAGATAAAACTACAGTAAAGCAAAGTCTCATAAAGAAACCCTGCACAAAGTGAAAAAGTATTTTCTTTATATTACGCAATACTTATACGGTATGGCATATTTACTGCAACTTACTGCAATAATACTTCACTTAGCAGATGCTTTTATCCAAAGCGATTTACATTACAGCGAGTGCCTACATTTCTTTCATCATTTGGAGAAAAAAAAATCAACTGTCAGTGTGTGTAGGCCTATGTGATAAATGTGGGAATTGAACCCACGACCTTTGCGTTGTAAGCACCATACTCTTACTCTACCATCTGAGTCCCACAGGACCACTTCAGTTCAGTGCTATGTTTGTTGTAATATCAGTGCCTTCAGCTATCCGAGTCAGAACTCTGGCATTAAGACAGACTGGCCTCTCCAAGGGCAGTATGTCATCAAATTACCTCAGATGTCAGTCAAAGCTGAAGGGCAGACTGTCTCCCTGCATTAATATAAACAAATGATTTCATGCATAATACCACCAATACATTTTTTTAAACAATTTTAAAAAACAATTACATTTTGTATTTTTATTTTATTTGAAAATGACCATTTTTTTCCTGTATATTAGTATTTTCTGTATATATTTTTGGGGGTTATTTTCAACAAACACATCACTTCTCTGGCAATCTTTTAGTTTCAGATAATACTGTTAATCTAGTATTGGGAAGTGGCTTGCTATCGCTTGATTCTTAATCTCAGCCGTTGAGTCTGGGGTCCTTTGTGGACACTACGGTCTCTATTTTCAGTTGGCGTTAAAGCAGTGCTGTTGTCAAACACACTCTTGTTTGCAATTTAAAAACAAAATAACCCTTGCACCAGCATTGGAAATTTACCTGTTTAACATCAGCTCGCTTGCGCTAATGTGGGAGGTGTGGAAATATTTGAGGGGAGTCCTTAAAAATGTGTGCCAAAGTGCTAAATTCGCAACTGGAGATATTTAGGCAACACTTTACTTGACACCCAGCGTCATAACACGTTATGATATGGTCATAACCATGTCATAATATGTCATAACAGCTGACATAACTTGCCATAACCTTTCATAATATGGTCACAACACTGTCATGACCCATACATTTATACCTATTGTGACATATATTGCATTATTTTATGGCTGGTTATAACAACTATATAAGGAGTGTCAAAACTCACATTTATTCAAATGTTTTTTTTCCTTCCAAGAAGTTTCCATTCATTTGAAAGTTTGTTTCTTAAGTGCTTTCTTGTTGTTGTAATTCATTCCTGACAGTCATGTTTTTTTTTTTAAATCATACAGAATTTTAAGTAAATTGCAGAAAATACACTTTATGACACTGTCAAGAAGCATTATGACCATCATAATCATATAAGCCAGATAGGCCTATCACGTACATGACTTTATGTCAGTCATCAGCCAAAAAGAGGATGTCTTGTCCTGCTCCTGAAATCTGCTCATCTGCAACAGAGCATTGGGGTAGGTGCATGTCTGACATCAATGTGTGACAAGTAGACTGAGGTGTAATGGAGTGTTTTGCCTTGTGTGGTAGTTTTGTGGGTCTTAACACTCTTATGTAGGTGTCATAATCATAAAATAACACAATATACAGTATGTCACAACAGGTCTAAATATATGTGTCATGGCAGTGTTATGACCATATTATAATAGGTTATAACAAGTTATGACATACTGCATTATGACATGGTTATGACCAGTCTCAAGTAAAGTTTTACCGATATTTACGACCAACCAAAATCTGGTCAAAATCAGATTTTACCAGCGGAGGCAAACATTAGCCTAATCAGTAGCCTATCCCCAATGTTTTACTACAAATGTCATCTTTGGGAGCAGCAAAACAGTCAACAGACATTGCCTTTTAGTAATTTTTTAACATTATTTTTGTCCAGCTTTATGTGCGCTGCCCATTGAATGAAAAATGTAACTGACTCTAGGAAGCCTGATTAGAAACATGAAGTTGCTATAAAGACTGATTATTGTTATCTTCCACCTTCTTCTTTTGGACTTTAAAGGTCAAATCGCAGGAATTCCAATGGCTGTCCAGTGTGGAATCCGCTGTTTGTTTGTTTACCTCAACAATTCTTCACGTGGCAAAGTCACTACATGGCCTTATTAACGGTGAGGTAGGCAATTTATTTTTTAACGTTTGATAGAAAACATCCATGGCTCAGGCATGCAATGCCATTTTGAAATGCGAATGCCAGGCTAATTCCATGTTGAAGCCAATTACTTTCTTCATGTAAACCACAGAATAGGCTACATGTTTGTTATAACTAGGAATATTATAGGGGGACTGTGAAGACTAGTATTTAAAGATAAACATCCATGACCTCCTGCAGAATTTGAGTTTATGACAACTAAACATCAGACACCGTAAATACACAAATTTAAGCAACTGCATAATTAGCTTCGGAGCAGGATTTTATTGGCCAGTGAGTGGTCAAGCCCTCATCACACCTCCAACTAATTAATTCATAGAAAGCCTGCCTCTTTACGCTAAAGCCAGCTGGTGTGCCAAATAATTCCCATTGTGAAAATAGCAACAGTATTTCTGACACATCCCTTGACGTCTGACGTTACCACCAGTGCTAGGATTTACCGTTGAGTTAGGTTTGTTAAAATAGAGCCCTCTATTTTATTCCTTTATTCAATGTAATCCCTTAAATATATTCCAAATATATGTAAACAGTTTGTTTAATATGATTATATCTGTCAGCAGAGACGTATTAGGGGTTCCAGGCTGAGGCTTAATTGAGCTAGCTAATTCTTCCCCCTCTGATGTAAACATTGTCCCTCCCTTTCTAACACCCTTATTTGTGCATCACAACAAGGCGGCTTGCACAAAACAAAGAGATAAGAATCCACACTGATAACGAACGACCAGTAACATGCATAATCAATCTATTTTACCCAGCATTACAAGTAAGTGCCTAGTACCCGCAGACCAGCCTAGCCGAGCCCAGACTTCATTTTATGATACCGGAATAATTAGTGGTGTGAGATAAGGCCTGAGGAATCTATCATCATACCCCTGGGCACTGGGATTTCCAGGTAGTAATGGGGAAATGGATGCTCCTCTGCTCTAGGAAGACGATCCATCATTTAACATGCTAACTAGGCAAGGGATTTTAACATGGAGATAATGCAGGTGCATCTTTATCACATGGCCTCTGAGACTTCTGTAGTGTAGTGTAGTGTAGTATGGGGTCTCCTCTCTCATTATCTCTGTCCTGAGGTATAGTGAACTTGTTCCTTTTTGAGAAAGTAGTAGTAGTATGTGCAGTGGCGTGTATTCATGGATGCTACGGGAAGCCAGGCTTCCCCAAGAAATTGACCAAGAAAAAAAACAAAAAAAAAACAAAATAATTTTCCTAGAATTTGTAAGAGGCTGAATGTATCTCACCGGTTAAAGCATCCGAACAAACAAAACAGCACCCCTCTGTCTCAGTATGTGTAAGTGTATCTTTCTGAGACTGTCTGGTCAGAAAGAGTATGACATTGTTGTCACCCATAGCACTGAATGCAAGGGAAGCCAGTGAGCATTTGGCCTCCCTTCATAAAACAAATATAAAATAATAGCCAATCAGCATTGAGCTAAACTGAGTGAGCCTGTTCCTCTGTGAGAAAGCAGTAGTAGTATATGTCCCCCAATAAATGGTTGAACACCTCAGAGTTAGACGACTGTTAGTCAACTTGATTCACATGCAGAGGTGAAATTGAAAGATGTTTTGGTGGGTAATAGTTTAATGCGCATGCTTGAATCCTACTCACCCAGGGCATTTTTCTACCAGTGGTTTTAAGAAAATATAGATTACCTCAGTAGATATGGAATCACCTTTTTGTGATTCTGCAAAGAACACACACAAAAAAAGGAATCGGTCCATTGCCTGTGTATCTGATGTGTATTCCACAAGTCTCTCAAGACATCAATCAACTACTATTTGTTTTTATTACTCACAAATCATTCGATCTGAATGAAATGGGCAAACCTTGAGAGCTGAACATTACAAACGCATTGGTGTCATTCAACAATACTGGGGAGAGAACAAGAGAAAGAGGTGACCCTTACTCTGTTACCAGATAGTATTCCAAGGACATTGGTTATATTTTGAGTACTGTAGCTATTCACTTAGTACTATTCAGTTTCATTCTTCCTGGTTTGTGATTTCAGAAGCACCAGTAGATAGCCTACTAATACTTCAGTCTAGACCAAGTATCCCAAAAGTCTGCCTTCGTCTATGGAAAAGATACCCTGCATCTCTTTCTCTCTCCATCTTACTCACCCAAGGACAGAGAGAGCAGCACAGCTGGTACCACACAGATGGCAACCTGAGCTACTTTCTGGAAAGCTTTTGTACTATATAAAGAAAGTGACAGGGCCTTTGTAAGTCTACCTGCCCCACTTCCCTTCCCCAATAACTTCCTCAACCTCGTCCTAAAATCATGCCTTGAGAGAAAAGGTGTGAAAGGTGAACAAAGCCTTTCCAAAATCCTCAGTCCTTGCCAAACATCATTGTCACTCAAAGAAGGTTCCTGCTCTGCCGTTCTATCCTTCCCCTATTTCTTTCCATTTGTATTCCAAGTTCTGACTTGATTTAGGCCTACTACCTGCCAACATTGACAACAGAACAATGCATGTAACCTAAATTACCATGTCATGGCCCTTAAATACTCAAACTGGATGCAGTCTATCACAGTGCCATCCGTTTTGTCACCAAAGCCCCATATACTACCCACCACTGCGACCTGCACGCTCTCGTTGACTGGCCCTCGCTTCATACTCGTCGCCAAACCCACTGGCTCCAGGTCATCTACAAGACCCTGCTAGGTAAAGTCCCCCCTTATCTCAGCTCACTGGTAACCATAGCAGCACCCACCTGTAGCACGCGCTCCAGCAGGTATATCTCTCTGGTCACCCCCAAAGCCAATTCCTCCTTTGGCCATCTCTCCTTCCAGTTCTCTGCTGCCAATGACTTGAACGAACTACACAAATCTCTGAAACTGTAAACACTTATCTCCCTCACTAGCTTTAAACACCAGCTGTCAGAGCAGCTCACAGATCACTGCACCTGTACATAGCCCATCTATAATTTAGCCTAAACAACTACCTCTTCCCCTACTGTATTTATTTATTTTGCTCCTTTGCACCCCATTATTTCTATTTCTACTTTGCACTTTCTTCCACTACAAATCTACCATTCCAGTGTTTTACTTGCTATATTGTATTTACTTTGCCACCATGGCCTTTTTTGCATTTACCTCCCTTATCTCACCTCATTTGCTCACTTTGTATATAGACCTATTTTTCTACTGTATTATTGACTGTATGTTTGTTTTACTCCATGTGTAACTCTGTGTTGTTGTATGTGTCGAACTGCTTTGCTTTATCTTGGCCAGGTTGCAGTTGTAAATGATAAGTTGTTCTCAACTTGCCTACCTGGTTAAATAAAGGTGAAATAAATAAAATCAAACAAAAAATGAGTCTCTAGAGTAGCACTTAAATCATAAACGGGGTTTACGAATCCCTACATCAAATACCAATGTTATCAATTATTTATTCCAAGATCTAGAAACATTAATCACTTTGCTTTTGATGTAAAATGCCTTCTTAATCTTCAGATCATCAGATCAAACTGAAAAAATATTACTCTTAAACAACTTGACATTTGATATTTTGAACAGAAATGTTCCTCAAAGCAATAACTTGTTGATGACGTGTCCTCCCTACTGGTTCCTCTTGAATATACAGATGTGTAAACAAACTTATCAGTACACAATAGTAGAGTCTAGCAACTCCAACTACCAACTCCACTGATAACTGTCGATCAGCAATGTGTTGATTTCTGTATGTAGCTTCTCATTTCTACTCTAGTTACCTACCTAACAAGCAGCACAATTTGCAGACCCAGTCAAGTCAGTGATAAGTGTTGAGCCATATTGTGTGTTAGTGCAGTTTCAAGTTTCTACACTCGTTTCTCTCAATTGTTAGCTACCTATAGTACCAAACTGCACAACTTCATGACTGCCTAGTGATAACTGTCTTAAGTTAAATTCACACACTTACGGAGACCGAAGGTACGGAGCGTACCGCTGTGTTGCAATATCGTTTTTCATCACAAAAGGGGCGGCTACTTCTAATATGCTCCGACATTCAATGTACTTTTGTACTACCTGAATATTGAGAAGTGACTAATTTATTTTTTATTGATTTATTTTTTATAAATCTGATTACTTCACATAGAGATGTGGAAAGCTAAAAAGGCTAGCTAGCTTGCTATGTTTTTAGCCAGGCTAAAGCCAGCTAGCTAGGCTGCCAGCTAGCTTCTACTAGCAAGGGAAGTTGACTCTTCCTTGCTTTAAAAAAACAAAACAAAATGAAACCTTACTATCGTCCACTTTTCCAAAAATCCCACTCCACCCACGTTCACGTATGCACGTAGATCAACGGAGTGAAGCTTGTAGTAACTGTCGAGCCATAATGTGTTGGTGCAGTCGATCAATGTCTCCCCACTCGTTTCCATTGAGTCCAGAAGTCTTAACAGAATCTTATTGCCTGCCTGTCCACTCATGAGGGACAGTTGAGAAGCAATCTCGCCTCAGAGTGGAGGACATTGTTCCGCCGCTACATTCAATTTGCACCAGTTTCATCCTAATGCAAATGCCCCCAGACCCAGTTCCAGCAGATTAGTGATAAACTGATATAGCAGGAGGACAAAGATCTTAAGTCTTTGTCAGACAACATTGATTGATTGGACACAGTCAGGTACATGGAGACAAGATGTAGGCTAGTTAATTAGCTATTTGCTTCTGTTTCTAAGTTACTGGCAGGACATTTTCAACACACACACACGACAGTCGGGCGCACACACACCATGCGTCAGTGCGTGCAGCATCTATCTGTCTATGTCTCATGGAAAGGAGAAAACGATGGTTACCACCATCCTAACCTGTCCCCTGAAGGCTTGTCTGGCTAAGTGATCAAATGGTTTGTCTCTGATAGAGTGACCTCAGGTGTGACTGTGTCACTGCGAGACAAGGTCGTTACATGGAATGAACAGTCCAATGTCACCCTGTGAAACGGCACTTCTCAGCAGAAAGTGAATTCGAAGGTAAGATGATGGAACCATGTGAGTCATATCATGGTTAACCTTGTACAAGACACCATGAGAAAATGCACAACTTTATAAGGTATAGCCTAACCCTTGTGGGTCGGAGTTATTACATCAGGTGATTTTCTTTTTGAATACACATCAGGTGAGACAGTACGTGATTTATATTCCACAAATGCAAAAATTATGACTCATGCTATTAAATGAGAATCCTCACTCCTCCAGAAGGATTGTTTTCATACCCCATGCAGTCAAACTTTACAGACAGGCACTTCTTTTAATTTGGTATCTGATTGGCATTTGGAGTTGTATTTGTACCGGAAAAGTTTCCAAGCCAATCAGGGATCAAACAATTTTTCAACAATTTGGTCGTCGGGCGGCAAATGCTGCTCTCACTATCTGTCTAATTAAAACCCAGAATGTACTGTATGGACACATCGTAGACCGGCCTACTCCGTAGGGAGATGAAACTTTGCAGTTGACCAGATGTGTCTGCTTCTTTCATCTTTCTTTACATCCTCCTCAGTGAGTGATGCCACATCTCTCAACGCATGACTACCCAATCTGAGGCGCCTTGCCCCATCGAAAAGGAAAGAGAGAGAGAGCGAGAAAGAGAGTAAAAAAAACAGAAAGAACACATGCTTTGCAGAAATTAGTGCGTAAACAACTATAAAAGCCAAAACTTGAGCTTCGTTTTAATTGCATCCGTTTCGTCTTCGTGCTTCAAACGGCAAGCTATTGGTGGTTGCTGCTTTGATCTACCTCTGTCTCCCTCACCTCGTCTCGCTGGAGCGAGGAGGCTTCGACTTGGCTCCCCTGTCTGTTTAGGGATGAAAAAGCAAAAGCTAGATCTTGTTATTTGCATGATGATTAACCGGGGCCATCAAATTCACAGTGATTTTTTTCTTTCAATACAATACTCTTGCTTATAACTATTTGTGTTAACCTTGGCTATTAATGATGAACAGGGCCTCAAGTTTGCCATCTAATATCCACATTCCAGTGATTTCTTTCAATACACTACTTTACATAACCAGCTCACTGGTCACCATAGCAACACCCACCCGTAGCACACGCTCCAGCAGGTATATTTCACCGGTCATCTCCAAAGCCAACTCCCCCTTTGGCCGCCTTTCCTTCCAGTTCTCTGCTGCCAATGACTGGAACGAATTGCAAAAATCACTGAAGCTGGAGACTTATATCTCCCTCACTAACATTAAGCATCAGCTGTACTTGCACATCATCTTCTGCACATCTATCACTCCAGAGTTAATGCTAAATTGTAATTATTTCACCACTATGTCCTATTTATTGCCTTACCTCCCTAATCTTACTACATTTGCACACACTGTATATAGATTTTTCTATTGTGTTATTGACTATATGTTTGTTTATCCCATGTGTAACTCTGAGTTGTTTGTGTCGCACTGCTTTGCTTTATCTTGGCCAGGTCGCAGTTGTAAATGAGAACTTGTTCTCAACTGGCCTACCTGGTTAAATAAAGGTAAAATAAAAACATTTGTGTTCTCTCCCACTTAACCTTGGCTATTGATGATATACAAAGCACCTGTCATTCACACAACAATACAAGTCATTTTGTAAACTCCACAGATTAATTTAATTTAATTTAATTTAGGCTTGTAATAAGGCATCTGCGACCTTGTAACCTAACTATACATATGAAGAGATGGTCAAACTGTTAAATAAATGCAGTATGTTGTCATTAATTCGGGGTACTATCTACATTGTTTCTTGTCTAGTCGTCACAGCCTTGACATTAGCTGATTTGGTTCTGGCTATCCCAAGATTATTTCCAATCAAATTTTGATTAGAACCTATTTCTAACTGTTTTTTTCCTTTGGGTTAATTTAATTTTAGCTTATTCAAACCTTCTCCCATTACATCCCGTCCCCATTGGGAGTTGGTAAGCTTGTCAAACATGGGCAGTAGCCTAAGCTTAGTTTGCTACATGAGGCAGAAACACAGGTGTTTTGCTGTGAGGGTCCAGGAAGTTTATCAACATTTAACCACTGTACAAATAAATAAAACCTCAGCTCTGTGAAGCAGTTCACACACACCCATAGAAAGAGCTACCTGAGCAGTTTCAGTGCTTGCTTTTAATTTCACTTAAGATACAATTAACGGGTAGGATAGAGAGGTAAGGCGGTGGAGCTTCACATGCGCTGTGTTTGACATCAAGCACCACCAGGGGAGAGATAAAACACATAGGAGACAGCAGAAAGCATGCTGGGTGGAGAAGCCATGGGCTGGCATCATCACCTTACTGAGTGAAGGGAGGTGACACTTATGAATCCCTTCTTATTAAATAGTAGCATGATCTACCTCCTGATAGTGAATCTGGAAGAAAGTAGAACGATAATATTTCCATAAATATAACCAGTTTATAACCATAACTCAATCCATAATCTACCCCAAACACGATACCTCAAAAGGGAAGACTTGCAGTTCAATCTGAGACTTGTAATAATAATTGATATATATATATATATATAGTACCAGTAAAAAGTTTGGACACACCTACTCATTTCATGATTTTTCTTAATTTCTTTTACTATTTTCCACATTGTAGAATAATAGTGAATATATCAAAACTATGAAATAACACATACGGAATCATGTAGTAACCAAAAAAGTGTTCAAAATATATTTTATAGTTCAGATTCTTCAATGTAACCACCCTTTGCCTTGATGACACTTTGCACACTCTTGACATTCTCTCAACCAGCTTCATGAGGTAGTTACATGGAATGCATTTCAATTAACAGGTGTGCCTTGTTAAAAGTTAATTTGTGGAATTTCTTTCCTTCTTAATGCATTTGAGCCAATCAGTTGTGTTGTGACAATTTTGGGTTGGCATAGGACAGTAGGGGTAAAAGACCCCTACTGACCTATGCCAATGTCAATATTATGGCAAGAACAGCTCAAAAAAGCAAAGAGAAATGACAGTCCATACTTACTTTAAGACATGAAGTTCTGTCGCAAAAACTATCAAGTGCTATGATGAAACAGGCTCTCATGAGGACAGCAACAGATAGGAAGATGCAGAGTTACCTCTGCTGCAGAGGATAAGTTCAGTATAGTTACCTGCCTCAGAATTCAGCAAATTAACTGCACCTGAGATTGCAACCCAAATAAATGATTCTCAGAGTTCAAGTAACAAACAGATCTCAACATCAACTGCGCATCGAGGACGTCGTCCCCACAGTGACTGTACGTACATAGCCCAACCAGAAGCCATGGATTACAGGTAACATTCACACTGAGCTAAAGGGTAGAGCTGCCGCATTCAAGATACGGGACTCAAACCCGGAAGCTTATAAGAAATCCTGCTAGGCCTTATGACGAACCATCAAACAGGCAAAGCGTCAATACAGGGCTAAGATTGAATCGTACTACACTGGCTCCGACGCTCGTCTTATGTGGCAGGGCTTGCAAACTATTACAGACTACAAAGGGAAGCACAGCCGCGAGCTGCCCAGTGACACGAGCCTACCAGACGAGCTAAATCACTTCTATGCTCGCTTTGAGGCAAGCAACACTGAGGCATGCATGAGAGCATCAGCTGTTCCGGGCGACTGTGTGATCACGAACTCCGTAGCTGACGTGAGTAAGACCTTTAAAAACGTTAACATTCAAAAGGCTGCGGGGCAAGATGGATTAGCAGGACGTGTGCTCCATGCATGTGCTGACCAACTGGTAGGTGTTTTCATTGACATTTTCATCATGTCCCTGAATGAGTCTGTAATACCAACATGCTTCAAGCAGACCACCATAGTCCCTGTGCCCAAGAACACGAAGGCAACCTGCCTAAATGACTACAGACCCATAGCAATCACATCCATAGCCATCAAGTGTTTTGAAAGACTGGTAAGGCCTCACATCAAAACCATTATCCCAGAAACCGTAGAACCACTCCATTTTGCATACCGCCCAAACAGATCCACAGATGATGCAATCTCTATTGCACTCCACACTGCCCTTTCCCACCTGGACAAGAGGAACACCTACAGTTGAAGTCGGAAGTTTACAAACACCTTAGCCAAATACATATAAACTCAGTTTTTCACAATTCCTGACATTTAATCCTAGTAAAAATTCCCTGTCTTAGGTCAGTTAGGATCACCACTTTATTTTAAGAATGTGAAATGTCAGAATAATAGTAGAGAGAAGGATTTATTTCAGCTTTTATTTCTTTCATCACATTCTCAGTGGATCAGAAGTTAACATACACTCAGTAGTTTTTGGTAGCATTGACTTTAAATTGTTTAATTTGGGTCAAATGTTTTGGGTAGCCTTCCACAAGCTTCCCACAATAAGTTTGGCCCATTCCTCCTGACAGAGCTGGTGTAACTGAGTCAGGTTTGCAGGCCTCCTTGCTCGCACACGCTTTTTCAGTTCTGCCCACAAATTTTCTATGGGATTGAGGTCAGGGCTTTGTGATGGCCACTCCAATACATTGACTTTGCTGTCCTTAAGCCATTTTGCCACAACTTTGGAAGTATGCTTGGGGTCATTGTCCATTTGGAAGACCCATTTGCGACTAAGCTTTAACTTCCTGACTGATGTCTTAAGATGTTGCTTCAATATATCCACATCATTTTCCTTTCCTCATGATGCCATTTGTTTTGGTGAAGTGCACCAGTCCCTCCTGCAGCAAAGCACCCCCACAACATGATGCTGCCACCCCCGTGCTTCACGGTTGGGATGGTGTTCTTCGGCTTGCAAGCATCCCCCTTTTACCTCCAAATATAACGTTGGTCATTATGGCCAAATAGTTATATTTTTGTTTCATCAGACCAGTGGACGTTTCTCCAAAAAGTACAATCTTTGTCCCCATTTGCAGTTGCAAACTGTAGTCTGGCTTATTTATGGTGATTTTAGAGCAGTGACTTCTTCCTTGCTGAGTGGCCTTTTAGGTTATGTCGATATAGGACTCGTTTTACTGTGGATATAGATACTTTTGTACCTGTTTCCTCCAGCATCTTCACACGGACCTTTGCTGTTGTTCTGCGATTGATTTGCACATTTCGCACCAAAGTACGTTCATCGCTAAGAGACAGAACGCGTCTCCTTCCTGAGGGGTGTGATGGCTGCGTAGTCCTATGGTGTTTATACTTGCGTATTATTGTTTGTACAGATGAGTGTGGTACCTTCAGGCGTTTTGGATGATTTTCTTTTGATTTTCCCATGATGTCAAGCAAAGAGGCACTGAGTTTGAAGGTAGGCCTTGAAATACATCCACAGGTACACCTCCAATTGACTCAAATGATGTCAATTAGCCTATCAGAAGCTTCTAAAGCCATGACATCATTTTCTGGAATTTTATTTAAAGGTACAGTCAACTTAGTGTATGTTAACTTCTGATCCACTGGAATTGTGATACAGTCAATTATAAGTGAAATAATCTGTCTGTTAACAATTGTTGGAAAAATTACTTATGTCATGCACAAAGTAGATGTCCTAACCGACTTGCCAAAACTATAGTTTGTTAACAAGAAATGTGTGTATTGGTTGAAAAATTAGTTGAATTGACTCCAACCTAAGTGTATGTAAACTTCCGACTTCAACTGTATGTGAGAATGCTATTCATTGAATACAGCTCAGCGTTCAACACCATAGTATCCTCAAAGCTCATCACTAAGCTAAGAATCCTGGGGCTAAACACCTCCCACTGCAGGTAGCAACACATCTGCCACGCTGATCCTCAACACTGGAACCCCCCAGGGGTGCGTGGTCAGTCCCCTCCTGTACTCCTTGTTCACCCATGACTGCATGGCCAGGCATGACTCCAACACCATCATTAAGTTTGCAGGTGACCCAACAGTGGTAGGCCTGATCACCGACAACAACGAGACAGGGATGAGGTCAGAGACCTGGCCGGGTGGTGCCAGAATAACAACCTATCCATCAACGTAACCAAGACTAAGGAGATGGTTGTGGAGTACAGGAAAAGAAGGACCGAGCACACCCCCATTCTCATCGACTGGGCTGTAGTGGAGCAGGTTGAGAGCTTCAAGTTCCTTGGTGTCCACATCACCAACAAACTAGAATGGTCCAAACACACCAAGACAGTTGTGAAGAGGGCACGACAAAGCCTATTCCCCCTCAGGAAACTAAAAAGATTTGTCATGGGTCCACAGATCCTCAAAAGGTTCTACAGCTGCAACATCGAGAGCATCCTGACTGGTTGCATCACTGCCTGGTACGGCAATTGCTCGGCCTCCGACCGCAAAGCACTACAGAGGGTAGTACGTACGGCCCAGCACATCACTGGGGCTAAGCTGCCTGCCATCCAGAACCTCTACACCAGGCGGTGTCAGAGGAAGGCCCTAAAAATTGTCAAAGACCCCAGCCACCCCAGCCACCCCAGTCATAGACTGTTCTCTCTACTACTGCATGGCAAGCAATACCGGAGTGCCAAGTCTAGGACAAAAAGACTTCTCAACCGTTTTTACCCCCAAGCCATATGCTTCCTGAACAGGTAATCAAATGGCTACCCGGACTATTTGCATTGTGTGCCCCCCCAACCCCTCTTTTGTCACTTTAACTATACATTCATGTACATACTACCTCAGTTGGCCCGACCAATCAGTGTCCCCGCACATTAGCTAACCGGGCTATCTGCATTGTGTCCCGCCACCCTCCACCCACCACCCGCCAACCCCTCTTTTACGCTACTGCTACCCTCTGTTTATCATATATGCATAGTCACTTTAACCATATCTACATGTTCAAACTACCTCAATCAGCCCAACTAACCGGTGCCTGTATATAGCCTCACTACTTTATATAGCCTTGCTACTGTTTTTTTAACTGTCCTTTTTCTGTTGTTTTATTTCTTTACTTACCTACTGTTCACCTAATACCTTTTTTGCACTGTTGGTTAGAGCCTGTAAGTAAGCATTTCACTGTAAGGTCTACCCCTGTTGTATTCCGTGCATGTGACAAATAAACTTTGATTTGATTTGTTCAGAGGAGACTGTGTGAATCAGGCCTTCATGGTCGAGTTGCTGCAAAGAAACCACTACTTAAGGACACCAATAAGAAGAAGATACTTGCTTGGGCCAAGAAACACGAGCAATGGACATTAGAACGGTGGAAATCTGTCCTTTGGTCTGATGAGTCCAAATGTTATATTTTGGTTCCAACCTCTGTGTCTTTGTGAGATGCAGAGTAGGTGAACAGATGATCTCCGCATGTGTGGTTCTCACCGTGAAGCATGGAGGAGGAGGCGTGATGGTGTGCGGTTGCTGTCTGTGATTTATCTTGAATTCAATGCACACTTAACTGACATTGGCTAACACAGCATTCTGCAGCGATACGCCATCCATCTGGTTTGCGCTGTGACCCCAAACACACCTCCAGGCTGTGTAAGGGCCTTTTGACCAAGAAGGAGAGTGATGGAGTGCTGCATTAGATGACCTGGCCTCCAGAATCACCCGACCTCCACCCAATTGAGATTGTTTTGGTTGAGTTGGTCCGCAGAGTGAAGGAAAAGCAGTCAACAAGTGCTCTGCATATCTGGGAACTCCTTCTAGACTGTTGGAAAAGCTTTCCAGGTGACTACCTTATGAAGTTTGTTGAGAGAATGCCAAGAGTGTGCAAAGCTGTCATCAAGGCAAAGGGTGGCTACTTTGAAGAATCTAAAATCTAAAATACATTTTGATTTGTTTAACACTTTTTGGGTTACTACATGATTCCATATGTGTCATTTCATCATTTTGATGTCTTCAGTATTCTTCTACAATGTAGAAAATAGTTTAAAAAAATTAAGAAAAACCCTTGAATGAGTAGGTGTGTCCAAACTTTAGATTGGTAATGTATGTATATTTTTTTGGGCCAGGTTTAACTTTCATCTAGACGTTCCACCAGCGGAACCCCGTTCCGCCAGCGGAACCCCTAGCCAACAGCCAATGGCATCGCATGGCGCAAAATACAAAACCAACTAAAATACCACAATTCAATTTTCTCGTTAAGAGCGTTTCATGTATACTTCACCTCATCTACCCCTAAAGTGTAGAAGCCACCTAGGTGACATCGGTATCCATTTTGTTCTAGAATGCACCCCATGTACAGTATATTGTTTAAACCCTCTGTTTAAACTGTGATGCATTGTGTGTTCTCTCACAATGACTTTTTAAAAACTGTGAAAGTACAGAATGCTAAATTAGTTACAGGATCCTCCAGTTAATATTTTGATGATCGTCATGTCAAGCTCATCAAAATTATAAAAATACAAATAAGAATTAAGAAAGTATAAAAGTATTTTACTGAGACAAACTTCCTTCCTTTTCAAAACATGGTTGTTTATATTTCTCTCTTCTATTTGAATTAATTAACATATCTCGTGGTGGCAGGTAGCCTAGTGGTTAGAGTGTTGGGCCAGTAACCAAAAGGTTGCTTGATTGAATCCCTGAGCTGGCAAGGTAAAAATCTGTCATTCTGCCTGTGAATAAGGCTGTCATTGTAAATAAGAATTTCTTCATAACTGACTTGCCTAGTTTAATAAAGGTTAAATAAAAAAAAGAATTATAATTGGAAGCTAGTCAGGAGCTGCCTGACCTTCAACACATTCTGCAAGAGAGAAAAAGCTGCCAAAACGCTAAGTAATTAAAAGTGAGGCCTTTAATGAATAAAAATACAAATTAATTGAGCTGTGTCAAGGAATGGTGCACACACTCTGGGTTGAATTAGAGAGGGGTGGTGGGTGTAGTGTTATGGATTAATGGTAGTTGTGACCGGTGCAGAGAAACGTATAGGTCTACAATAATGTCATTCAGTGGAGGGGCTGACCGTGTTGATTTGAACCACATTATGATGGTGTCAGATTTGTAATGTTGACCCCACTGTTGTCAGATGTTCACAGTTTAGCCTATCCATGTGGCACAGCACTTTGTTCCATGAATACTACAGTAAATGTGAAATGTTACACATGTTGGGAGACCCCCCCCCTCCCCCCAAATGTAATGACACAACCTTACATCAACATATAACCTTCAATTCATGATGTTTTGATCTCTTATCAAAATGAAAAGAAAGTTAGTGGTTATGAGCTTTGAGCCTCTAACCGAAAAGACTGTGGTTTGAATCCTCGAGCCGACCTGCTTTGAATCTGTTGATGTGCTCTTGAGCAAGGCACGTCACCCTAATTGCTCCTGTAAGTCACTCTGGATAAGAGTGTCTGCTAAATGTAAAAAAAGGAGAATGTGGAAGGCTTAATTTGGGGTGTAAAACTCACCAGAGCGAGTCTTACTCAAATACATTTAAAAAAAAAATTTGAGCAGAAAGCTTCACTTGAGATTTCCTACAGGTTAAAACAGCAGGGCCCAGTCAGTAAATGGTTGAGTCACAATTCCCTATTTCCTGTAGTGCACTGAGTTTGACCAGGGCCCATGCTTCCTGAATGGAACCCTATCCCCTACATGGTGCACTACTTCTGACCATAGCCATCTCAAATGGCACTCCATTCTCTAGATAGTGGCATTTGGGACATATCCAATGTGATGGAGAGAGAGAGAAATAGAGAGCGAGAGAGAAAATTAAATTCTGAGAGAGAGTTGTGACATTCTGGAACGCATAGAGAGGATTCAAGCTGTGCTTAAATGGCTGTTTATCAGTAGGAAGTGGTGAGGCATAGCTGGAGAGAACATAGAGGTCCTGGTAAGGTGTTTCCCTCTCTCTTTTCAAGGAACTGAAATTATAATCAGGTTTTTTGAGGGGGTGGTTTGGGGGATTCTGATTGGGTCGCTAGCTAAAGGAATAATAATTTTCTAGCAAATCGTAAGGGGTGGTTTGTTTATGGGTTACTGGCTTTCTACACTCAAAATGTCATTTATGACTGCATGTGTATGAATTGCATGTATATATCCCCTCACTCACTCACCTAGTATATATGTGTGGTACAGTATATCCTACAATCCAACTCCCTCCCTACATTGTTGACGCCACCGGAATGTAAACTATATAACAGCTAGTTCAAGACACCCCCAGAAATCATCGCTTTCCACCCCGTGGCGTTTTCATGTAATCTCTGAGGCGGCAGTGTGCCATGGATCTAACTGTGTCTACCTCCATTACCATTACCTGTGTGATGGCATCACACCAGGGTGCTACTGCAGCTTGCGCCACATCAAGAGACACTGTCACGTGCTCCTCTCAAAGGCTAAAGACAAGGGCCTGACACTACTGTACTGGAACCGTGTGTGTGTGTGTGTGTGTGTGTGTGTGTGTGTGTGTGTGTGTACAGCGTGTGTGTGTGTGTGTGTGTACAGCGTGTGTGTGTGTGTACAGCGTGTACAAACTCCATCTGGGAAAAGAAAGATAAATCGTCAATCATGTATTAATTAATTAAACAAAACACGCCAAGGGTAACCGAGATGGCTGGTATATGTTACCCATAGATGAACCGTTTGTCTTATTAGCGCTACGTAATACCTTCTCTTTGAGATACCCATAGAAAGTGCAAAAAAGCCCCTTTGGCCATGTTGTATAATTAGCATGGCTATGCTTAGATGGTGTAGGGTGGTTAACACGTGTGTCACAATGTTACAATTAACAGCAAGGAAAGTGTATGGAACGGCATAAAATAGTTGGGATTCACACCTACGTTGCAGATCACACCTGCTATCGTCTGTTCACTTAATATGTCCACATTATATATGGTAACATTTGGACAAGAAAAAGCACACCCAGGTGAATTAGCTGCTGTTTACTTGAAAGTGAGAGAGAGAAAATGTAACAGTATCTTCTACGCGTTAAACAAATGTAACTGTTCCATCCATGGTTGTATTCTTCATGCTGTGTTGTCTGTGCTTTGGCTCGCCCCGTAAGTACTCTGTGAAGTGTGAAGTGTGTGCTGGTGGCGCTGAGTGGTGGAGAGAGCATCACAGAACATTACAAGCCCATCACAGGCTCACCACGCCTCATTAGAGTGCAACTAGCTGTACACTCCAGACCCAAGACACACACACACACACACACACACACACACACACACACACACACACACACACACACACACACACACACACACACACACACACACACACACACACCAGGGGTTGTTAGGTTGCTATATCTCAGTACTTACCTCTCACTGATGGATGCGGCAGTGTTCTGGTACACAATGGCTACCATGTATCACCCAGTTGCACAACACAGAGATAATACCCACATAGCTTTTTCAATTCTCTCTTTTTCTCTTTTCATTTTCTTCATGACCATATAATATACTGAGTGTTCCAGCACAAAACTGCTAATAGGATCTTAATTTGATGACCCTGTTGTTGAAGGAAATTTCCTGCACAGCATGAAATGAAAACTTGTAGTGTATTCAAGGTTTAAAAAGGCTTTTAAAGTTTGCAATTTCACTTTAACATTTCAAACTTTATTCACATAATCATTTACATTTACTGCTGTTGCGGGATTACATTTTCCTGCTGTAAGAAACTGGTCAAATTAAGATCCTACATCTGTAATACCCAGGTTGGCATACATTGGTGGTGGAAGGGGGGAATTGTAAATATGTAATGAAAATGAATTATTATTATTCCTTGTAGCTTTGCAATGCTCTCTCTAGCCATCTTCCTATAGGTCAGCGGTCCCCAACCTTTTTTGGGCCACGGACCGGTTTAATGTCAGACAATATTTTCACGGACCGGCCTTTAAGGTGTGGCGATAAATACACAAAATAAAATGATACGACCGGCATAAAAACGGTGGTATTTTTAAAATATAATAATAAACGTGAATCCACTGTGTAGCAGCGTCCTCGTAACGTCGCACCAACAACATAACATGAGTAACATCCTCTCTGCCCCCTAACACTCTCTGGTCGCTAGGGTAACGTTTAAACATGCCTTCAAAATAAGATACAACACAAAAACAAATATAAAGTGCATGAAAAATACAACTCACCATAACGCTAAATCAGTGGGAGCCCTGAGCTTGTTTCTCTGCAACGAGACGGTCCCATCTAGAGGTAATGGGAGACAATGACACCCGAAGTGTGTTGCTTATGTCCAGTCTACTCCGTAATTTTGTTTTGGTTGCTGTCACTGCAGAAAATCCCGCTTCACACAAATAGGATGTCGGAAATAGCAACAGGGTTTTCAGTGCTGTTGTGGCGATCTCAGGGTATTCTTCCGTGACTTTAATCCAGAACATCGGCAGAGTTGTTGTCTCGAACATACTTTTAAGGCCGCCGTCATTTGCGATCTCCAGCAGTTGATCATCTTCTTGCATAGACATGCTGGATTCACCTGGTTTGTTGACAAATGGGTCGCGGATCCATTCCTTGGCTGTTCGTGGGTCTTTTGTGGTTGGGAAGTAGCGCTCAAACTCTTTTAAAAGCAAAGACAGGGGATCGTGCACCAGCTGGGACAATGAAGGCTCGGGCTCAGTCTCTTCCAAAATCCCCGCGAAAGTTTGAAACATGTCAAATATACCTCTGTTCACGCGCCGTCCCCACAAATCCAGTTTGGCTTTAAATGCAGCTACTTTATCTGCCAACTTGAAGACAGTTGTCATTTTCCCCTGAAGTGACCGATTGAGTTCATTGAGCAGGTTGAATATGTCGCACAAGTAAGCGAGTTTTGCGACCCATTCCTCGTCACTGAAATGTGCTGCCAGCGGTGACTTTTTGTCTGAGAGAAATCTCTGCAGCGGCTCTCATAATTCAAACACTCTGGCCAGCGATCTGCTTCGGGATAACCATCTTATATCTGTGTATAAGAGAAGGTGTCTGTGCTCCGCGTTCATCTCCTCACAAAGCTGCTCGAAAAGGCGCGAGTTAAGGGCGTGTGCTTTGATGTGGTTGATAACTTTAACGACATCATTCAATACGCTGTTAAGTTCCGGTGGTATTTTTCGGCTAGCCAGCATTTCCCTGTGAATGACACAATGCGTAGACTCACATTCAGGTGCAACCTCCTTAATCCGAGTAGTTAAACCAGACAGCCGTCCGGTCATTTTCAAAATAAAACATTGTTCAGACTCAGATAATAAATAAAACGCAAATAATGTAAGTTATTTATTCTTTCTCTGCGGCCCGGTACCAAATGACCCACGGACCGGTACCGGTCCGCAGCCCGGGGGTTGGGGACCGCTGCTATAGGTGACCTACAGTTACCTTTGAAGAGCAAATCCAATTAGCCTATGCAAGACACTTTTTTTTGCTTGTGTAGCACATGGGGTTGTGTGAAACTTACTCCTCAGACTGAAGTGTCCCCACTTGTGCCAGTGAATATCTAGCTTTTCACGTGGCGCCGACATGTAAGACGCTTCAGGAGGGTGGTCACGTGTGCTAGCAGGGCAGAGGTCCAGAGTTCGCGCAAGGTATGGGCTCAATCAGGAGGATCTGGTACTCATTAAGCAAGCAGCGTGACGTCCTTTACAGTGGTGACTTGGAACTGGGGTCGCTGTTGAGTAAGTTTAAGGGGTGAGTGTTGTGGATGTGTAAAACTTACTCCTCAGACTGAAGTGACCCCACCTGTACCAGTGAATAGCTAGCTTTTTTTACGTGGCGTGACGTGTTTTACACTTGGTTTGGCCCAGATGTCCACTGTGTGTTTATAGTGTCATCACTGAGGCCCAGAGAGCATCTCTTACGGTTAGACAGAGGGAACTAGGGAACTCTACTATAGCCCTGAAACGAAACGCCAGGCGGTGCATATTGATGCTGCTTGCCTAGAACAACACAACACAGAAACCCCATCTGCACTAACAATGTAATTAAACGGTCCTGACAGCCTAGTGTGTGTGTAGTGTGTGTGTGTGTGTCCATGTGTGTGTAGTGTAGTGTGGGGCAGCTGCATTCATAAGGTAGAGAACAGAGCAGATCACAAAAGGCTGAGGGGTAGAGGAGACATGAAGCTATGCGCTGTGGTATGAGGGGTAGAGGAGACATGAAGCTATGCAACGTGGTATGAGGGGTAGAGGAGATATGAAGCTATGCACCGTGGTATGAGAGGTGAGGAGGAGATATGAAGCTGTGGTATGAGGGGTAGAGGAGATATGAATCTATGCACCGTGGTATGAGAGGTGAGGAGGAGATATGAAGCTGTGGTATGAGGGGTAGAGGAGATATGAATCTATGCACCGTGGTATGAGAGGTGAGGAGGAGATATGAAGCTGTGGTATAAGGGGTAGAGGAGATATGAAGCTATGCACCGTGGTATGAGAGGTGAGGAGGAGATATGAAGCTGTGGTATAAGGGGTAGAGGAGATATGAATCTATGCACCGTGGTATGAGAGGTGAGGAGGAGATATGAAGCTGTGGTATGAGGGGTAGAGGAGATATGAATCTATGCACCGTGGTATGAGAGGTGAGGAGGAGATATGAAGCTGTGGTATAAGGGGTAGAGGAGATATGAATCTATGCACCGTGGTATGAGGGGTGAGGAGGAGATATGAAGCTGTGGTATAAGGGGTAGAGGAGATATGAATCTATGCACCGTGGTATGAGAGGTGAGGAGGAGATATGAAGCTGTGGTATGACGGGTAGAGGAGATATGAAGCTATGCACCGTGGTATGAGAGGTGAGGAGGAGATATGAAGCTGTGGTATAAGGGGTAGAGGAGATATGAATCTATGCACCGTGGTATGAGAGGTGAGGAGGAGATATGAAGCTGTGGTATAAGGGGTAGAGGAGATATGAATCTATGCACCGTGGTATGAGGGGTGAGGAGGAGATATGAAGCTGTGGTATAAGGGGTAGAGGAGATATGAAGGTATGCACCGTGGTATGAGGGGTGAGGAGGAGATATGAAGCTGTGGTATAAGGGGTAGAGGAGATATGAATCTATGCACCGTGGTATGAGAGGTGAGGAGGAGATATGAAGCTGTGGTATAAGGGGTAGAGGAGATATGAATCTATGCACCGTGGTATGAGGGGTGAGGAGGAGATATGAAGCTGTGGTATAAGGGGTAGAGGAGATATGAAGCTATGCACCATGGTATGAGGGGTGAAAAGGATATTCAACAGTACAGAAAGGCCTAAAAACCCTTACATTTTTGAAAACTTAAAAAAAATGACACTCAAGCATGGACATGTTATAGTAACAAAATGGAGAGAGAGAGGGGAGAGAAGGAGATGGAGAGAGAGAGTGGAGGGAGGGAGGATGGGAAGGAAGGAGATGGAGAGAGGGAGCGAGAGAGAGAAAACGAGAAAGACAAAGCGAGAGAGAGAGAGAGACTCAGGTGTATGAATGATTGTTGTGATTTGGTCAAATGGAGAGCGTAGTTTTAGGTCAAGCCAAAGAAGGAGGTGGCCCACAGTAATAGCACCCCCACCCTAAACACATACTGTAAATGCCCCCTGTCTTAGTGTGTGTCTGTCTGTTCGTCTGTCTGTAATCTCAAAGACAACTGCCCTTTCTGTTACTGCCTTGCTGAGCAGGGAAATTGTATTTTCCAGCTGACCTTATCTCCTTCGACAGAGCTTTCAGTCCACTGCAGTCAGTTATACTGTAGGGTTACATCTCAAATGGCACCCTATTCCCTATATAGTTCACTACTACTTATGACAGGGTCCACAGGGCTCTGGTCAAAAGGAGTGCACTATATAGGGAATAGGGTGTCATTGAGGACACAAAGCTTAGAGATGACGCTGACAGAGACAGACTATATTGTTATACATCTATGAGGTACTGGAGAGAGAAATACTAGCACAGGATTGGAATCCCTGTTTTTAATCAGGTGTTATTCATTATTCAATCATTCCATCTGTAGTATCAGATCCCAGTACTCTCCCCACTTGCCAGTATGTGGTCAGTGACAAGGACTCCCTCTGAAGAGGTTTTGCATGTTTTAAACTGTACTATAATGCCCTATGTGGTTTTTACCTTGCAAATGTCCTATTTGGTAAATAGTGGACTATTAAGTAGGCCTAAAGCAGATGAAGTAGCATAACTTTTTGGGGAATTGTTGACATACAGTATACTGTACTAAATGTGTACGTCATTTAGATGTATCCCTTTTACCCTTCTTTATTTACTTTAATAATGAGCATGGCATTCAGTGTTGTTTCTATTAGAAATATATTGCTTTGGTTGGATTCAAGTAGGCCTACTAGGCTTTCAACAAGGGTGACTAAAGACGTTAAAGTGGTGTGGAGCTTTTTAGAAACACAGCAGCTATAATCTGCCCATCACACTCTAGTCTATAAAGCAAGAGAAACGTACTGGTAGTTAGGAGGAGTCAACAGAAGGATGATCTTAATGCCCTACTGTGTCAGTCCACTGCCAATCCACCGTATCAACACACGCACACATGCAACACATGCACACACACACGCGGGCGTACACACACACAAAACACATTTCACTTTATAATCCCGTTACCCCATTAGAGAGTAAGACATCCACCTGTCATTTCAGAAAAACGTGTGTGTGTGTGTGTGTGTGTGTGTCTAGGTTGTGTAGGGTGGCTTGCATGAATGTTGCTCTTGGCCTTTCTTCGTCTAGCTCTTTCATACTGGATTTCTATTTGATCATGTTCGACATTTCAAATGTGTCATTCGTATTAATGTTGGCGCTCTCTCAAAGGAAGGGCCCACTGGTGTTATCCCTGCACTGCAGGAATTCATTAGCATTGCACAGAGAGTGGGTCCTGGCACACTCCAACACATCCATGCAAATGGGAATGGATAGCTAATGTAATGTGGCAAGCAAGGATGTTTGTTTGTTTGTTCGATGTTGTGGATTTCTGGGATGAAGAAAAATCTATTTCAGAAACTACAAACATGTTTGTAGCTGTTGTTGTTATTTCCATGTTTGGATATACTATACAGTAGAAAATCCTCGAGGATTTTCTCACAATGTACATGTATAGAAAACATGAAGTGCGTTTATGTTTTGTGTTTGACTCGTATAGCTTCAGTGCGTTATGGATATTGGTCATTTCATGCAGGATCTATTTTTGTGGAATAGGCTATGTAATAACAGCCCGCGATCCTCTCCAAGTCAGGTCATAAACCTAATTTGCCTTGCATTGTCATTGATCGCTTCACAAATAACCTAAGCTCCCACTGTGTCCCACTGTTTCCTAGTCTGACAACATTTGGTTCAAGCATGCTGAAAAGGAGCCCATCATTTTCAGGATCATTATGAGACTGTCCCAGGGCCTCGGGGGAGACCGCACGCAGTCACACCGAGCACATTGTTTCATGATAGAAATGTGATGTTTTACATCCCAAATGACACACTATTCCCTTTACAGTGCACTAGATTTGATCAGGCCCCCTGGTCAAAAGTAGTGCACTATGTAGGGAATAAGGTGCCATTTGAGACGCAGGCATGCTCTCTCTTTCTCTCTCTGGTGTTATGCCAGGTCAGGGTTGGATGCGCAGTTTGCTGCCATTCGCTAGGGATCATGAGCCAATAAGGCCGATGGCAGTGAAATCTTGCAGCTAGAGAGCACATCATATGAGGTGTGAATAAAAACCTTTCCACCTGGACATGCAAGAGCTGCTGGGGTTGTGCTTGGACATGCAAGGAAGGAACTGCGGCATGATTTTTGGCCTTTAATTGTCCATGGTTGTTGAGCTAAGACAGTGATTGTGTTAAATTGCTGAGAAATTTATAGCTGTGAATTCTCAGGGTGAAATTTGGACATGCTCTGCTTGATCCAAATAAACAATGAGAGAATAAATATACAGTTCATTAGAGTTTCCATCCTCAGAAATTGCAGCCCAAATAAATGCTTCACAGAGTTCAAGTAACAGACACATCTCAACCTCAACTGTTCAGAGGAGACTGTGTAAATCAGGCCTTCATGATCGAATTGCTGCAAAGAAACCACTACTAAAGGACACCGATAATAAGAAGAGACTTGCTTGGGCCAAGATACATGAACAATGAACAATAAACCGGTGGAAATCTGTCCTTTTGTAAGGGCCGCCGCTGGAGAAGAGAAGCAGGTACGGGGAATTGAACATTTAATGTGGAACAGACATCGAACAGTACAGGAACAGCGTCGGATCAGGTAACAAAAATGACAAACAAACATTAATCCTGAAGCGGGGAACAGAGCTTGGCAACAGGTAGATACAGGGGAAGTAATGACACAGGTGAATGAGTCCAGATGAGTCCAATAATTGCTGATGCGCGTGACGGGGGGAAAGCAGGTGTGCGTAATTATGGTGGCAGGACTGCGTAATGCTGGGGAGCCTGGCGCCCAAAGTGAGGGTTAGTGGGAGCAGGCGTGACACCTTTGGTCTGAGGAGTCCAAATTGTTTTTTTTTTTTTTTTTTGTGCGACGTAGTAGGTGAACGGATGATCTCCACATGTGTGGTTCCACCGTAAAGCATGGAGGAGGAGGTGTGATGGTGTTGTGGTGCTTTGCTGGTGACACTGTCTGTGATTTATTTAGAATTCAAGGCACACTTAACCAGCATGGCTACCAGGCATTCTGCAGCGATACGCCATCCCATCTGGTTTGCGCTTACTGGGAATATCATTTGTCTTTCAACATGACAAAGACCCAACACACCTCCAAGTTGTGTAAGGGCTATTTAACCAAGAAGGAGAGTGATGGAGTGCTGCATCAGATGACCTGGCCTTCACAATCACCCGACCTCAACCCAATTGAGATGGTTTGGGGTGAGTTGGTCCGCAGAGTAAAGGAAAAGCAGCCAATAAGTCCTCAGAATATGTGGGAACTCCTTCAAGAAAAGCATTCCAGGTGAAGCTGGTTGAGAGAATACCAAGAGTTGTGCATTGCTGTCATCAAGGCAAAAGATGGCTACTTTGAAGAATCTAAAATACAACATATAAATCCTTGAATGATTAGGTGTGTCCAAACTTTTGACTGGTACTGTAAGTATTCAGACCTTTTATTCAGTGCTTTGTTGAAGCACCTTTGGCAGCGTTTACAGCCTCGAGTCTCCCTGGGTATGACGCTACAAGTTTGGCACACCTGTATTTGTGGAGTTTCTCCCATTCTTCTCTGCATATCCTCTCAAGCTCTGTCAGGTCGGACGGAGAGTGTCGCTGTACAGCTACTTTCAGGTCTCTCCAGAGATGTTCGATTGGGTTCAGTCTGAGCTCTGGCTGGGCCACTCAGGGGCATTCAGAAACTTGTCCCGAAGCCACTCCTGTGTTGTCTGGACTGTGTGGTTAGGGTTGTTGTCCTGTTGGAAGGTGAACCTTCGCCCCAGTCTAAGGTCCTGAGCGCTCTGGAGCAGGTTTTCATCAAGGATCTCTCTGTACTTTGCTCTGTTCATCTTTCCCTTGATCCTGACTAGTCTCCCAGTCCCTGCCACTGAAAAACATCCACACAGCATGATGCTGCTCCACCGTGCTTAACCATAGGGATGGTGCCAGGTTTCCTCCAGACATCACGCTTGGCATTCAGGCCAAATAGTTCAATCTTGGTTTCATTAGACTGGAGAATCTTGTTTCTCATTGTCTGAGAGTCCAAGCGGGCTGTCATGTGCATTTTACTGAGGAATGGCTTCCGTCTGGCTACTCTACCATAAAGGCTTGATTGGTGGAGTGCTGCAGAGATGGTTGTCCTTCTGGAATGTTCTCCCATCTCCAAAGAGGAACTCTGGAGCTCTGTCAGAGTGACCATCTGGTTCTTAGTCACCTCCCTGACCAAGACCCTTTTCCCCGATTGCTCAGTTTGGCCAGGTGGCCAGCTCTAGGAAGAGTCTTGGTGGTTCCAAACTTCTTCCATTTAAGAATGATGGAGTCCACTGTGTTCTTGGGGACCTTCAATGCTGCCTAGATTTTTTTGGTACCCTTCCCCAGATCTGTGCCTCGACACAATCCTGTCTCGGAGCTCTACAGACAATTCCTTTGACCTCATGGCCTGGTTTTTGCACTGACATACACTGTCAACTGTGGGATCTTATATAGACAGGTGTGTGCCTTTCCAAATCATGTCCAATCAATTGAATTTACCACAGGTGGACTCCAATCAAGTTTTTTATTTTCAGTTTGTCATTATGGGGTATTGTGTGTAGATTGATTATTTTTATTTTTATTTACTCAATTTTAGAATAAGGCTGTAACGTAACAAAATGTGGAAAAAGTCAAGGGGTCTAAGTAATTTCTGCACTGTATATGTACATTTTTGAACAGAGTAATTGATTGGAGAACATATAAACATGTCACTGATTTTAGTGATCCTCAATAATTGAAATCTCCATCCAAATGAATGAATATATTATAAGACTAGGAGTGTGTAGTGTGTATACCACTCTGCCAGTAATCAAGACTTTGCCTCTTTGAACCACTAGCTGCAATGAGAGAAAGTCCTCTTCTGAAGTCACGTCAGCGAGGAAAGATGAACACGTTCGGCTCTTAGCGCTTCACAAGGACAAGGTCTCTTTAACAATTGTGTTGGCAGGCAGACTGGTAATGACTTAGGGGGCCCAGAAAACCTCTTTGATAAGTGACTTTAGCCACTGCTGCTGCAGCCTCTAAATTCATGTTTGGAACACTTCTCTAATATGTCTGTTATGTTATTATCTGGAGATCACATTATGTTGTCCTCATAAACTCTCCTTGGCACACAGAGAAGCACGAACACCCTGCCACCTCACCTCTCTGGTAAAAAGAGTGTCTCACTGTCATCTGGCTTTATCTGCCCCTCACTTATTATTTGGCAGAGAAATATTGTTTACATTTTACAATATTTAAGTCACTGAGTAATATTGAACCACATGTTATAATCCTTATAATACAGCCTTATAAGGGTTTGTACATGCTTATAACACATAATAAAGCATTATACCTGCTGGCTTTAAATAATGTTCTACCTCATATTTCTTTGACCTCAAGACTGGCAAATTATAGTTGCATGAGAACTCTCTAAGAAGCATGATATTAAAACGTAATATGGATACGAAAGGATACACAGAGAGAATAAAACATCAGGAAGAATATAGGCCTACATTCTTGTGTTGTGTTAGAAAGCAATCACATCAACTGTCCCTGCAAACACAACTCAGCATAACTGAATCCGGCCATAATGTCATAACGCCATATGCTCTGTACTCGCAGTAAACAACTGGCGGTGTAATTTTGAGCATGAACATTTTAGTAGGTTACAATCTCCTCTGTCACTCCCTACTCAGCTGAATTCATGCTTTAGGAGAGCTGTTGGTTTGGCAGCCCCTCTCTCTGGGGCTCCACTGCTCAATGGGCTGTTATTGTACTGCACTATCATCCTGCACCAGGCATATAAGCAGATTGACTCCCTGACACTTTTTTCCCCCACCCCTTATTTGTAGTGTTTTTGAACGTTTTCTTTCCCCCAGGTTTTGCCTTCATTCGCTACTGTCACAATTGCAGTAGGTTGCAAAAGTTGCTGAATAGTAGAATTATATATGAATGAATCATTTTGTCAATAATCAAGAAGGGGGTGGTTTTGTTCGATTGAGAAAGTCTCCATAATGCATTTCTATACAAGGGTGCATCCTTAATCCTCAGCCAGCAGACCTCCACCTCCTCCTTCTGAATCACATTAGAAAGCAACACATCACCAGACAACTAATTCAGTTGTGAGCTCTCTGACCCCAGCTAAATATTAATATATTTGTCCTGCTTCTAAACTAAACAAAGTATTTCCCGACCTTCTTTGTATATCCTTTGTGTATCTAAAAAAAATATAGATACACTTCATTCCATGAGTAAATGCATTAGCGCATGCACTCGCACACCACTCTACACTCTTAGAAAAAAAGGTGCTATCTAGGACCTTAAAGGGTTCTCTGACTTTCCTCATAGGATAACCCTTTGGTTCCAGGTAGAACCCTATTGGGTTCCATGTAGAACCCTTTCCCCATAGGGTTCTACATTGAACCCAAAAGAGTTCTACCTGGAACTAAAAAGGGTTCTCCTATGGGGACAGCCGAGGGAAACCTTTTGGAACCTTTTTTTCTAAGAGTGTACATTACACCGGTGCTTCCCAAACTTTTTCATTCATGCCCCACTGTCATCATTGTGGAACATCTCCACCTCCAGATCTCCAGATCCATCTCCAGATCAATTGTTGCAGTTTTGTAGCAAATGACCTGCAATTCCATAATTTTGTCATGTCGTATGTGTGATCATGTGATACCCGAGTCATTCAAATATTACAACAAAATCAATGGGCTGAAAACCCTAGCTAAAGAATGTTAGCGGACATGAGCTATTTGATCAGCTGGACATTTATGGGGCTATCCAAGGTCCGCAATGACTGACATGACAAGAGGAAAAGTACTGATTCACTACCCAGTTTCTATTGTTATAATAAAAAAATAAAAACGGTGTAATAGAATGCAATAGAATTGTACGTACATACCCCAACCAGAAGCCATGGATTACAGGCAACATCCGCACTGAGCTGAAGGGTAGAGCTGCCGCTTTCAAGGAGCAGGACTCTAACCCTGAAGCCCGACGCTCGTCGGATGTGGCAGGGCTTGCAAACTATTACAGACAACAAAGGGAAGCAGAGCAGAGAGCTGCCTAGTGACGAGCTAAATCACTTCAAGGCAAATAACACTTAAACATGCATGAGAGCATCAGCTGTTCCGGACGACTGTGTGATCACACTCTCTGCAGCCGATGTGAGTAAGACCTTTAAACAGGTCAACATTCACAAAGCCGCAAGGCCAGGCAGATTACCAGGCAGTGTACTCCAAGCATGCGGAAAGTGGAGTGTCTTGACATTTTCAACCTCTCCCTGTCTGAGTCTGTAATACCAACATATTTCAAGCAGACCACCATAGTCCCTGTGCCCTAGAACACTAAGGTAACCTGCCTAAATGACTACCGACCCGTAGCACTCACGTCTGTAGCCATGAAGTGCTTTGAAAGGCTGGTCATGTTTCAATTCAGCACCATTATCCCAGAAACCCTAGACCCACTCCAATTTGCATACTGCCCCAACAGATCCACAGATGATGTCTCTATTGCACTCCACACTGCCCTTTCTCACCTTGACAAAAGGAACACGTATGTGAGAATGCCATTCATTGACTACAGGTCAGCGTTCAACACCTCCCTCTGCAACTGGATCCTGGACTTCCTGATGGGCCGCCCCCAGGTGGTAAGGGTAGGTAACAGCATATCCGCCACACTGATTCTCAACACGGGGGCCCCTCAGGGGTGCGTGCTCAGTTCCCTCCTGTACTCCCTATTCACGCATGACTGCACAGCCAGGCACAACTCCAACACCATCATTAAGTTTGCTGATGACAAAACAGCGGTAGGCCTGATCACCGACAATGACGAGACAGCCTATAGGGAGGAGGTCAGAGACCTGGCCGTGTGGTGCAAGCACAACAACATCTCCCTCAACGTGATCAAGACAAAGGAGATGATTGTGGAGTGCAGGAAAAGGTGGACCGATCACGCCCCCATTCTCATCGACGGGGCTGTGGTGAAGCAGGTTGAGAGCTTCAAGTTCCTTGGCGTCCACATCACCAACAAATTAACATCGTCCAAGCACACTAAGACAGTCGTGAAGAGGGCAGAACATAACCTATTCCCCCTCAGGGGACTGAAAAGATTTGGCATGGGTCCTCAGATCCTCAAAAGGTTCTACAGCTGCACCAACGAGAGCATCCTGACAGGTTGCATCACTGCCTGGTATGGCAACTGGTCGGCCTCCTACCGCAAGGCACTAAAGAGGGAAGTGCGTACGGCCCAGTACATCACTGGGGCCAAGCTTCCTGCCATCCAGGACCTCTATAACAGGCGGTGTCAGAGGAAGGCCCTAAAAATTGTCAAAGGCTCCAGCCACCCTATGCATAGACTGTTCTCTCTGCTACTTTATGGATTACCAAGTCAAGGTCCAAGAATCCTCTAAACAGCTTCTACCCGCAAGCCATAAGACTCCTGAACATCTAATGAAATGGCTACCCAGACTATTTACACTGCCCCTGCCCCTCCTTTACGCTGCTGCTACTCTCTGTTATATTCTATGCATAGTCACTTTAATAACTCTACCTACATGTACAGGTGAAGTCAGAAGTTTACATACACCTTAGCTAAATACATTTAAACTCAGTTTTTCACAATTTCTGACATTTAATCCTAGTTAAAATTCCGTCTTAGGTCAGTTAGGATCACCACTTTATTTTAAGAATGTGAAATGTCAGCGTAATAGTAGAGAGAATGATTTAATTCAGCTTTTATTTCTTTCATCACATTCCCAGTGGGTCAGAAGTTTACATACACTCAATTAGTATTTGGTAGCATTGCCTTTAAATTGTTTAACTTGGGTCAAACGTTTTGAGTAGCCTTCCACAAGCTTCCCACAATAAGTTGGGTGAATTTTGTCCCATTCCTCCTGACAGAGCTGGTGTAACTGAGTCAGGTTTGTAGGCCTCCTTGCTCGCACACGCTTTTTCAGTTCTGCCCACACATTTTCTACAGGATTGAGGTCAGGGCCTTGTGACGGCCACTTCAATACCTTGACTTTGTTGTCCTTAAGCCATTTTGCCCCAACTTTGGAAGTATACTTGGGGTCATTGCTCTGACTGGGAAAAATAGAAAACGGTCATCCAACTCGGAATTCCAACTCGGGAACTCTGGCCTCTGTTTAGAGTCTCGACTTTCCGAACTGAAGATCACTGATGTCATGTTTTGACCTCATATTTTCCAAAGTTCCCAGTTGCCTTGAAAGCACCTTTATGTTATTTGTTTAGTTAGCTAGATAGATAGATAGATAGATAGATAGATAGATAGATAGATAGATAGATAGATAGATAGATAGATAGATAGATAGATAGATAGATAGATAGATAGATAGATAGATAGATAGATAGATATCTAAACAAAAGACTCCACTTCGCCAGATGATTACATGATCCATGAAGTTAGCTAGGTGTGTCTGGGGGTGATGACGGTCATCTATTGTATTTCATGAACGTGTATATGTTTAGACAGTAGTGACCCATCCATTTATCTAGGGGGTGGTTATAGCATGACCCATCAACTTACACAAGTGTGTCTGCGTAAGAGTCATCTAATAATTGTAAAATGTTTATATAATATATATCTGTGTGCGAATATGCAAATAAGTATTTCGCTGTACTGTTTACACCTTCTGTATCCTGTGCATTAGACAAATAAACTTAGATTTGATTTGATATAGTGTGTGTTTACCAGAGACGGTAATGTGAAGAACAACATGACCTGCACCAAAGTCAGATTAGGATATAGGCCTAGATAAAGCGTATTTTTGCTTCTACTTACACCCCTTTTTTGTCTTGAAATCTTTGGTTGTTTACTACACTAGCGCACTCTGTTTAGCAAATGGCCTCACATGTGAATCCTTGAAGAGATGGGTGGGGCTAAGGCTTAAGAGGGTGTGAACGATGCTGAATGGGTGTAGACAAAGAACAGCTCTCCAGCAGGTGTACCAAAACATTCAAGGGCCATTTTCTTAAAAGTGGGGTAACAAGTTTATCAACTTTCAAAGCATAATAACTTTTGCATTGTTCCTCAACTGCAGTGTAGGATATACAATTTTCAAGCAATGAATCTCTACTTTTATCCAATGTAAAAAAGATCACCATTTCAAATTTTGCTGCTGGTCACATAAAACAACAGATTAAATAAATTAAGTAAAGTACGAGGTGGGAGAAAGGGGAACAATGAGTGAGTTGATGAGCGAGTGGGAACGTACAGTATAAAGCATAATTATGTAATCACCAATTGTGAGTGATGAACTGGGCAGGCCATTTTATTGTATTGGTATATTCTAATTATAATCCCAAAAGGGTAAGTACCCTATATCTGTCCTCCAAATCCAAGCAATCTTATCAGTCTTCTTTTTGTAGTACACAGTGAGAGCGTGCGTTATTTACAATGGCAAGAAGACTAATGGATGCACATGCTGCGTTAGCGCTGCTACAAGATCTGAATGAAAACGACTCAGATGGTGGCAGAGAATTTAATCATAACATCTCTGATGATTCTTCTTCTAATTCTGAGCCTCAGCGTGAACCTACACCTATGAGGCCTAAGTACAAAAAAAGCCAGAATGGTACGCACTGAGCAGGTGCCCACGCCACCAACACATGAAACGCTGAGACAGGAGAAAGGAAGGGAAGGCACCGTTTTGGAAAATATCCACATCAGGCAGCATGTGTGCGAGTGTCGGAGGAGATGAGGCTTGTGGAAACTTACGTGGGCAGGGGAGAAATGTCACCGTGGACAATTTCTTTACTTCACTGGCATTCCCGAACAAGTTGCTTGCAATTAAAATAATCCAGGTCGGCACCATGAACAAAGTAAGATGGGAGCTCCCTCTGTGCAAAATAAGGCACCTGCACCGCCGTTGTACTCCACAATGGTGCTGAAGAATGACAAGACAACACTCACACTATACCAATGCAAGGCAAGCAAGAACGTTTCTGTGATGAGCCCCATGCGTCCGTCAGTTGCCATCAACGGGGACACAATAAAGAGAAAACCAGATACTGTTATGCATTACAACCAAAGGTATGCCAATATTACATAATATGCATCGTCATATATTGATAACTTATGCAATGTGTTATGCTCTTCTATATAACGGATGTTGTTTTTCCTATGGGAAAATAATCCTAATGTTTTCTACTCTATTCTGTTCCATAGGTTGGTGTGGATGTTTTGGATCAGATGGCACGGCTGTACTCTGTGCAAGGAGGCACCAGCCACTGAACTGCTGCTGTGTTCTACAACTTGCGTGACTTGTTGCTCAAGCAGTGCAGTTAAAAGGTTGGAATAATACTGTGAAATTGTGAAAATTATAATAATGCCCTTTAAGTGTAAGAGCTGTTTGAAAAGACTGCCTGAAATGTAAGTCTCTTTTGGTCGAATGGAGTTTTGACTTGCCTGGTGACATCTCCAGGCGATAAATTAGTTAAACATAGGCAGCTATTCATCATTTGTATAAAAACAGACACTGACCAGAGAAGCTGAATAATTCCATGTCTTCATTTATTCTGAGGTGTCATGCTAAGGGCTGTCTTTCTATTTTTGTGAGTCATCGTAACACCCTGGTCATAGAGAGGGGTTTTTGTTCTTTATTTTGGTTAGGCCAGGGTGTTACATTGGGTGGGCGTTCTATGTTCCTTTTTCTATGTTTTTGTATTTCTTTGTTTTGGGCATTGTGTGGCTCCCAATCAGGCACAGCTGAACGTCGTTGTTGCTGATTGGGAGTCACACATAAGGAGCATGTTTTTCCTTTGGGTTTTCCTTAGTGTTTTCACCTGACAGGACTGTTTGGCTGTCAGTTTTCTTGTTTTGTTTGTATAGTGTTCTTTCTTTATTCTTGGGGCTAGGTGGGACGCTAGCGTGCCACCCGTGGTGCACTCCATCAACAGCAGGTGCATTTCAAGAGCGGCAAATTTGAATCCAAATAAATGTCAAAATTCAAATTTTTCAAAAATACAACTATTTTACACCATTTGAAAGATAAACATCTCCTTAATCTAACCACGTTTTACGATTTCAAAAAGGTTTTACGGCGAAAGCATAAATTTAGAGTATGTTAGGACAGTACATTTACAAGAGTTGTGTGTAATGTTTTGTCAAGTCAAAGACAGGGTCACCAAAACCATAAAACCAGCTAAAATGATGCACTAACCTTTTACAATCTCCATCAGATGACACTCCTAGGACATTATGTTAGACAATGCATGCATTTTTAGTTCTATCAAGTTCATATTTATATCCAAAAACAGCGTTTTACTATGGCATTGATGTTGAGGAAATCGTTTCCCTCCAATATCCGGCAGTCAAGTCAGCGTCACAAATTAAATAATTAAAATTAGAAAACATTGGTAAAATATTATATTGTCATTTAAAGAATTATAGATTTACATCTCTTGAACTCAATCAACTTGCCAGATTTCAAAATAACCTTACTGGGAAATCACACTTTGCAATAATCTGAGCACTGCGCCCAGAAAAATACGCGTTGCCATACAGACTAGACGTCATGTTGGGGAGATCTAAAATCGAAAATACTATGTAAATAATCCATTACCTTTGATTCTCTTCATCAGATGTCACTTCCAGGTATCACAGGTCCATAACGAATGTAGTTTTGTTCAAAAAAGCTCATCATTTATGTCCAAAAATCTCCGTCTCGTTAGCACATGATGTAAGCCAGCCGGACTTCTCGTCATGAACGAGGGGAAAAAATATATTTCCGTTCGTTCAAACATGTCAAACGTTGTATAGCATAAATCATTAGGGCCTTTTTTAACCAGAACATGAATAATATTCAAGGTGGACGAATGCATACTCTTTTATAACGTATTGGAACGAGGGTACCCAACATGAACTCGCGCGCCAGGTGTCTAATGGGACATCATCGTTCCATGGCTCTTGTTCGGTCAGATCTCCCTCCAGAAGACTCAAAACACTTTGTAAAGGCTGGTGACATCTAGTGGAAGCAATAGGAAGTGCCAAAATATTCCTAAGCCCCTGTGTTTTTCAATGGGATAGGTTTAAAGTCAATACAACACATCAGGTATCCACTTCCTGTCAGAAAATGTCTCAGGGTTTTGCCTGCCAAATGAGTTCTGTTATACTCACAGACACCATTCAAACAGTTTTAGAAACTTTAGAGTGTTTTCTATCCATATATAATAAGTATATGCATATTCTAGTTACTGGGTAGGATTAGTAACCAGATTAAATCGGGTACATTTTTTTTATCCAGACGTGCAAATGCTGCTCCCTAGACCCAACAGGTTAAATATTCAATGATGAACACTAACTCCGCTGCACCTTGGTCTACTCTCTCTCACGACAGCCCTTACAGAATTATCCACCAACAACGGACCAAGCAGCGGAGGAAGGAGCAGCACAAGGAGAGGCACCAGGAGAAAAGCTATCTGGAGTCGTGGACTTGGGAGGAAATCCTGGACGGGAAAGGACCATGGGCTCAAGCTGGGGATTATCGCCGCCCGCAGTGGGAGATCGAGGCGGCGAGAGCTGAGAGGCGCTGGTATGAGGAAAGGGAGCGCAACGGACACGGGAGGCAGCCCCCCCCAAAAAAATTGGGAGGGCACACGGGGAGATTGGCGGAGTCAGGCGGTAGACCTGAGCCAACTCCCCGTGCTTACCGGAAGCAGCGTGGTACTGGTAAGACACCGTGTAATGCTGTGGAGCGCACGGTGTCCCCGGTGCGCGTTCAAAGCCCGGTGCGCTACATACCAGCCCCCCGCAAGTGCCATGCAAGTGCAGGCATCGAGCCAGGGCGGATGGTGCCAGGTCAGCGCGTCTGGTCTCCAGTGCGCCTCCTCGGTCCAAGTTATCCTGCGCCAGCGTTGTGCACTGTGTCTCCAGAGCGCTGGGAGGGTCCAGTTCGCCCAATGCCTGCTCTCCGCCCGTGCCGGGCCACAGTGGGCATTCAGCCTGGAGTGTGGGTAAAGAGCGTCCGTACCAGAACTCCAGTGCTCCCCCACAGCCCGGTTTATCCTGTGCCTCCTCCTCGGACCAGGCCTCCAGTGGGTCTCCCCATCCTGGTCAGTCCTGTGCCTGCTCCACGGACCAGGTCTCCAGTGGGTCTCCCCATCCTGGTCCGTCCTGTGCCACCTCCCAGGACTAGGCCTCCAGTGGGTCTCCCCATCCTGGTCAGTCCTGTGCCTGCTCCACGGACCAGGTCTCCAGTGGGTCTCCACATCCTGGTCCGTCCTGTGCCACCTCCCAGGACTAGGCCTCCAGTGGGTCTCCCCATCCTGGTCCATCCTGTGCCACCTCCCAGGACTAGGCCTCCAGTGGGTCTCGCCAGTCCGCCAGAGCCGCCCGCCAGTCCGGAGCCGCCAGAGCCGCCCGCCAGTCCAGAGCCGCCAGAGCCGCCTGCCAGTCCAGAGACGCCAGAGCCGCCCGCCAGTCCGGAGCCGCCAGAGCCGCCCGCCAGTCCGGAGCCCCCACAGCCGCCCGCCTGTCCGGAGCCGCCAGAGCCGCCCGCCTGTCCGGAGCCGCCAGAGCCGCCCGCCTGTCCGGAGCCGCCGGAGCCGCCCGCCTGTCCAGAGCCGCCAGAGCCGCCAGAGCCGCCCGCCTGTTCAGAGCAGTCAGAGCTGCCTGCCAGCCCAGTGAGTCCTGTGCCTACGCCTAGGGCCAGGCCTCTTACATGTCTCCTCAGCCTGGTGAATCCTGGGTCAGTGCCGCCGGAGCCGCAAGGGACGCCCGCCAGCCGGGCGCAGCCAGGGACGCCCGCCAGCCGGGCGCAACCAGGGTTGCCCGACCAGCCGGGGCGCAGCCATCGCCGCCCACCAGACCTTCGGCGCGGCCAGGTGCGCCACCTAAGAGGGCGACGCCAAGGGTGGAACAGAGGCCATGTCCCGCACCTGAGCCGCCGCCGTAAGAAGGCCCACCCGGACCCTCCCCTTCAGTGTCAGGTTTTGCGGCCGGAGTCCGCACCTTGGGGGGGGGTACTGTAATGCCCTGGCCATAGAGAGGGGTTTTTGTTCTTTATTTTGGTTAGGCCAGGGTGTTACATTGGGTGGGCGTTCTATGTTCCTTTTTCTATGTTTTTGGATTTCTTTGTTTTGGGCCGTGTGTGGCTCCCAATCAGGCACAGCTGAAGGTCGTTGTTGCTGATTGGGAGTCACACATAAGGAGCATGTTTTTCCTTTGGGTTTTGTGGGTAATTGTTTCTGTTAGTGTTTTCACCTGACAGGACTGTTTGTTGTCAGTTTTCTTGTTTTGTTTGTATAGTGTTCTTTCTTTATTAAATATTCAGTGATGAACACTAACTCCGCTGCACCTTGGTCTACTCTCTCTCACGACAGCCCTTACAGTCATTTACAGGCTACTGGATCAAACAGCAGTAAATTCTAATTTCAGCTCGTGTTTGAAAACCTGACAAATGGAATGCGACCAAGAGGTTTATAAATAGACATGTTTCTATTTCATTGATCAAAACAGATTAGCTTGCAACGCCCCAAAGCTATGTGGTGATCTGACTGTGTTGTCATAGAAAAGTAGGCACACCCCGCTGTACTGCTGCAAAAAACATTCAACAGGTTAAACATCTGAAAATACAAATTAGATCTCAAGTGAAAGCCTTAAGCATACACCCAGAATCAAACAACAGGAGAGATGAATGACACCCAGAGACTTTCCGTCATTTTAAATTGCCACAGTTCTTAATGGTTATCGTCTAACAAAATGTTCAATTCAACACATTATGTGCCATATTATATTGTTAACTTCAGCGGAAAGGCAGTGCAAACAAAATCCAAAACTGTGGAGGGGCCTGATATAAACCTCTTCTATCAGTCAGGCTTTTGTTAGGGTTAGCATTATTAGCAGTTGACTTTGATCCTGATACAAGTTTCCTTCCTAGTCAATAACATCCTCTGAAGTCCGCAGGACTGTTCTTTATTTGTTCATACCACTAATGCCACTGCAGAGATTACACAAGGCTGTCTGTCCAAAGTAGATGTAATTTTCTCTGAAATGTTTCAACTGAACTCATCATACACAAACCCAGCCAGAGTCAAATAGAGAAAGGGAGAGAGAGTGAGAGAGAGAGAGAGAAGGTAGCGGTGGTGAATGTGATGCTAGCTAGCTGCCAATGCAACTCTGTCAAGCTACTGCTTAACAACAGGCTTACCACTCCTGTCCATATGTCACATCAAAGCGTTGGTAGAGGTATGTGGGATGCTTTACTTTCAGAGACCGGCGGGTAACCTGTAATCTCTCAGAGTAAACAGCATTTGGCTGGCCCAGGCCCTGCATAGCATTTTGATCACACTCCACTGTCAGAGAACACCTGTGGACGACTACCGAAGATAAGACTTGTCAGACATGGTGAGGGGATGGGAGGATGGGACTGCACCCTGAATACCAATAGCTGGGGGGACAAATAACCATCTGAAGGTAATTCTATTCCAAGGTCCCTTTGGCGACAGCATGCGGCTGAGAAATCGTAATTAGTTCAGATAATGTTGGGTGATTAAATCAAACGTGGCACCAGGTACTCTTTGTAGAAAATAGGGTGTATAATTGAAAGACTATACAGGGATTTCTGCTTTAAATCCATATGTCCATATGGAGGTCTTTCCAGTGCACAATGACGTTAAAACAAAGTAGCTCAATGGTCTTCTGTTTTGATTACATCTTCAGACATCAACGATCAATGCGGATCATTTGTTACCAAGGTAACGCATTGGTGAAATCATTATTTTATAGAGAGCATAAAGGTGAACTAATGCGTTCTGTTTGAAGGTGGATGGGAAAGATCCCCTGAGCCTCTATTACTTATAAAATGAATTGCCCATGAAATGTGGCCACATGGATATCTATAATGGGTATATTAGCACATAAAGATAACCAATGGTTTTAATCAAAATCAATATGCATGAGCTTGTGTTATAGCCTAAACCCTCACATCATAAATCATGTACATTGATGTAGGTTGGTCATTATAGACAAATGAAAATCACATACTTTCCAGTGATGGGTTATAACTGTTTAATACTGATTTAAACTATATATATATTTCAACGCTATTACAACGCTAACACAACCCAGTGTCCTTTATTTACTGGATCCAGGAAACTGCTCTACCTTTTCCCTTATTCACAGGATGTCCTCTGTTTCTATGTAAATTCCCACATACTTTCTGCTCTCATTGCTGATAGTGGTAATGAGAAACAGGGAAAAGCATGTACTTGTCACTGTTGGCTGGAGTGTGGTGATAAACAGTGCCAATTAGCCATAACCTTCACTGAGTGACCCTGGCTTTACCCAGAAATCTGTTTCATTTGTTTGGAACAAGCCCATGTGTTGACGTGTTGGGCACTGTGGAAAATAGAGTGGGCGCAACAATTTTCGCCGACCATTACAAGCCTCACTTTTTCTCTGAAAAAGGCCATTTAGTTTGGCCATCGCTAAACTGACATTTTTGTTCCTGTATTTTGTTATAACTTATCCAGTAAAATACCCTGAAAACAGATTTTTATTTACAGTGTTATTAAGTTTGACTTGACCTAGTGTTACAAGGATTTCTCAAGCACTATACTGTAAACATGTGACTTTTGTCTACTTGGTTAAGCACTCAATACTATGGAAAAGGAGAGCACTTTCAAAAACAGTTCTACAACTTGATTCCGGTTAAAGCGTACTTATCGCTAATTTTAATTACGGTTCATTATTATAATCACCCCATTTATTATGATACTTATAATTAGATGTGCATATGAGTATTCAAGAGGACTCCGAGCCTTGATTATGGCTGGCTGCAGTGTATCCTGTTTGTTTCCTATTCGCATGATAACTTATTTCTGTCATTAGAGTCTATGATGATTTGAATATTTAGCTTGGTAAGAGACTTACCAATGCTTACCAAACTGTTCCAAGGTTTATGTTTATTTCAATACCATAGCAATGCAGCAGGATTCTCTGACAAATAAAATTGTAAAAAGTGAGCAATAATGAATCAGGAAAAGGATAAGGTGTGATGTTTCTTTTTTATTTTGATTATGAGAATTTATTCAATATTAACTTCCTGCAGTTTCAATGAAATAGCCTAATTAATGACAGGGGGAAGGAAGTATACAGTCAGTGTACAAAACATTAGGAACAGCTTCCTAATATTGAGTCGCACCCCCTTTTGCCCTCAGAACAGCCTCAATTCGTCGGGGCATGGACTATACAAGGTGTCGGAAGCCTTACACAGGGATGACTCGTTGACTCCAATGCTTCCCATAGTTGTGTCAAGTTGGCTGGATATCCTTTGGGTGGTGGTCCATTCTTGATACACACGGGAAACTGTTGCGTGAAAAACCCAGCAGCGTTGCTATAAGGGCACAAGGCGAGACCCAGATGCAGAGACGGGAGGCAGATGGTTTGAGTCTTTGATATTTATTAATAATCCAAAAGGGGCAGGCAAGAGAATGGTCGTGGACAGGCAAAAGGTCAAAACCAGTTCAGAGTCCAGGAGGTACAGTGTGGCAGGCAGGCTCGAGGTCAGGGCAGGCAGAATGGTCAGGCAGCCGGGTACAGAGTCCAGAAAACAGGCAAGGGTCAAAACCGGAAGGACTAGCAAAAGAGAATAGAAAAGGCAGGAGCACGGGAAAAACACACTGGTTGACGAATTGGCATAGACAGACAGAAAACACAGGTTTTAATACCCAGCGGATAATGGGGAAGATGGGTGACACCTGGAGGGGGTGGAGACAAGCACAAGGACAGGTGAAACAGATCAGGGTGTGACAGTTGCCGTTCTTGACACACTCAAACTGGTTCACCTGGCACCTACTACCATACCCTGTTCAAAGGCACATCAATAATTTGTCTTTCCCATTCACCCTCTGAATGGCACACATACACAGTGTCACGTCTGCTCCCACTCTTCCCCCCCTGGCGCTTGAGGGCGCCAGGCTGCCCTGCATCACGCACTCCTATCATCCATTACGCACACCTGCCTTCCCTCGTCACGCACATCAGCAATATTGGACTCACCTGGACTCACTCATCACCTGTTATTACCTCCCCTATATTTGTCAGTTCCCCAGCTCTGTTCCCCGCTTCTGCATTGATTGTCTTTTGTTTGTGTTACCTGTTCGCTGACGCTGTTCCTGTCTCCTTCCATGGCCGTTCTTTATTAAATGTTTCACTCCCCGTACCTGCTTCGTCTCGCCAGCGTCATTCCATGTGACACACAATCCATGTTTCTATTGTCTGAAGGCTTAAAAAATCCGTCTTTGACCTGTCTCCTCCCCGTCATCTACACTGATTATCCACATGTGTAGATAATGTAGTGTAATGGTACATTTTTGTACCTAATATTTTCAATATAAAGGTACAATCATTGGAGTCATGGCTTAGTGGGGGAGTGGCCTTCAGTGCTTTTTGTCTATCCGTGAGTGGAAGTGTTGTACCAGTTTAAGTGGTCTATTGTTATGTTCATTTTGAGTATGTCCATTGCCGGTTCTGAAGTCTTAATAAAGGCTTACATAGAAGCATGTGACAAGAAAGAGCTGTAATAAATATTGTAGTGACCTTCACCCAACACTGAGCAACCTAGTCAAGAGGTACAGACCTCTTGGTGTAATGGTTAAAGTGTTCGCATCCCGGTCGGGGCTACCCCCTGAATTTGTTACATTGGTGTCAGAAGTGGTGTGTACATGTGAGGGACTTGGTATAGAGAAAGGGTACGTTTTCGCCACTTACAAGGAACAAACGGCTTTGTCACTGTATTGGTAACCGAAAAAGGCAAAACATCTTTTGGCTCTTTTAAGGTTCCAACTGCAAGGGCACCTATAAGTAATGGTACAATGGACTACTTTATAGGGTACCCCTACAGGAACAAGTGTTTGTTATAGGGTAAGGTGTGATGTTATTGGATACAATTCACTACCTTTTTTATTGAGTGTGCATTATGATCTTAGTAAGATCTGACTGTACAGAGACACTGGGAAATGGGTATTAAGTTAGCCCATACTTTATTACAGTAACGCCGCCCAAGTACATACCCCTATGTCTTAACTACAGATGGGGACACTCTAGGAGCGTATGGTTAGCTGTTCCTCCTCAGTTAGGGAGCAGGAGAGTAGCTGTCGGGGGATTGGCCACCGACCCTGTAGCTGTGAGCAGAGCAGACATCAAGGAAACCCTCCCTAACTGACTGCCTTCTGATCCCTGGGAGACCAGAAGATAGAGGATGAATACATCATTTCTCCAGATGGATTCCCGCCATCTTTTAATAAAACAAACATTTTACAGTAAACCATTTTTAAGCCATTACAGTAACCAATTTTCAAGCATTACAGTAATCATTTTTCAATCATATCACCTCCCAATCCAGAGTGATTGTGAGAGGGAAGGGGGTCGTTAAACTCTGAAGGAACCATAATGTTCAGATGTGAAGCCCCATCGTTCAACAGATTCAGCATCTTACAACAGCAGAATGCTATGCTGTTCACCTGCAGTGGGAGTTTCCCAATGTTTCCTATTTCCCCAAAACAGCTGCCTAAACGCTTCTTAAAACCTGAAGGAGCAAATTAAGGATCCCCAGTTATTCCTGACTGGTAAGAGGGCATCACTAGAGGGCACACATTAGTGTGTGTGTGTGTGTGTGGGAGATCCCCCAGTCTATATGGCTCTTCTGTAGGGCACCCTGCTGAACACACCAACAGCAGACTGGGCCGGGGCCTCGTCCTGCCCTCCTAATAAGAGATTCCGTCTGCTTGGGGCCATGCCTCATATGGCTGCTAGGGCCAGGCCTCATATGGCTGCTAGGGCCAGGCCTCATATGTCTGCTAGGGCCAGGCCTCATATGTCTGCCAGGGCCAGGCCTCATATGTCTGCTAGGGCCAGGCCTCATATGTCTGCTAGGGCCAGGCCTCATATGTCTGCTAGGGCCAGGCCTCATATGGCTGCTGGGGCCAGGCCTCATATGTCTGCTGGGGCCATGCCTCATAAGGCTGCTGGGGCAATGCCTCATAAGGCTGCTGGGGCCATGCCACATAAGGCTGCTGGGGCCATGCCACATATGGCTGCTGGGGCCATGCCTCATATGGCTACTGGGGCCAGGCCTCATAAGGCTGCTGGGGCCAGGCCTCATATTGCTGCTGGGGCCAGGCCTCACATGGCCGCTAGGTCTCATATGGCTGCTAGGGCCAGACCTCATATGGCTGCTAGGGCCAGGCTTCACATGGCCGCTAGGTCTCATATGGCTGCTAGGGCCAGGCCTCACATGGCCGCTAGGGCCGGGACTCACATGGCCGCTAGGGCCAGGCCTCATATGGCTGCTAAGGCCAGGCCTCATATGACTGCTAGGGCTAGGTCTCATATGGCTGCTAGGGCCAGGTCTCATATGGCTGCTAAGGCCAGGCCTCACATGGCCGCTAGGGCCAGGCCTCACATGGCCGCTGGGGCCAGGCCTCACATGGCCGCTGGGGCCAGGCCTCACATGTCCGCTGGGGCCAGGCCTCACATGGCCGCTGGGGCCAGGCCTCACATGGCCGCTAGGGCCAGGCCTCACATGGCCGCTAGGGCCAGGCCTCACATGGCCGCTAGGGCCAGGCCTCACATGGCCGCTAGGGCTAGGTCTCATATGGCCGCTAGGGCCAGGCCTCACATGGCCGCTAGGGCTAGGTCTCATATGGCTGCTAAGGCCAGGCTTCATATGGCTGCTAAGGCCAGGCCTCATATGACCACTAGGGCCAGGCCTCTAATCCCAGAGGGCGACCCAAAACAACATCGCCCCAGAAGAGGTAGACGGAGCGGCCTCCTGGTCAGACTTCGAAGACTTCAGGAAACAGCAGAGGGAGCACCCCCTTATCCACATCCATGGGACAGTAGTGGAGAAGGTGGAAAGTTTTAAGTTCCTCGGCGTACACATCACAGACAAACTGAAATAGTCTACCCACACAGACAGTGTGGTGAAGACGGTGCAATAGTGCCTCTTCAACTTCAGGAGAAATTTAGCTTGTCACCTAAAACCCTAACAAACTTTTACAGATGCACAATTGAGAGCATCCTGTCGGGCTGTATCACTGCCTGGTACGGCAACTGCACCGCCCTCAACCACAAGGCTCTCCAGAGGGTAGTGCGGTCTGCACACGCATCACCGGCTGCAAACTACCTGCCCACCAGGACACCTACAGCAGCCGATGTCACAGGAAGGCCAAAAAGATCATCAAGGACAACAACCACCCGAGCCACTGCCTGTTCACCCCGCTACCATCCAGAATGCGAGGTTAGTACAGATGCATCAAAGCTGGGACAGAGAGACTGAAAAACAGCTTCTATCTCAAGGCCATCAGACTGTTAAACAGCAATCAGTAATTCAGAGAGGCTGCTGCCTACATACAGACTCAATTCACTGGCAACTTTAATAAATGGATCGCTAGTCACTCTAAATAATGCCACTTTAATAATGTTTACATATCTTACATTACTCATCTCATATGTACATACTGTATCTGATACCATCTATTGCATCTTGCCTATGCCGCTCGGCCATCGCTCATCCTTATATTTATATGTACATATTCTTATTCCATCCCTTTAGATTTGTGTGTATTAGGTAGTTGTTCTGGAATTGTTAGATTACTTGTTAGATATTACTGCACTGTCAGAACTAGAAGCACAAGCATTTCGCTACACTCACATTAACTTCTGCTAACCATGTGTATGTGACCAATAAAATTTGATTTGGAATTTATTTGAGCCTTGAGCATCTGGGGTTGTTGCAATTGCTTGACATGCAAAATGAATGGGGAACTGTGCTCAGAAAAATCAAATTATGTTTATTTCATTTAAAAGCTGATTTGCTTCGTTCATTCAAAACCAATAATAACCTTGAATAAATATCCATACCATAACAAATGCATGAGACAGTAGATGATTGGAGTACACAGTGCAGTATGTACCAAATGTACTGTATTAAGTTATTACAGAGTTGTTTCTGGTATGAATAGTTTCAATAGTGGTAAAAGATGAACAGGTTCAAAAGAGATTCAAAAGAGATGAACAGGTTCAATAGAGATTAACAGGTTCAATAGAGAGGAACAGGTTCAATAGAGGTAGACGATGAACAGGTTCAATAGAGATGAACAGATTCAAAAGAGATGAACAGGTTCAATAGAGATGAGCATGTTCAATAGAGATGAACAGGTTCGATAGAAATTAACAGGTTCAATAGAGATGAGAAGGTTCAATAGAGGTAAAAGATGAACAGGTTCAATAGGCATGAACAGGTTCAATAGAGATGAACAGGTTCAGTAGAGGTAAAAGATGAACAGGTTCAATAGAGATGAACAGGTTTAATAGAGATGAACAGGTTCAAAAGAGATAAAGCAGCATAGAGGTTAAGCCTCTCTGGAGGCACTAGAAAGAGAGAGGTGATGTTGACATTTAGCAAATTGAGAGGAACTACTGGTCCGCACAGGGCGCCCAAGATAAAATGAGTGACAGGGAGCCCTCACAGAAGCCAGATAAGTGAGAAGGTGTCTGTTCAACGTCAAAATTGGGACATTTTCTCCTTTTCCCTCCTTTTATCTCCTCCTCACTGCATTTTTAGTGATACTGAGGGGGGAATATCAAGTGATATTCCGTTGAACGGAACTCACTTGACGTGTTAGATTTTTAGATTTTTACCAATAACTTCACAAGCTAGTTGTCCTAAATCGATCATGTATTCTACATACAATCAGTATGTAACAATGTGCCCTATCTTCTCTCTTATTGCAGGTTTCTGAAAGAGAATCTTCTCGCCTGGTTGCCCCTTTTAATCTGGACTAAGGTCTGATGAGTTATGAAGCCACTGATTTATGTAGCTTCTCCTTATGAGCCAGCAGGCCCTGACAGATGTCTGGCTATAGGATGCATCAGATGGGGTAGAGGCAGAGAGAGGCTACCTGATGCTAAATAGGAAGGGTATACAGTACAGCACGACCTTGGATGCTCCAGAGAATTAGTCACTTGGAATGACGCATCATTTTATACCTCCCTATTGCATAGTGATTACACTTTGGTTTCTTTGAGATCCATTGACACAAGTGTTATGTTATTGGTACCAGGGAGTAACCAATCGTGTTGAATTGTTCGAGGCTAGTACCAGAATGTGTCCGTTGTTACCACACATTTTTGAAGTTGAATTAACACCATGTACATTCCAGGTAATTAACAGCTCAAACCGGGCTGTAACAAAAATCTGTCACTTCTAGTGTACAGTATGTTGTAACTGTCAAGCTGACAGGGTGAGAATGCAGCAGACTTCATAACAAAACATCCACAGTAGACAATATTGCGTAATTTACTTGAGCGCATACTTCTAATGTTTTTCTAAACTGCTCTCTGCGGGAGATGCATTCAGTATCAAGCCAAATGATTGATTCATGATTGGCTTGTTCATCCCCCCCTCCCCCTCCCTTAACTCTTCCCTAGGTCCTTGCTGTAAAACAGAATATGTTTCTATCAACTTACCTGGTAAAATAAGGGTAAATAAATACATTCACCTGCTGGGTAGCTCAATAATGCATGTAGTAATGCAATAATGCATGTACAGTAGTATAGAGGCTAGGTTGTCAATGTTCATTGTTCACACTGAGCATAACCCCCCCCCCCCCCATGCATTCACCTGCAGTCTTGTAGACAGAGAGGATGTATGGTTGTTATTCAGTGGGTCACAACAGTATGACCCTATCTATTAATCATGGTGTTTCGGCTTCTGACCAGGTGGAGAATATACTGTCTGCATCCCAAAAATGGCACCTTATTCCCAACATAGTGCACTACAAAAGTAGTGCCCTGTATAGGAAATAGGGAGCCAATTTAGGACGCAGTCGTTTTGATCCGTGTGTGGTTGTTACCTCTGGATTAAGATATTTGGGCCCGACGTGTTTTATTATTTTCAGGTTAAACTTCTCACAGGTTGTAAAGTAAAATACATCCCCGTTTTGTGTTGATGGGAAAAGGGCAATCTCTTTTCTGCTTCGGTGTGAACGGATGCTTTTGTAAAAGTTTTATATTTTCTCTCCTTTTTCCTTTCTTTCTCTATAAGTTCAATCATATGTTCCTTCGTCTCTTTCTGTGAAAGCATCGTTGTCTAGTTGAAATGTTGTTGTTGAACCATCAAACAGAGACCAATTTCAGCATTATTACTGGCCTTTCTGTCTCAGTTGACGCCACGTCAGAGAAACAACAGACTGTTCCAATGCTGATGGTAAGTAGTTTCAACTAGTCATTACTGAAAAACAGCTTGTTTGAAGGACACACACACACACACACACACACACACACACACACACACGGCACACAAACATCCATTCTTTGTACCTTTAAAAGTTCCCCCTCCACTTAAGCCACCACTCAGCACACTCTCTTCTTTTACCTTACAGTTCAAGCACCTCTTTCAGCCCACACAGACCAATCAAAAAACAATAGGCCTGCCCTTACTCGGCAGAAGAGTACATGCTGATCCATCCAGAAGGATCACTGCACCCCCTGTTCGCATGTCTCTTATGAATAGGACTCATGAAACTCATGGATACAGTATGTGCGTGTCTGAACCGGTTCCATGTCATGTTGCCATGGCAGATAATGATATGTAGTTGTTCTATCTAGATTCCAAATAATGATGTCCCATCTCAGTGAAAGCTGTTATATCTTTATATTTTTGTAACCCTTGACTGGATTATCAGGGTTTACTGTATCTCTATGAAATTGTCTTATTAGTCCCTTGCTGAGCTTATCCAAACAACTGCAAGTGGGAATGAAAAAAGACAATATTAGTTTATAAAGGACCTAAGAGAAGTTATCAATTTCATCTTATATCTGTTTCCCCATGTGGATGAATCAATCACATTTTTCCCTGTCATCTTATCCCCCTTACTCTGCTGTTACCGTGGCGTTTCGCCAGCCTCTCCTAAGACAAACTCCTCACCAGCCATTCAGTTTGTAATTATCAACACCAGGGACACCCCTGATGATATATTGTCATTATTCTAGCTGGGGGATCAAATTTAAATCTGGATAATGACTGTCATTTTCAGGTTCGGCGCAGAGAAACTTAGCATACAGATTGATTCTCAGCTGTCCGTTGGGTTGGGAGTTGGAGTCAATCAGGAAATGAAACAACGGTAGCTGTGGTGTGTGTGTGCGTGTGTGTGTGTGTGTGTGTGTGTGTTGTGAGTCATGTGTTCAGTGTAGTAGAAGGATCTCCTCTGGAAGAGAAGAGAGGAGCCCTGAGTTTCTCACACCATGAGTCTCTTTCTCACTCTAATCCAGTTCCCACTGGACTCATTATTACACCAGAGATAGGATGGAAGAAATACTCTAAAGGAACGGAGTAAAATAAGCTCTTACACACTGTACTTAAGCTCCCATTAGAGACCACTGAGAGAGAAAAGGAGACGGCTAATGTTTGGTATAAAGAATAGATATTTTGAACAATTTGAACATTTTCAACAATGCATACAGAGAAAAAGAACTGTGCTGTGTGTCTTCATTTGGGCCCCAAATTATAAAAATACACTGTAATGATTTAACAAGCAGTCCTTTTTATCACGTTCAAAGTCAAATCCAAGAACGACTGTTATGATAGGATCGTATCTAGACAAAGGCTTTGTCAAAATGACAAGAACAACCGCACTATCACCAACAGCAAAACATGTCAATAGGACGTTTCTGAATGAATCTCAGATGATAGATATTTGGTGTGACTCTGATGCATGCCCTTCGTGACCTCAGCCCTGCTACCTCTGACTAAGCTGTCGTGGATGAGGGATGATATCCCTACATCGACACTGTACATGTGCACGTCCCCAGATTGTACTCAGTGTTTACATCTGATGTCGCTGAGTCTGAGTCGGGAGGAAACATCAACCTTGTGGTGCTTGATCCCTGGCTATGCAGCCACTCACTCACAGCAAGTCAGAATGGTTTGGGCCGCATCTGAAATGGCACCCTATTCCCTATATAGTGCACTACTTTTGACTAGGGCCCATAGGGTCTTCCTTCCTCTGTCCACAATAGGTTGTGTAGTACGATAATTTATAAATCGCATTATGAGTGGGTACTTGTGCTGACACTAAACTCTCTCAGATGTCAATCTTTATTCGAAAGGAGAGTTGAGGATGGAGTTCCATTTTAGCCGTATAACTAGAATTACTAGAACGTGAATGGTGGAATTCCAGTTCTGTGGTTCCAGTGTCAGCCAAGTTGACTACATGGGAGACGTATACCAGTAGCAATTTATCCCTCACATTGAATCCCATGGAGCTTCAGTTTTGTTTGCATTCAAGCCTTCATCTCAATGGGGATGCTGAAAAAAGGGGAGACAAATTAGAGAGGTTTTAATGAGAATGCAGTCATCATCTCACCCACGCTGATTTGCGATGCCAACCCATATATACTCTGTTGTTGCCCTTTTCATGACTTCTTGGTGCACCAAATTCATCACTTTGGAACTAAGCAATTTAGGGGACTACATAATATCGCTGCACATTTTTCATTTCAATTTCTTCCCCCTCGTTTAATGATAAAAAACAAATAGTTTTATTTCTCACACTAAATTGACTGTTTCATTTGCAGGATTCTGGTTCTCTCTCCTTTCGCTCCTCTCCTCAGCTCATCTGTTGGCAAATGATAATGTGCCTATGAAAATGTGTCATTTTCTATTTATAGAAAATGGCTGCGTGCCAGGCTAATAACTTCCGTCTGACATTTCTGAGAGAACCGAGATTGTCAATTTACTGCTCACAGTGCCGTACACTAGGCTGGCCCTCCTCTGTGTCTCATTGAGCATGCTGCTCGGCTCATTGTTATAGGACAGGGTGAAGAGAAGCTGCAACTGAAGCCAATGCACTGTGCTGTGAAACCATAATCATAGAAATAGAATCACTAGCGTGGCCATATAACCTACCACCATTGACTTGACTAGAGACTCCCATTCTAGTAATTTTATTTTTGTGCCCATTACCAGACAAAGTTCTAAGAACACAGAGCATGATGCTAACAGCACTCATTATCTACATAGAAAGCAGCCATTTTCTGACAAGGTGGCAAAGCAAAAGGAGGTCAATTGTTAGAAAAACTGCTTGGATTGTGGTCTGATAATCATGTTTTATGAATCGATAAACAAATGTATCAGGCATACAATTAACATGTATCAGGCATACAATTAAACCACAAGACAAATGTAGAAACATAAATGTTCTCATCATGAACGTCATGCATATGTCAGTTGATAACGAAGGGAAACCAACACCTTGGAGCAATGGAGGAATTTTGTTAAAAAAACAACAACATAATCTGAGCTGACTTTGGTGTCCTCGATAACAACAATCCCTTTGCCTTCAAAAACAAAGACCCAATAGGAAAAAAACTGGTTGAATCAATATTGATTCTTGATTGGATTAGAAAAAAGTCAACAACATGGCTCAGTTGGTAGAGCATGGTGTTTGCAACGCCAGGGTTGTGGGTTCGATTCCCACGGGGGACCAGTACGGGAAGAAAAAAAATGTATGCATTCACTACTGTAAGTCGCTCTGGATAAGAGTGTCTGCTAAATGACTAAAATGTGAATGTAAAAACAACGTAAGGGAAATTCATATTTTTTTTATCCAAATTTTTACCGAAATCAAATGCCATTCTTTAGTTGATTTCATGTTGAATTCAACCTTAATTGACAACTCAATCAAATGTAAATGAAAACTGGATGTTGAACTGACGTCTGTGCCCAGAGTAGGCTAGACAGACAGTACAACACATTTTCTTTCTTATAATGACCAAAATCCCAATGCCTACAGACAGTTCTTCACCTTCAAAGAGAAAGCTGCTTCATTCTGATGCTGATCAGCAATCACAGTCTGAGGCTGAGGCATGTGAGTGAGTCTCAAAAGCCAATCAATATTTGAGATCTGGAGTAAGAGGTATAAACAGCGGTGCTATCCCTCACTCCACTGCCTGATCATCTGCTCCTGTCCGGTTATGGATCGATGACTCCTTTGTTGGCATATGGAAACGTGAGCATTTATCCACAGATTTATGATGATGAGGATGGATCTGGATCCGCCTGTGAAATGATGAGCCCTGTGGTGGGAGAACCATTTAGGTTTTTGATGTAGATAAAGTGACTGGATGATAGATCCAGATTGCCACTGCATGGTCTCTGAAACAGTATGATTGATTAAGAAGAAATGCAAGGAAATAGGAAAACAACTGAAAGTTCTAAATTAAATATGGCATTTTTTTTATATTACAGATATGTGTGGTTACTATTTCAGCTAACCTTTGTTATTGTGCTCTTAAGTTACAATAAATGACTGAATACCAGATTGGTCCTACAAGCCAACTCCCCTATATCTGACTGCATGGTAGGCTTCAGTAGAGAAATTCCTTCTCAACACACAGAAACAACAGTTGGGAAATTACACATTTTTTACCTTTCTAAATGCATAAATGATTATGACGGTGTGTGATATTACTGCAGCACCAGTCATTTCAGTCATTTGCTACTTGGTCTGATTAAATGAACTCATTTCACGGTCCGCCGGGCAGTCTAAATCCCCAAATAAGGGAAAATTGTCTCTTGCCCGGCCCCTCAGATGGACAGCCTGCCTGAGCTGAGAGATCAGGGAATTTACGAAAATGTGAAAATCATGCCCCCATAAAGAGCTGCCATGGCACAGTTCACATTAGTGCTGAAGATATTTCAATATCAGCATGCCAGGGAGTTCAGACGCTGGAAAATAGATGGACATCTATGGGATCTCCTCACTCCCCAAACAAATTAGCACGGCAGTTCCTGTCAATGTTGCCAATCTACAAGGAAGATTGGCATAAGGGTATCTTCATGGACTCATGCCCTCCTGGGTGAAAATATTTAACATTCAATCTATTGCATCGATTTTCCATGGTGATGTCCACAGTCTGTCGGATCATAACTCAGACAACTTATCTACGTTTCAAGCAGACCACCATTGTCCCTGTGCCCAAGGAGGTGAAGGTAACCTGTCTAAATGATTACCACCCCATAGCACTCACGTCGGTAGCCATGAAGTGCTTTGAAAGGCTGGTCATGGCTCACATCAACACCATCATCCCGGAAATGCTAGACACACTTCAATTCGCATACCGCCCAAACAGATCCACAGATGCCCTTTCCCACCTGGACAAAATGACCACCTATGTGAGAATGCTGTTCATTGACTACAGCTCAGCGTTCAACACCATAGTGCCCACAAAGCTCATCAGTAAGCTAAGGACCTTGGGACTAAACACCTCTCTTTGCAACTGGATTTTGGACTTCCTGACGGGCTGCCCCCAGGTGGTAAGTGTAGGCAACAACACATCTGCCACGCTGATCCTCAACACTGAGGCCCTTCAGGGGTGCGTGCTTAGTCCCCTCCTGTACTCCCTGTTCACCCATGACTGCATGGCCAAACACGACCTCAACACCATCATTAAGTTGCTGACGACACAACTGTGCTAGGCCTGATCACCGACAACAATGAAACAGCCTATAGGGAAATCAGAGACCTGGCAGTGTGGTGCCAGGACAACAACCTCTCCCTCATTGTGAGCAAGACAAAGGAGCTGATCGTGAACTACAGGAAAAGGCGGGCCGAACAGGCCCCCATTAACATCGACTGGGCTGTAGTGGAGCGACTTGAGAGTTTCATGGGGATTTGGCATGGGTTCCCAGGTCCTCGAGAAGTTCTACAGCTGCACCATTGGGAAAATCCTGACCGGTTGCATCACTGCCTGGTATGGCAACTGCTCGGCATCTGACCGTAGGGCGCTGCAGAGGGTGATGTGTGCGGCCCAGTGCATCACTGGGCCAAGTTTCCTGCCATCCAGGACCTATATACTGGGTGGTGTCAGAAGGCCTAAACAATTGTCAAGGACTCCAGTCACCCAAGTCATAGACTGTTCTCTCTGCTACCGCACGGCAAGCAGTATCAAAGCGCCAAGTCTAGGACCAAGGGGCTCCTTGGCAGCTTCTACCCCCAAGCCATAAGACTTCTGAACAATTAATCATATGGCCACCTGGACTATTTACATTGACCCCCCCCCCCCCCCCCTTTGCTTTTACACTGCTGCTTCTCGCCGTTTGTTGTCTGTGCATGGTCACTTCGCCTCTACCTGCATGTAAAATTGCCTCGACTGGCTTGTGACCCCGCACATTGACTCAGTGCCGGTACCCCCTGTATATAGCCTCGTTATTGTTGTTTAATTGTGTTACTTTTGCATTTATTTATTTATTTTTAACTTGGTTTATCTGGTAAATATTTTCTTAACTCTGTTTCTTGAACTGCATTGTTGGTTAAGGGCTTGTAAATAAGCATTTCACGGTAAGTTCTACACCTGTTGTATTCGGCGCCTGTGACAAATACAATTTGATTTGATTGTACAATTGTATTTTCTTGTGAACTATTTTCAATGAGAATGTGTTTGTCTTACAGACTGCGTTGGTCTGGAAGAGGAGTTATGTAGCAGGTAGCTACGTCACTTCACTTCTACTGATGTTAGAAGATGTGCTGTCTACTAAGCTGTGTTCGTCAACGTGCTCACATCCGTTACATCTTACACCGTTTGGACTTGTGTCTGTGTGCCTGCGATGTGTGCTTGTGTCTGTGTGCATTTCCAGTAGTTGTTGCTGGTGGGTGAGATATGGATGAGAGGAAAGAGGACTACAGTCCCCGTAGGGTGCTACAACAGGCGCTGTGGACAGCAGAGAGCTGAAAAGACAAGGCACCATGTTGATTAGTCACTTTCAATAACGACCAACCATTCATTCTCACTCACCATCCACGACAACCAGAATACCCAGTAGGGAAAAATGAACTCGCACAAAACCAAAACAGAACTCTATGTGAAGTTGTCCAACAGTTGACGTAAAAGCAATACTCAAATGTCTTGCAAAATATCACAGTAATGTCGGTCACGCCGGCAAACACCAAAGCATTGCTTTTATTTGATCTACTAACTGGAGTCAGAGAGTGTAAAAGAAAGTGGCAGAGGGAACAAGTGGAGGAGAAAGTTCACAAAAAAAGAGAGGGAAAAGAGGAGCGCCTGGGATTTCAGTTCAAGGTGTCAGCTACCTCCAGGGGCTGCTGTTGCTTCAGCTTGTATAGTATATCACATGTTGAGTTACCGGCTAAAAATATCCCTTATTAAAACACCTCATATTTGAGTGAACAACACATTAGTCACGCATCTCGCTGAGACATATTGACATATTGAAAACATTTGGACGTGAGAATATATCGAATAAGGATATACTGGAAATAAACCCAGTATAGAGTTTCATTATGCCTGGAGGCGTCCAATCAGTCAATAGCTGACAGGAAGGGTGACGGCCATGAGCGATATCACTCACATTTTCTTCCGTCAACGGAAGGATCTTTATCACCTAAAGGAGTGGGTGGGAAGTCGTGAAGAGGGTGAGGGATATTATCAGAACATTGTCCACGGGCGACAACATTGCAGACGGCTGCCAGTCTGAGTCCCCAAATCAGGGAAAATGCATGTTTTTAGACAAATAATCAATTTACACAAAAATAGTGTTGCATTCACATCAAAAAATGATCTTAACCCTCCTGCTGTGTTCCGGTCGAATTGGACCGATTTCCAAGTTTTCTCTCTGAAAAATGTAGTTAATTTAATCACCCACATGCAGATGTGTTTAAACACACACACACACACACACACACACACACACACACACACACACACACACACACACACACACACACACACACACACACACACACACACACACACACACACACACCTCACTCCCCTTCTTGGCTTCCATGGCAACCCCCACGGAACCTTTCCATAATAGAATCTTTCCCCCACAGGAACCACACCTGTTGGCATTCTCACAAACAATCGCAACATTGTTTCAATAAAATATAGAACTTTTCTCGCAGCTCTGGTTATATAAAGCTTTTTTGAGGCCTTGCTCACAATTCTTTCTGTGGCAGCACAATGACCAAACGATATATTGTATGTGAGGCTCTTGATCATATCTTTAATCATGACACTGGTGAGGAGGAGAGTTCTTGTTAAACTTTGACACAAAGTAGTCTGTGATAAATAGCACAATATGTTTCATCTGAGTATTTGTTATAGTCAAAATAATCCATACATTATGCTTTTATTAATCAAAAACGAGTTGTATGAGCGCAGGTCAATGAGGCCTACAGGCCATAAATAGCAAATAGAAGTTCAAAACTTGTAATGTTCACAAGAACTTAAGTTGATAAAAAGATCTAACACAACAGTAGGTGATAATATATGTATATTATGGATTTATATAACGGTGTGGTCATTTTGGACCAGGAACACAGAATTAATTAACATGAAACAAACACAACAGGAGGGTTAATCAAATCAAATCAAATGTTATTTGGCACATGCTTCGTAAACATACAGTGAAATGCTGACTTTACGGGTCCCTTTCCAACAATGCAGAGTTAAAGATAAAGATGGGAAAAAAATTACGCAGCAGGCGTAGAAATTGTTTTAGAGTCTGTGAATGGATTTTCCTGATTGAATCGTGGATAATGTTGAGTGAGAAAGTCACAGAAGCACAAATATCATATCCCCTCCAAAAATGCTTCCCGTGTTAATGTAATGGTGAGAGGCTAGCATGTCTTGGGGGTATGATATCTGTGTGTCTAACTTTCTCATCATTATTCACGATTCATTCAGGACTATCCATAATCATAGTAGCATCCACATTAACGTAGAAGTGTTTAGAAATGTATTATATTCTTATTTATATTAAAAGTGACTCCAAAATGACAAACATTATTTACCATGAATTTCTATTGGGCACAAAATAATGTGAAACACAACCAAAACAAAGAGCAAATGCATCCAACAAGTTTGTAGAGTCACAAGCTTGATGTAATAATTGCGTGCTAGGAATATGGGACCAAATACTACACCTTTGACTACTTTAATACACATAGAAGTGAATTTGTCCCAATACTTTTGGTCCTTTAAAATGGGGGTACTTTGTACAAAATTGCTGTAATGGTTCACCCGATATAGATGATAATGCCCTCAAATTAAAGCTGACAGTCTGCACTTTAACCTCATACTGTAGTATTTGTATCATTTCAAATCCAAAGTGCTGGAGTACAGAGCCAAAACAACAAAAGATGTGTCACTGTCCCAATACTTTTGGCCCTCTATATAATAGGCTGGATATTAGAGAATTAATTAAGTAATTGAGATGAAATAAACAACATTTCTGACAGGGGCTGAATTTTTTATTTTTTTAAAAATAATATTAAATAAATAATTATGTATTTATTCATTTACTTTTTCTTTCCAAGAAAAATGTTCAATATATTCACTGTACTCCTCTTTGCACACAACTGCTCACAACCAATTTGAGAGGATGAAAGCCTTTTAAAGCTGGGTGAATGACAATCTGGAGTGGATTTGATCTATAATCATATTCAACATCCTCAAGACAGAAGGCAAAGTGGATGAAGTCATTATTGAATTTCCAACAGAGCCAGGCATATGTTCTTGTTCTTTTGTTATTAGGGACATCATTTGTTGAAGCACCAAACATGGCCTTGCCTCGCCTTAACGCACTACTGTTAAAGGACACAAGACCGGGGCTTGAAGGAACAGCACATTTCTAAAACACTTTTGTGAGCAAAGTGTTATCCTCTCCTCTGCATTACCTGGATAACACAGTATAGTATGTGAGCATTTTTCACTGGGATAGCAGAAACCCCCAGAGCACCCGCAAGGCGGGGGGGCCTAGCAGCTCTGGGGGCCCATGCGCCCGTCATCTCACACCTACAGTGCCTTCATTATTGTGGAATCACTACAATGTTGTTGATCCATCCTCAGTTTTCTCCTATCACAGCCATTAAACTCTGCAGCTGTTATAAAATCACCAATGGCCTCATGGTGACATCGCTAAACAGTTTCTTTCCTGTCCTGCAGCTCAGTTCAGAAGGACTACTGTATCTTTGATGAGTCTGGGTGGTTTAATACATCATGCAAAATTATTAACTTATACTGAGTTTATTTCCAGTTTATCCTTATTCTATATTATCTCATATCCAAATCTCTGAACGTGTTTCAATATGTCAGTATGTCTGAGCGAGAAGTGTAATTAATGTGCTGTTCACTCAGATATGAGGTGCTTTAATAAGGGTATTTTTTAGCTGGTAAGTCAGTTGAAACAAACATCACGGATATACTATACAAGTTGAAGCAACAGCAGCCCCTGGAGGTAGCTGACACCTTGAACTCAAACTTGGCAGAGAGATTAGAGGAGGTTGGATGAAGAGTAGAGTGCGACAGAGGAAGAGACAGAGCCCCATCCCAGTAGTGATAAGACTGGAGAAGAGAGGAAAAGAAAGCCACAGCTCCATCCTTATCCCAGCAGTGATGCACAGTGATGCACAGAGCCCCTCTGGGACAGGGTTGGTTTATATGGCCCACTCCACTCCCTCTCCCTTTCCTCTCTCTGTTGTGATTGGTGATGGTGAGGAGGGAAACTGGATCAGCACAGCAGCACGGCTGGGTTCTGCTCCCCAAAGCCTCACGGGCTACGAACTTATTAGAAGGTCCCCATTATTACCAGAGGGGTACACGCACGCACACACACACACACACACACACACACACACACACACACACACACGCACACACGCACGCACGCACGCACGCACGCACTCGCATGCACAAACACACACACAATTAATGTACACCCCCCCACCCCTCATTAACATGCAGTTTATAATAGAGCATTATTTACTCTAGCCTATATTATGACTTGAATTGAGTTTCCCTTCACCTGTCATTTGTTGATTTGAGTTTCCCTTCACCTATCATCAGCTGTTTTGTGAATCTGGCATCATTATGGAAGAACATTTAGGAACATATTTCCATGGAAATGCATAACTGTAACACTCTCTCCAGTTACAGAAGGACATCTATTAGTCTTAATGAGGAATCTGGCTAGAGTTTAATGGCTGATGCACATCTGAATGGGATAAATCATTGGCTGCGATTACAGCTTTGAGTCTTTTTGGGTAAGTCTCTAAGAGCTTTACATATCTGGATTGTAAAATATTTGCCCATTATTCTTTTTTAAATTCTTCATATTCTGTCAAGTTGGTTGTTGATCCTTGCTAGAAAGACATGTTCAAGTTTTGCCAAAGAATTTGCCATGCCAATTTAAGTCAAGCTGTAACTAGGCCACTCAGGAACATTCAATGTCATCTTGGTATGCAACTCCAGTGTATATTTGGCCTTGTGGTTTAGGTTATTGTCCTCCTGAAAGATGAATTAATCTCCCAGTGTCTGTTGGAAAGAAGACTGAACCAGGTTTTTCTCTATTCCCTTTCTTTTAATCCCAAAAAACTCCCTCGTCCTTGCTGATGACAAGCATACCCATAACATGATGCAGCGACCTGCTTGAAAATATGAACAGTGGTAGTGTTGGATTTGCCCCAAACATAACATTTTATATTCAGCACAAAAAGTTCATTTCTTTGCCATGTTTCGGAATAGTTTTAATCTGTACAGGCTTCTGTCTTTTCACTTCCTTCTTTTAGTGTTGTGGAGTAATTACAATGTTGTTGAACTTTCCTAATTTTTGTCATATAACAGTGTTGGACTTGTAACGAAAGGTTGCAAGATCGAATCCCCGAGCTGACAAGGTAAAAATCTTTCGTTCTGCCCCTGAACAAGGCAGTTAACCCACTGTTCTTAGGCCGCCATTGAAATAAGAATTTGTTCTTAACTGACTTGCCTAGCTAAATAAAGGTAAAATTAAACTTTTAAAATCACCATTGGCCTCATGGTGAAATCCATCCTCTCCGGCAACTGAGTTAGGTAGGACACCTGTATCTTTGTAGTGACTTGGTGTGTCGATACATCATCCAAAGCCTATTTAATAACTTCACCATGCTCGAAGGGATATTCAGCATCTGCTTTTTTTTTACACATCTTCCAATCGGTGCCGTTCTTTACAAGGCATTGAAAAACCTCCCTGGTGTTTGTGGTTGAATCTGTTCTTGAAATTTACTACTGAATTGAGGGACTTTACAGATAATTGTATGTGTGGGGTACAGCGATGGGGTGATCATGTTAACCACTATTATTGAACGCAGAATGAGTCCATGCAACTTATTATGTGATCTGTGAAGTACATTTTTACTCTAACTTATTTACGCTTACCTTAACAAAGAGGTTGAATACTTATTGACTCAAGACATTTCAGCTTTTCATGTTATAGAAATGTCAAAAACATGTAGACAAACAAAATTCCACTTTGACATTATGGGGTAATGTGTGTAGATCAGTGACGCAAAATCAATCAATCAGAATTGAATCAACTTTAAATTCAGGCTGTAATACAGCAAAATGTGGAAAGTCAAGGTGTGTGAATACTTTCTGAAGGCACTGTATGTTAAAGTTTGTGTTTTGAAGTTTAAATAATTTTGACAGTAACCCTCCTTTTTAATTTCCACGTGTAGCAAGCAAAGTGTTTGTATTGTCCAATTTACATGGGTAGTAGGTGACTCAGGCAGACAATATAGTTTTCATGCATCTAATTAGCCTATTTCTCGGCTGCGTAACACCATCACAGGTGGAAGCTATAGGCCTACTTATGCAGCAGCCAGCACTAGCAGTCCTGACAGACACCTCACTTCCCAGGCCTAGCAATGACAGTGGCCTTGCTCCTCCTATTTTTACTCCCAATCAAGAATAGTGACAGTTCCTCTGGTCTAGTGAGAGTGCCGGTCCTCCTCTCCCAGAGACCTAGCCGCGCTCACTAGAGAAACCCCCCTTCTGTGAACACTGATAAGCCTACTAGTGATGAGAAGGATAGCCCTGACAGCGTGGAATCTGAGTTCCAATGTGTAATATAAATAGTCTACCAGCTAAATACTGTATATAGCCAAACATATGCTAGTAGACTGCATTGTCTGCGTAATAAAACAATCCAGAATAAGCTATTGTTTTGACGGTGGGCTGACTGTATCATTTGGCATTAGTAGACTGGTTTTACGCATCAGAAACTTTCTACAGTCCCAGTCGATATTAGATAGAACGTCTGTGTGGAAAACAACCTGTGGTTACCCCATTGGCTCACAGCAAATACTGCACCTTTTTCAAATGCAATTATCTTGTTGCTCTGCTTGTTTTAGTCAATTACAAAACTACATTTAAGAAAAGTACAACATGTCTAAAGATTTCTCTGACCTGAACATTAAGCTAGCCAAGACCAACAACACAAACAAACAGACTATACAGCTACAAGTAGTGAGTGGAGTTACAAACAGACTATACTTAACAAGTTAAATGGTTTACCTGTGATTTAAATGTTTTCCATACACATAGCTCCTTGTAGCCTACTTGGACAACGGGTCCCCACATTTCCCACTCTACCACGCCACATAGCATGTAGCCACAGGGCTCTTCTCGAAGCCTCTATTTCCCTATGTGTGCTCATATCGAACCATAGGTCTGAATTTTTGACCTGGTTACATGTACATTGTACAACACAGCAACTTTTCGATATATTTTGTTATTTATCTATAACAAAAAATATACTACTACGTTGTCTCTTTTACAATGGGGGTCAATAGGAAATAATATTCCCCCCCCAATTTGTGTGCATGGTCGAGGGGAATTCCTTATTATTAAGTGATTATTGACTCGGCGTATCCAAGCTTTGAGAGAGTGCGAGGATGGCTAAGGGAGGCTATAGGCCTACAGGACAATTGTATTTTAATAATATATGCCATTTAGCAGACACTTTGATCCACTTTTATCTTGCATGCATACATTTTACGTATTGGTGGTCCTGGAAATTCATTACTAATTCGTTTGCTGTTGCATCGAAAGTTCATTTTACAATCTGCAGTGTTTGAATTTACCACTTTAATTACTGAACAAGTAAATACATTTTTGCCACCAGCCAGCATTGCGACACCGAAGGTCTATAACTTCATGAAACATAAACGTTAGGCTTAGCTTGAGAAAATGACGACCAAATAAAAAATAACATGAATCCATTAAAGCAAAGCTATTTAGTCCAATGGCTGCATCTCAAAAGACACCCTATTCCACACAAAGAACAATACTTTTGACCAGGACCCAGTCCACAGAACAGGGCTGTGGTCAACACTAGTGTTCTATATAGAGAATGGGGTTCCATTTGGGATACACTTCATGATTTATCCCATTCAGATGTGCATCAGCCATTACACTCTAGCCAGATCCCTCATTAAGACTAATAGATGTCCTTCTGTAACTGGAGAGAGTGTTACAGTTATGCATTTCCATGGAAATATGTTCCTAAATGTTCTTCCATAATGATGCCAGATTCACAAAACAGCTGATGATAGGGAAAGGGAAACTCAATTCAACCACATAATATAGGCTAGAGTAAATAGTGCTCTATTATAAACTACTTGCTAAATGACTAAGGCTATACCACAACAACAAATCAATAGTACTTTATCTACATACTTATACTAGAAAAAATATCAAGACAATACTCTAATATGACTTCATATTTAGTGCGATAAATACACTTTTCCTGCGTTTCCTCCAGAGTATTAAAATCACACACACATTTGCCGTAATTCCTTCTTCTGTGTGTTATTCATTGTTGTCATAAACATGATCATTATTACAAGACGTGAGCCTCCCAAATGGCACTCTATTTCCTATATACTGTAGTGTCCTACTTTTGACCAGAGCCCTGTTAAGCCATTAGACAGCTCCTAGTTGAGCAAATCTCTAGTGGGCCCTCAGATGGCACGACCACAACCAGGCACCCTGGCAGGAACACAGGGTGTCATGTGAGTGTTTCCACTTCCCCGCTGTGTGTGTGTGTATTTGGGTGGGAATATCAAACCAAATCAAACTTTATTTGCCACATGTGCCGAATACAACAAGTGTAGACCTTACCGTGAAATGTTTACTTACAAGCCCTTAACCAACAGTGCAGTTCAAGAAGAGTTAAGAAAATATTTACCAAATAAACTAAGGTAAAAACAAATTATAAAAAGTAACACAATAAAATAACAATAACGAGGCTATATGCAAGGGGTACCGGTACTGAGTCACAGTGCGGGGGTACAGGTTAGTTGAGGTAATTTGTACATGAATATACATTTTATGTGTGCTTGTGTGTGCGTGTGTGTATGCATGTGTACCCCTCTGGTAATAATGGGGACCTTCTAATAAGTTCGTAGCCCATGAGGCTTTGTGGAGGAGAACCCAGTCGTGCTGCTGTGCTGATCCAGTTTCCCTCCTCACCATCACCAACCACAACAGAGAGAGGAAAGGGAGAGGGAGTGGATAGGGATGGAGCTGTGGCTCTCTTTTCCTCTCTTCTCCAGTCTTATCACTACTGGGATGGGGCTCTGTCTCTTCCTCTGTCACACTCTACTCTTCATCCAACCTCCTCTAATCTCGCTGCCAAACAGACAGGTCCTGTGATGTTTTGTGGAGTATGAGGTCTTGTTTGCGTCCCAAATGGCATACTACTGTATTCCCTATATAGCTGTACACAGCCCATCTGTAAACAGCTCATCCAACCAACTACCTACCTCATCCCCATATGTGTTTTTGTTTTTCTGCTCTCTTGCACACCAGTATTTCTACTTGCACATCCTCATCTGCACATATATCACTCCAGTGTAAATTGCTAAATTGTAATTACTTTGCCGCTATTGGCCTATTCATTGCCTTAACTCCTTACTTCATTTGCACACACTCTACACAGATTTTTCTATTGTGTTACTGACTGTACGTTTGTTGATCCCATGTGTAACACTGTGTTGTTGTCGCACTGCTTCGCTTTATCTTGGCCAGGTTTCAGTTGTAAATGAGAACTTGTTCTCAACTGGCCTACCTGGTTAAATAAAGGGTGATTAAAAAAATTGAAGTGCACTACTCTGGTCAAAAGTGTCACGTCTGCTCCCGGTCCCCCCCGGCGCTTTGATTGTGACAGGCTGCTCCGCATCACGCACTCCTATTATCCATTGCCTTCCCTCGTCACGCGTATCAGCGATTTTGGACTCACCTGGACTCACTCATCACCTGTTATTACCTCCCCTATATTTGTCTGTTCCCCAGCTCTGTTCCCCGCTTCTGCATTGATTGTTTTTTGTCTTTGTTTTCTTGTATGCTGACGCTGTTCCTGTCTCGTTCCATGTCCGTTCTTTATTAAATGTTTGACTCCCCGTACCTGCTTCGTCTCTCCAGCGTCAACTCATGTGACAAAAAGTAGTGCACTATGTAGGGAATAGGGTGGTATTTGGGACGCATGCATTATAAGGGATGGGAGGAATAGTCCCTAAACGTACTCGATATTTACCTCATACAAAACTTGCTCATACCTAAACACAAACATTTCCTTACAGCCTGAGGGGTATACTACAAAGGAAGCTACATCTACTCAGGGTTTTCTAAAGTTAGCTTTCCATTCTAGTTTAGGCTTCATCCATACCACGACGGTGGATATTGCTCGTCCACCTGCGGCTAACTCTAGCGGGGGTTGTAACTGCGCGTGCATGTCGTATGTGGCTAGTTGAACCCTGAACTCTTCATTATGACAATGCTGAAACGTCAATCCATGGGCAAGTCAGTGCCACATTTTCAGATGTGCCAAAATCAAAATGAGGAAAAGTTATCTTGTAAATTGAGCAGGCTATTGACATTTAGAAGTGCTGTCTTGATCTTTGGTCGGCTTTGCTGTGGTTATCAATGCACAAGCATATTTTTTTCCCACTCTTAACAATAAAACATTTGTATTAAGTCATGCAAAAGTTTTACTTTGCGTGAAGTTTCAAAAGCATTTGTCATTACTAAATGTGTAATGTGATAGATATTTTGACATGACTATTTTTTAACACACAACAACATTTGACTAATAGTATATTTGATGAATAATATATTCAAATGAAGTGGATGATGACTATCTTTGCTAGCGGGAGGGAATCTGTTTTCATTGGTCCTCAACTCTCAGCTCAGACATTTAATTAAATGATAAATGGAGGTAGCACAGAGTTAGCTTGTCCCGGAGCAAGTTAGATTAGATCTGAAGGATTCGTTGCCATAGAAATTAACCTAGCTAAAAGGTGAGCCACTTTCGTGTTACTGGTTATCCCAGGTTGAACTCAGAGTTGACCAAAGTTACCTCGCTAACTCCTCAAACTACATTTGTAGTATAGGGCTCTGGTCTCTCGCCAGCTTTATAACAATAGGGGGTGAAGTTTTTGCTCGAGGCATTATAAACTTGGAAAAGTGGCTGAGTTTCCATAAGGATAATCCATTTGTAGTGTTGGTGATTCCTTCTATTTTGAAACAGTGGTTTTACCAGTGGGATAATCAGCTCGGTAACTTTGCAGTTTCTCTGACTCAGCAGATCGCTGTGGTGGAAAGAGAGTGATGAGTCCTGAGGCAGAGGAAATATGCAGACACAGATATATGCCATCCAAAACAGGCTTAAAACTGGGCTAGCCTTCCGTCTCAGCTGTGTTGTGGGAATCTGGTCAGTACATGACTGTCTGTCTTTGAGCCTTTACTGTCATGATGAGGAGGATCATACTATTATGCACAGCAGGCTGCTGGACTTTTAAAAGGTTGAATGTGATAGCGTGTCACTCTGAAATGTCACTCCAGAAATTCCGGAATAATAACAGCACTCCGGAACATTCCTCCTCTCATAGTGAGAGGCTCAGCGTGATGTTTTACCTAGACCATGTAATAGATATGAGAGAGGGAGGGGTGTGAAATGAAAAGAGAGACAAAAATGCAAAGAGAGAGAGAGAGAGAGAGAGAGAGAAAGATGGATGGATGGATGTGTAGATAAATAGATTTTCTATCTGTGTGATTAATTCTGCGAGTGCCAAATTTCTGACAGCAAAATGTCAGAGAATTTGAGAGGCGACGAACAACCGGGTGCTCACAACTACGTACTTCTCCCCCTGAGTGGGGTTTCGCTCCCTCTCTCCATCCCCCCCTCCTCCTCTTTCTGCTTCATTTACTCCCCGTGGCTCACCTGAGATTGATGCGCTTCGCGTCTGATTGTGGTAATTATCTCCGTCCTGCTGCTGCAATACCTAATGCACAGCACACTCGCATAACATGGGGAGGGCTTGGAGGGGGAGAGGCTAGGTTGGAGATGCTGCTATTCATTTTACTCCTGTTGCCTGCTGTGAGATGCCAGCTACCTGGCTGCAACCACACACACACACACACACACACACACACACACACACACAGGCTGCAACCTTGTCAAAGAGGGGAGAGGAGAGGTGAACATTTACAACCAAAGCCCAGGGAGAAGCTTAGCTATGATTCCCTTTTCTCTTTTGATCTGTCTGACCTTTTTCACAGTGAATAAAAAGCCATTCAGGTTATTTACATGGCATTTCCTATAATTTTGAATTCTTGAAATTCCTGGAGGCAATGCAACAAAAAATATAAATGCAGTCTATACTGTTTGCTGACGTAAAAAGAAATGAGTCTGGCTGGGGTGTAATGGCTGATAAATTATTAGGTGTATCCCAAATGGCACCCTATTCCCTACAGTATATATTGCACTAGTGTTGACAACAGCCCTGGTCTATGGACTATGGGTCCTGTACATAATGTACAGATAATGTAGATAAAGTATATACTCCAATGCTGTGATGCACTTATTGAGTTTTCAACTCCCCTTTCTAAGTAGCCTTCAGTACATCTCAATTCTACGTATTCAGTTTATCATTACTGGTCTATTGTACGCTACAAAAAGCTACACTTGAACATTCCTGTTGTAAACCTTTTATCTGTAACCTCAGTTAAAAAAGAGAACATTTTATATATTCCTTTCATGATCACACAATTACATTCTGCCGCATTGCATTTTTTCATATAAAGATCATTTTCAGCTAATTCAAAAACAATTAATGTATGCATTCATCTCAGGGGCTTGTGCTAGGTGCTTTAGGTAATTACCATATCTTCCAGCTCGTTGCTTTATTGAGGGGGAAAATAAATTACTCAACATTCATCGTTCAATGGAATTTGAGATGCGAAGTCAGTTGATTTAGGATTTCTACCTTGATGTCTCGGTGCCTCTGAGTCCTCTCTGACCTTCCCCTGGATTTCTTCCATACAGAACAACTCAACATTTTACCCAGCTGTGTCCCGACGCCTTATCAGGCAGAAATATGCTAATGTCTACTAATTAAAAACACCAAAGGCTGCACTTTGTAAAACAAGACTTTAAAACAATATTCCCATTTCCCCCATTGAATTGGTTCCTCCTTTGAATAAAATGCTGAGTTTGGTATTTGCACAGCTTCAACCCATATCTCTTGACTTTGGTCTTGTCATTCCTTCATCCCAAATCTCTTGAATTTGGTCTTTGCATAGCTTCATCCCAAATCTCTTGAGTTTGGTCTTTGCATAGCTTCATCCCAAATCTCTTGAGTTAGCTTTCAGATCTTCTACATCTTACATTCACATCAAGTGTTTGAGCTTCTGGGTTGTAGCTTGAAATGAGGAAATGTGTATTGTGGCCACAAGGTTAGAATCTCAACTGTAGAAAAGGATCTCCTTTTAGTCGAATAGCCTTAGACCATGTACTTGAATTACACAGTATGGCAGTATGCCAGTATGCCAGTATGCCAGTATGTCCAACCTCCTAGCATGTTCTACTCTGAACAAAAATATAAACGCAACATGTAAAGTGTTGGTCCCATGTTTCATGAGCTGAAATAAAGATCACAGAAATGCTCCATACGCACAAAAAAAAAGCTTATTTCTCTAAAATGTGCACAAATTTGCTTACATCCTTGTTGGTGAACATTTCTCCTTTGCCAAGATAATCCATCCACCTGACAGGTGTGGCATATCAAGATGCTGATTAAACAGCATGGTCATTACACACGTACAGCTTGTGCTGGGGACAATAAAAGGCCGCTCTAAAATGTGCAGTTTTGTCTCACAACACAATAACCGCGGATGTCTCAAGTTTTGAGGGAGCGTGCAATTGGCATAGCTGACTGCAGGAATGTCCACCACAGCTGTTGCCAGAGAATGTAATGTTCATTTCTCTACCTAAAGCTGCCTTCAATGTCGTGTTAAAGAATTTGGCACTACGCCCAACCGGCCTCACTGTCAAACTGTCATAAACGGTCTCAGGGAAGCTCATCTGCATGGTTGTCGTCCTCACCCGGGGCTTGACCTGACTGCAGTTTGGCATTGTAACCAACTTCAGTGGGCAAATGCTCACCTTTGATGGCCACTGGCATGCTGGAGAAGTGTTCTCTTAACGGATGAATCCCGGTTTCAACTGTACCAAGCAGATGTCAGACATCGTGTCTGGCATTGTGTGGGCGAGCAGTTAGCAGACGTCAACTGTGAACAGAGTGCCCCATGGTGGCGGTGGGGTTATGGTATGGGTAGGGTATGGACAACGAACACAATTGCATTTTAGCGATGGCAATTTGAATGCACAGAGATACTGTGACAAGATATTGAGGCCCATTGTCGTGCCATTCATCCGCCGCCATCACCTCATGTTTCAGCATGGTAATGTACTGCCTCATGTCGCTAGGATCTGTACACAATTCCTGGAAGCTGAAAATGTCCCAGTTCTTCCATGGCCTGCATACTCACAAGAGATGTCACCCATTGAGCCTGTTTGGGATGCTCTGGTTCGACGTGTACAACAGCGTGTTCCAGTTCCCGACAAAATCCAGCAACTTCTTACAGCCATGGAAGAGGTGTGGGACAACATTCCACAGGCCACAATCAACTATATGTGATCAACTATATGTGAAGGAGATGTGTCGCGCTGCATTAAGCAAATGGTGGTCACACCAGATATTGACTGGCTTTCTGATCCACGCCCCTACCTTTTTTATAAGGTATCTGTGACCAACAGATACGTATCTGTAGCCTCAGTCATGCGAAATCCATCGATTGGAGCCTAATGATTTAATTTCAATTGACTTATTTCCTTACATGAACAGTAACTCAGTAAAACCTTTGAAATTGCTGTATGCTTATATATTTTTGTTCAGTGTATTAGTATCACATGTCAACGACTTCTCTTTAGAACTCCTCTGGGAGTTCCATTGGAAGGCCTTTGTGTTCTCCTGATTTATTCATGTTTACACAGAGTTGTGTTATACGCACTCTTCTCGCAGTTCATGTGTGTTAGCCAAATAACCTCTGCTACTACTACACCCAAAGGAGACATTACTCATGGCAAAGGCATACTGTGCATGTACTAAGCAAAACCGTCCAGGTTTCAAACTTGATCCATAGTAATTGCACTCCAAAAGAATGCTGGGTTATAAACAACCGAGGGCTGGGCAAATAGTGGACACAACACACGTTGAGTTATTTTTCACCCAGCCAGTTGAGTTACTTAACTACCTAGGGAGGTAGGGAGTTCTACTAAGATAATATAAAGTCAGCTCCAAAAGTATTGGGACAGTGACACACATGCTCTAAACACTTCTACATGAATGTGATTACTACCATGATTATGGATAATCCTGAATGAATCGTGAATAATAATGAGTTGAGAAAGTTACACAGGCATAAATATCATACCCCCCCCCCCCCCCACACAAAATGCTAACCTCCCTTGTTATTGCAATGGTGAGAGGTTAGCATGTCTTTGGGGTACGATATTTGTGCATTTGAAACTTTTTCTCATGATTCATTTGGGACTATCCATAATCATGGTAGCATCCATGTGAAAGTGTTCAGAAACATTATATTCTTATTTCCCAAAAAAGTGACTTGAAAATGACACAAAACATTCTTCACCATTCATTTATAATGGGCACAAAATAATCTGAAACACAACCAAAACAAACAGCAAATGCATCCAACAAGCTTGATGCAATCATTGCATGCTAGGAATATAGTAAATACTAAACTTTTGATTGCTTATACATTTGGTCCCCTAAATTGGGGGGACTATGTACCAAAATGTGCTGTAATTTCTAAACGGTTTACCTGATATGGTACCCTCAAATTAAGGCTGACAGTCTGCACTTTAAAAACAGTCATTATATAATTTCATATCCCAAGTGCTGGAGTACAGAGCCGAAACAACAAAACATTTGTCACTGTCCCAATACTTTTCTAGCATACTGTATGGAATTGTTTTATGATGGTCATACCAAGGATCATTTAGCTATTTGATTTTGAAATGTAGTATATTTAGGTATCCCCCAAAAATATAAACTAATGATTTGATAAAACATTGAATGCTATTGAATAGCCTTACTGCTATTAGCCGATAGAAATGCACTGAATAACAGATTCATACATGGAAAAACAGAGAATCACAAAATAAATTAAAAGAACATTTGTTTTGAAGTGTCTGTTCTCTATCTGAGAGATAAGAAAGAGCAGGAAATTATATAAAAAAGAAAACCCATATTTAACCCCTTTTTTAGGCACTAAACTACTTCTATATATACTTCCATTCATTTTTTTAAAACTGGTACCGGGTACCTTCATACGAGTCTTGTGAGGCTTGTGGGCATCGTAGAGCAAAACAACGTACCTGTTTGGGAGAGTCTCACCTTTCCATAGAGGGGTCATATTAGTGTGTAGCCTAATCTGTTTGGACGCTACAGACAGAAGTTGGCAGATCGGCGGTATCAAATTCAGACCAGTCCCGTGACGCTTGTGGCGGTAGTAGAGCAATAGGCCTATTGGGGCTTGGATTTCAGATAGTTCTTTATGGCCACCCGTGAGACTAAATGTCATTTATGTTCATCCTTTTAAGTTTGTACACTGCAAATTTTCATAGGCACTTAATTAAGGAACTCATACACTTGTGTAAGCCTTATAAAATCTACAAAAGTGTCAGTGCTCAACCTTAACAGGTGTTGACAGTACAACAGAACAGATTAACCAGATTTACATTTACTTGCACGGGTGGCCAAAAATACCTATCTGAAAGCCATGCCCCTACTAAGCCACACCTCCAGTCTTCTGATTTGATTCAGTGGATCATAGCTCAATAACCCATCATCAACAACCCAATTTAAAGAAAACAATGGGTTGTTCGTGACCCAACTGGTTGAGTCAAAATTACCCAGGAGTGTGCATATACTGACTAATGCCTAGATCATACCTATATAATCTATTCTTCTAATAGAGTGTGTAGATTATTAATGTATACAGTATGTGCTGTATGTGCTGACTGAGACCACACACTGTGTGAAAGATGAAATCAATTAACCCTTGTGTGGTGTTCGGGTCTGTGGGACCCATTTTCAATGTTTACTAAAATAAAAATGATACAATTAGTTATTTTTTCAACCTGAGACTCATTGGCCTTGGCTCATTTTCTGCAAAGAGCATTCAAAAGAACACATTTTCATTGAGTGCACACTGTGTACCCCCCAAACACCTTTACATTACTTATGTGGTGTTTGGGTCCACTGGACACGAGGGTAATAAAAGTGTGGAAAAGTGTGTGTGTTGGTGAAAACAAGTAAAAATGAAACAAAGGTTTGCTGTGTTCCTTCACTCTGTTTTCATAATGGTTTACAATGCCACAAAAGGAGTGGTGGACAATTTAGATAAACGGGTGACTGGCTACAGCTGCAAAAGAAGAACCCTACGCTGGCCACTTGTGAAATTCTTCAACATCTTGGACATCTCGGCGAACAACGCGTTTGTCATCTGGATGGCGTTGAACCAGATTGGAACAGAGGGAAGCTCCAGAGGAGACGCCTCTTTCTCGAGGAGCTGGGCAAGGCATTGGTAAGACCTCAAATCCAGAGGAGGCAACATATCCCAAGGACCCCAGCTTCTGCAGCCATCATGAGGAGGATTCAGGAGGATGCTGGTGCCCCATCCACCCGACCCACGGAACCAACAACTCCAATACCGGAAATACGTGTGAGTGATGTTGTTGCATGTGTGTGTGTGTCTGACTCTCCTCCCTTGGCCTGCTGTAACTATATATGTGAGTGAGATGTTAGTAAAATTCCTGAACTAAGTGTTTTCATCATTCTAGATTGCAGCCGGGAGCAACAATTAGAAGCGCTGCGGTGTATGTGGACCCAAAAAGGACAGGAAGACAGTACACATGCATCAAGATCAAGAAATACATTTGCAACACACAACCAGTAAAACGCTGTCCCTCATGTGGTGTGTAGACCGGCCTTAATTTGTGTTCAATGGGGCTCATTTACAATTTCCATAAAATACTGTAAAATTTGTCCTTCCAATTTGTTCAGTTCAAAGCAAGAAACATCAATAGTGATGAAAACCTTGTTTAATTTATATTTGTTAAAAATAAACATGATTTATTCCACCCAAGTCTTGAGTATAATAGATTTTTGTTTACAACAATCAAATTTTATCCCCAAAAAACAAATAGCGCTTTTATTGATAAATGTGATCTAGCAGAGGTAAATGGCCAATAGTAACCATGTATGCTGTCTATATTGCTTGTAATTGATATGTCAACATCTTAGTATTAAGTATTTTTATCTAAATTGTTATGGCTGTATTGTTTGAAAAACCCAATAATGTTGCGGGTCCTTCAGACCCGCGAACATTGGGAGAATAACAAAAACATGAACACCACACAAGGGTAAAGCTACAGACGATAGTTTTTCTCCCCCAGCCATATGAACAAAAACACTACTTCTCTATAGCTGACAAGGGAATGGGATAGTGATGTTTCAGATTTCAGACAGTCAGGGTGACATGAATAATCAAAGATGGACAGATTGGGATTCTCAAAGTTAAATGGACACGCTGCTCGGTCGCTTTTTGTCAGTCGGTCTCCATGGCAACGGGCTTTGTGTCAAGGAAAGGTTCTGTAACCAGAATGTCCATGAAACGTTTATGGAGACAAGCATAAATATAACACATTTTTGCATCCCAAATGGCACCCTATTCCCTTTACAGTGTACTACCCATAGAGCTTCGGTCAAAACTTGTGCACTCAGGAAATAGGGTTCCATTTGGGATGCATAAATTGTCTTGTCTGTCTGTCTGTCTGTCTGTCTGTCTGTCTGTCTGTCTGTCTGTCTGTCTGTCTGTCTGTCTGTCTGTCTGTCTGTCTGTCTGTCTGTCTGTCTGTCTGTCTGAGACTGTAGCAAGAGGTGACGGCCTGCATGCCTGGTGTGGACCAACCTTATACAGACTACATAACCTACTGTAGCCTGTCAAATCCTCATTAAAAAAAGAGTACATGGCAGCTGCTGCTTGTGAATGTACCGCTCTGCTCTCTTCTCTCCAGTAACACTACAATCTCACACACACACACACACACATTTATATGTGTGTCTTGTTTATTTCATATCTTTTTTTCTTTTTTTTACACTTCCTCTTAATTACACATGCTCACACATCCTGTCAGCGGATTAAAAAAAATCATCAATCTGTGCATCTAATCCGGATTTATACAATGACATTATATCCATAATTAAAAAGAAGATTAATAACATCTTTAAAATATGACCTACACAGAGTACAACGACAGCAACAAAGTTCTAGAGCTGTTTGGTAAACAGAGGCCGCTTCCCAAATGGTACCCTACGTTGCCTATATGATGCACTACCCATAGGCTCTAGTCAAAAGTACTGCACTGTGAAGGGAATAGGGTGTCTTTTAGTACGCAGGCACGGTCTATTTAGTGCATAATAATGCAGAGGAGGTATTTCACCTACCCTTCGTGTGCCACTGTGTTAACTAGGGACCATGCACTCACAGCTGGAGATAAACTAATGATAGAAAGATACATACTCTCTCTGTCACCGACGTGAAGCTATCTAATGAATAGGTTATATTTGGACAGATATGTTAATTATTTATATGAGTCATGGATAGGGCTGTGGCGGTCACAGAATTTCATCAGCCGGTGATTGTCAAGCAAATAACTGTGAGTCTCACGGTAATTGACCGTTAATTAACATAAAGGGGTTCCACACATGCAAGATGCTGATACGTTCCTTTGAAACATCTAGATTTTGAAAGGCTAAAGTGTAATAAATCCATTTAATTGCCTGTACACCAATCCATGATTTATTTTAGGCAGATGTTTCCTATGGAACATGGATACAGAACGGGAAATGAGCTGTAGGAAATGTGTAAACACACACGCATACGCATGCACGCGGGTGTGCGCGCACACACACACATGCACAGTCTCACATGCTGACAAAGGCATGCAGTTAGAGTACCTCATATATTTCACCATGATTCTAAGGGATGGCATTTTGATAGGGAAATTTACGGTTGGTCTCCCGGGCCCAAATTAAACCTGATGTTCAATGGAGATTCTCCTTGAAAGTGCTTTTATTTACAGGAATAGGTTTACAGCATAATCTGGCATTGTCCGGGAAGCTGTCCTGTAATGGACTTGATGATGCCTTGTGCGATCTGAAACAAGTTGCCGTCTCATATGTCAATGGTCATCTTTGACGATGTATATGACATACATAAATCATGTGCTTATTGATAAATCGTCCAGGACCTCTATACCAGGCGGTGTCAGAGGAAGGCCACAAAATTGTCAAAGACTCCAGCCACCGAGGTCATAGACTGTTCTCTCTGATACCGCACGTCAAGCGCTACCGATGCATAAAGTCCGGAGCCAACAGGACCCTGAACAGCTTCTACCCCCAAGTCATAAGACTGCTAAATAGTTAGCCCTTTTTGCACTAACTCTTCCGGCTCATCAGATACACTGCTGCTACAGTTTATTATCTGTCCTGTTGCCTAGTCACTTTATCCCTACCTATATGTAGATATAATTCATAATCTGGTGGGTGCTTATATTTGTCCTATTTCCCATGAATACATGTTTTAATTGGAAAAGTGTTGTTTTGCATATCCCACTCTCCCTGAGACAACCATTATCAATGACAACCCTGGAGCAATTGAGGTTAAGTGCCTTGCTCAAGGACACATTGACAGATTTTCACCGTGTATACTCATTGTGTATTTATTCCTCGTGTTATTATTTTTCTATTATTTCTCATTTTTTTCTCTCTGCATTGTTTGGAGGGGCCGTAAGTAAGCATTTCACTGTTAGTATACACCTGTTGTTTACAAAGCATGTGACAAATACAATTTGATTTTGAGGTCACTTTCTGACCTATGTCCATCGATGGCTGAGTCTAGTCAGTGACTGTCCGTGAGGATTAGACGGCACTAGCTGACAGCTTTAGTTCACTCAGTTGTAGGGCAGTAAATAGCAGGTGTGTGTGAGTGAGTGTGTGTGTGAGTGTGTGTGAGTGTGTGTGAGTGTGTGTGTTGGGCGTAGTGTCATCTACAACTGCGCCTGGTGGGTGGATGATATACTGATATCTCCCCCTAGACAGCCATCTTTACATTAATCCTGGGATGCATCGCAAATGGCACCCTATTTTCAAGGTATTGCACCATTTTTGTCCAGGGCCCATAGAGTTCTGGAAGTAGTGTACTATATAGGGAATAGGGTGCCATTTGGGACACAGACCTGGAGTAAATCTTTCAGCAAAATGCTGAGCCATGGATCGTTGAGAGAGAGAGCTATAGAGAGAGAGAGAAAGAGAGAGAGTTAATCTTCAGTTAATATTCATAGTTAATATTCAGCACGAGCAGTAAATAATTTTTCTGTAGCCAGCTCAATGGGTTCAAGTAGCAGAACAGGAGACTGCAGACATGGCCTGATAGTAAGGGAAGATACTGTAGATATCGATATGTTTTCGGTGGATCATGTTGTGTATTCGATGAGAGCACCTGTATTGTTTAACTAGACATATATATACACAAAAGTAGGTGGACACCCCTTCAAATGAGTGGATTTGGCTATTTCAGCCACACCCGTTGCTGACAGGTATATAAAATCGAGCACACAGCCATGCAATCTGTATAGACAAACATTGGCAGTAGAATGGCCTTACTGAAGAGCTTAGTTACTTTCAATGAGGCACCGTCACAGGATGCCACCTGTCTAACAAGTCCGCTCTTCAAACTTCTGCCCTGCTAGAGCTGCCCCGGTCAACTGTAAGTGCTGTTATTGTGAAGTGGATACGTCTAGGAGCAACAACGGCTCAGCAGGGGAAGTGGTCGGCCACAGAAGCTCACAGAACAGGACCGCTGAGTGCTGAAGCGCATAGTGCGTAAAAAATTGTCTGTCCTCGGTTGCAACACTCACTACCAAGTTCCCAACTTCCTATGGAAGCAACATCAGCACAAGAACTGTTCGTCGTGAGCTTCATGAAATGAGTTTCCATGGCCGAGCAGCCACACACAAGACTAAGATCACTATGTGCAAGCCAAGCGTCGGCTGGAGTGGTGTAAAGTTCGCCACCATTGGACTCTTGAGCAGTGGAAATGCGTTCTCTAGAGTGATGACTCAAGCTTCACCATCTGGCTTGGGTTTAGCGGATGCCAGGAGAACACTAAAGATTGGTGGAGGAGGAATAATGGTCTAGGTCTGTTTTTCATGGTTCGGGCTCAGCCCCTTAGGTCCATTGAAGGGAAATCTTAATGCTACAGGATACAATAACATTCTAGACGATTCTGTGCTTCCAACTTTGTGGCAACAGTTTGGGGAAGGCCCTTTCCTGTTTCAGCATGACAATGCCCCCATGCACAGAGCAAGGCCCATACAGAAATGGTTTGTGGACTGGCCTGCACAGAGCCCTGACCTCAACCCCAACGAACACCATTGGGATGAATTGCAATGCCGACTGCGAGCCAGGCCTAATCACCCAACATCAGTGCCCGACCTCACTAATGCTCTTGTGGCTGAAGGGAAGCAAGTCCCCGCAGCAATGTTCCGACATCTAGTGTAATGTCTTCCCAGAAGAGTGGAGGCTGTTATAGCAGCATAGGGGGGACCAACTCCATATTAATGCCCATGATTTTGGAATGAGAATGAGATGAGCAGGTGTCCACTTACTTTTGGTAATGTGTACCTAGACATACCTACTCTAGATAAATCTTGTAACTTGTCGTGGACGAATCAGAATTAGTTGGGTAACATAGATAATTAACCTCTCTAGGGCAGGCGGGACGAATTCGTCCCACCTACGTAACAGCCAGTTGAATCCTGTGGCGCGATTTTCAAAACCTTTGAAATGCTATTACTTCAATTTCTCAAACATATGACTATTTTACAGCTATTTAAAGACAAGACTCTCGTTAATCTAACCACACTGTCCGATTTCAAAAAGGCTTTACAACGAAAGCAAAACATTAGATTATTTCAGCAGAGTACCAAGCCAGAAATAATCAGACACCCATTTTTCAAGCTAGCATATAATGTCACAAAAACCCAGAAGACAGCTAAATGCAGCACTAACCTTTGATGATCTTCATCAGATGACAACCCTAGGACATTATGTTATACAATACATGCATGTTTTGTTCAATCAAGTTCATATTTATATCAAAAACCAGCTTTTTACATTAGCATGTGACGTTCAGAACTAGCATACCCCCCGCAAACTTCTGGCGAATTCACTAACAATTTACTAAATTACTCACGATAAACGTTCACAAAAAGCATAACAATTATTTTAAGAATTATAGATACAGAACTCCTCTATGCACTCGATATGTCCGATTTTAAAATAGCTTTTTGGTGAAAGCACATTTTGCAATATTCTAAGTACATAGCCCACCCATCACGGGCTAGCTATTTAGACACCCGGCAAGTTTAGCACTCACCAATATCAGATTTACTATTACAAAAGTTTGATTACCTTTTGTTGTCTTCGTCAGAATGCACTCCCAGGACTGCTACTTCAATAACAAATGTTGGTTTGGTCCAAAATAATCCATCGTTATATCCGAATAGCGGCGTTTTGTTCGTGCGTTCCAGAAACTATCCGAAATGGTAAATCAGGGTCGCGCGCATGGCGCAATTCGTGACAAAAAAAATCTAAATATTCCATTACCGTACGTCGAAGCATGTCAACCGCTGTTTAAAATCCATTTTTATGCCATTTTTCTCGTAAAAAAGCGATAATATTCTGACCGGGAATGTCCATTTAGCTAAACAGAGGAAAGAAAACAAAGCTTTCGGTCGACGCGGGCACGAGCCTGAGTCTCACAGTACTGTAACCAGCCACTACCCAAACGCGCTACTTTGTTTCAGCCAGAGCCTGCAAAGCCACGATTCAGCATTTTGCCGCCTTCTGAGAGCCTATGGCAGCCGTGGGAAGTGTCACGGTACAGCTAAGATCCTCACTCTTCAATAAACAGAGACAAGAAGAACGACACCTTGTCAGACAGGACACTTCCTGCATGAAATCTTCTCAGGTTTTTGCCTGTCATATGAGTTCTGTTATACTCACAGACACCATTCAAACAGTTTTAGAAACTTTAGGGTATTTTCTATCCAAAGCCAATAATTATATGCATATTCTAGTTACTGGGCAGGAGTAGTAACCAGATTAAATCGGGTACGTTTTTTATCCAGCCGTGTCAATACTGCCCCCTAGCCCTAACATGTTAAGATGTTTTATTAGTATTATATGCTTATTTGAGGTACTTGTCATTAGAAAGTGTCCATTGGACTCTGGTGTCTTTTCAGTTGCACGTCTCCCTTAGCTGGGGCTCAGACACTTGGGGCCCAGAGAGGGGAGAGGTCAGACTTGTCATCATGGGAATGTGTCTTTACCTATTTCTTAAACCATGTGAAGGGATGGCGTGATTACTGGGGAACCAATGACTTGTCTCCACAATGTCTGTGAGCAAGTCACTCCCTCCTTTTCTTTATTGTGGGGAGGATTATGGCAGTAAATGGACCCTTGTATGTCCTCTCTTAGATCTCACACTTATCCTGTGATAATATATGGCCTAGAGGCTCACTCCCCAGTGAGCCTGTCCAGGAGTAGGGTCAAGAGGGGGTTTGCTTGAGATGGGAGTATCTGGTGTTGACCACTGATATATGTCATTGGATGAAATAGTGTTTTTGTTCAATACCGTACCAGGGAGGGACAGTTCTAAGGGGACCAGATACTGGGCTATACAATTAATCCTGTTGACATAGCCGTTACTGTCTGATGTGTTTTATTGATATCTGTCATACAAAACTTAACCTTTGTGAACTGTTACTAAGTATCTGTGGTTTGTCAATGTATGTTGAAGGGGCTGTATCGTTGCTATAAAAGATCCCTGTAGCCATTCTGCAATCACCTCATTAAATGATTAATTCGAGAGAGTCCATTATTGGGGGTCAAGAACTTTTGCAAAAGTATCTTAAGTATTAAAGATGTAGTTTTAACTCGGACTGGTGTGTTTGTAAATCCTCATTTGGTAATGCGGAAATTAGCCACCACAAACTCTGATTCCCTCTGTAAGGTATTCATTATATACTGTATGTGTTACATACATATTTAATGTCCAGATAATAAATCCCTTACAGTTGATACACGTCTCCCCAGCAAGAAGGATTTTAAATACAAACTTTCAACAGCAAAAATCTCATTTTCAAAAAGCATGCGATTCAGATTGCGATTCAGATCATTGACTTCATTGACATTAGTTTCTCTGAACAGAAAGAGGAAGAAGAAGAAGAAGAAGAAGAAGCATTCATACTGTCAATTTTGCTATGCATGGACCATACGTGTGCTGTTTTCAGAACCATGCACAGAGTCCCTAGAAACCAAGGTTCTGGAACTATCAACCAGCGCCTGGGTACTGTTGCTTTACATTGCAGTCAATACGAAAAGATCTAACGACCTTTTGTTTTGTTAAAAAATGATTACAATCTTGTCTCATCGCTGCATCTCCCCAACGGTCTCAGGAGAGAAGAAGGTCGAGTCATGTGTCCTCCAAAACATGACCGCCTAACCACGCTTCTTAAAACCCACTCGCTTAACCTGGAAGCCAGCTGCACCAATGTGTTGGAGGAAACACCATTCAACTGATGACCGAGTAAGACCCCCTTGGACAAACCCTTCCCTAACACGGACAACACTGGGCCAATTGTGCGCCACCCTATGAGACTCCCAGTCATGGCCGGTAATGACACAGCCTGAGATCAAACCCCAGACTGTAGTGACACCACAACACTGGGATGCAGTGCCTTAGACCGCTGTGCCACTCGGCTTCACCTCATGGCTATGACCACATCACAGCCATGATAAAAATGTCATAACAGATGGCCTCTCGTATTATTGCCTAATTAATACATTTTTACCAATAAGAATGTATCCACTGTCGTGGGGACCGTCTGCCACGTTGGAAAGATTTTGAAATTCCACATGTGCCTTTGAATGTTGACGTACAGTATATGATGTCAGATGTAATCAAGGTCATACTTGACAGATATGTGTGCCTGTCAATCTACCATCAGAAGTCCTGTTTACATAAATTCTCTGATACATTTCATCTGAATAAAAATATCAGTCTCATGAAATCAACAGTGCATGTTATGGGAACCTCAAACAGTTATGTTACTACTGTCACACCCTGATCTGTTTCATCTGTCTTTGTGATTGTCTCCACCCTCCTCCAGGTGTCGCCCATCTTCCCTATTATCCCCATGGCATTTATACCTGTGTTCTCTGTTTTCTGTTGCCAGTTCGTCTTGTTTCGTCAAGCCTACCAGCATTTTTCCAGTACTCCTGTTTTTCTCTAGTTCTGTTTTCAAGTTTTCCCGGTTTTGACCATTCTGCCTGCTCTTGACCCTGAACCTGCCTGCCATTCTGTACCTTGTGTTATACAGAAGATAGCCCTATTTGGTAAAAGACCAAGTCCATATTATGGCAAGAACAGCTCAAATAAGCAAATAGAAACAACAGTCCATCATTACTTTAAGACATGAAGGTCAGTCAATATGGAACATTTCAAGAACTTTGAAAGTTTCTTCAAGTGCAGTTGCAAAAACCATCAAGCGCTGTGATGAAACTGACTCTCATGAGGACCGCCACAGGAGTGGAAGTCCCAAAGTTCCCTCTGCTGCAGAGGATAAGTTCATTAGAGTTAGCGGCCTCAGAAATTGCAGCCCAAATAAATGCTTCACAAAGTTCAAGTAACAGACAAATCTCAACATCAACTGTTCAGATGAGACTGCGTGAATCAAGCCTTCATGGTCAAATTGCTGCAAAGAAACCACTACTAAAGGACACCAGTAATAAGAAGAGACTTTCTTGGGCCAAGAAACACGAGCGATAGACAATAGACTGGTGTAAATTTGTCCTTTGGTCTGGAGTCCAAATTGCAGATTTTTTATTACATCCGTCGTGTCTTTGTGAGACGTGGTGTGGGTGAACGGATGATCTCTGCATGTGTTTTTCCCACTGTAAAGCGTGGAGGGTGAGGTGTTATGGTGTGGGGGTGCTTTTCTGGTGACACTGTCTATGATTTATTTAGAATTCAAGTCACACTTATCCAGCATTGCTACCACAGCATTCTGTCAACATTCCATCTGGTTTGGGCTTAGTGGGACTATCATCTGTTTTCAACAGAACAATTACCAAACACACCTTCATGCTGTGTAAGGGCTATTTGACCAAGAAGGAGAGTGCTGCATCAGATGACTTGGCCTCCACAATCCCCCATACCTCAACCAAATTGAGGTGGTTTGGGATGAGTTGGACTGCGGAGTGAAGGAAAAACAGCCAACAAGTCCTCAGCATATGTGGGAACTCCTTCAAGACTGTTTGAAAGGCATTCCAGGTGAAGCTGGTTGAGAGAATGCCAAGAGTGTGCAAAGCTGTCATCTTGGCAAAGGGTGGCTATTTGAAGAATCTCAAATGTAATTTGTTTAACACTTTTTTGGTTACTACATGAGTAAGTTTGATGTCTTCACTATTATTCTACAATGTAGAAAACAATAAAAATAAAGAAAAACCCTTGAATGAGTAGGTGTTCTAAAACTTTTGACCGGTAGTGTATTATGGTCCAGAGTGGCGCAGCGGTCTAAGGCACTGCATCTCAGTGCAAGAGGTATCACTGCAGTCCCTGGTTTGAGTCCAGGCTGCATCACATCCAGCTGTGATTGTGCGGTGCACAATTGGCCTAGTGTCTTCTGGGTTTGGCTGGGGTAGGCCATCAATGTAAATAAGAATTTATTTATAACTGACTTGCCTAGCTAAGTAAAGGTTACATTTTTGGGGGGGAGAACCTAATTGAATTGTACTGTTCGGGTTTACAGTGTGGTGTGTGAGGCGCTAAAGCCTGCCTATATTTGCCTATGCAATAGAATGATATTTCATTTAGAATTGTTGCGCAATGATTGGGCTTACAAAATCATGTTTCATTCCAGCAGCAACGGAAAAGCTGTTTGAGGAGTTGTACCAGCCTGGTAGCAGCAGCTTTCATGATGTCTGACAGATTTTCCACTCAAACTACGCTCTGTATCTGAATTCTTTGCGAGTGTGTTAAACAAGAAACATAACGGCTTACTAAGATGAACACGAGACAATTTAATTCCACTAAATTACGCAAATTACCCTATAGACCGGTCAAATGTAATTACATCGACTGGTATTTCCATCGATGAATAGGCTAAAAAGCATTATTTTGCTGTTGTTTTTATTTATAATTTTTTTTTACTGGCAAAAAGCCGGCTATTACCGGCTAACGGAAACCCTGGTGCATGCATATATGCGTGGATGCGTGCATGCGTGTCCTTACTGGCTGTTGATACTCTTAGAAAAAAAGGGGCTATCTAGAACCTAAAAGGGTTCTTCGGATGTCCCCACAGGAGAATCCTTTGAAGAACCCTTTTTGGTTCCAGGTAGAACCCTTTCCCCGGAGGGTTCTACATGGAACCCAAAATAGTTCTGCCTGGAACCAAAAATGGTTCTCTTATGAGGACAGCCGAAGAACCCTTCTCAACCCTTTTTTCTGTATTCAGATGGTAGGTTGCCCTCCACACTGTGGCTGCTATGCTTCCTTAACCTGTCTAAGCCCAGGAAGGTAATCATCTTTTTATTGCCTTCACATTACTGAGGATCCACAGAATACTTCGTATAGCCTTTTTGGGGCATTGATGAAGGCCATGGAGATGTACCCTAAATTGCACACTATTCTCTATAGTGCACTATTTGTGAACAGGGCCCATAGGGCTCTCATCAAAAGTAGTGCACTATGTAGGGAATAGTGTGACATTTGGGATGTAGCCAATAGATTCAATATTCTGTCATCTCCCCCCAATAGCATGATAATTAAGCAATAATACATGAAAGGCCATATGTTATGACATTTTTCTCATGGCTGTAATATGGCCATAGCCACGATGCGAAGATGCCGGTGGTGGGGAAGTAACATTAGGTAGCGTTGATGATACGCAATCAGTTTAAAGTAATGAATAAAAGCTGGAATCTAAATGCAAGCCAAGCTCTGGGGGCGTGCGTGACATGTGAAGGTGACTTGAGTCAGAGTTGTCTCTGCTGGACTGGACATCACGCGGTAAGTTAATTACTTTGCTTCGATAGATAATGGTAGCTATACATCTTAAAGTTTGAACAGCCATGACTTTGATGTACAAAATTTTGTGCAAAGTGAAACCGTTGCGTCACTGCTGTATTTCCACCCCATCTTTTGGAAGGTATTGTACCAGTTGAGCTGTCTCAATTGATATTGGGAGATATCAAGATCTGTCGTTTGCCTGCCCTCTGTTTTATAAATAAACTTCTGTGATTCGAACTGTCTGCATCTGGGTCTTATCCTGAGTTCTGATAGTCTTACCATTTGTATTGTTTTGATATTCCAAGCACAACCTCTCAATGTTGTATTCTTCCTCAGCAATGGCAGCTGCAGCTCCTCAAGCCATAATACTTCACGTTGTTGATTCTGACCATACAAGGAAGATAAACCTCAGCTCCCGTCCAGCATCTGTTGATGACCTGATTAAACATTTTGAAGGCCAAGTTTGAGTTTGACGACGACTTCCGCTTGCAGTATGATGACCCTGACTTTGATGGACAACTTACCTGCTTGATGGACGTTGAGGAGTTGCCACAAAAGGCAACACTGCACCTATTATTGGAAGGAAGAGATACACGTTCTACAGCTGACACAGAAATACCTTCAGATGTGTCTTCCCCAGAGCGCCTCAGTAGGTGGCCACCAGCCGTTTTCCCCGTGCCTACTTTTGCGTTAGAGGTAGAGTTGAAGCTTAGAGAAGGAAATGCTGCCTTTGAAAGGAATGGAAAATATCTTCAGTTGTCTAGAGACCAAAAACATGACATCTTAGAGAAAGTTGCTACTGCTGTGTAAATGACAGAGAGTTAGGAAAGGCAGCTGAAGCTCTTGTTGCAAAACACCCCTGTCTGAAATACGCAAGGATCTGACACTGGGTGGAATGGATCAGCATCAAATTCAAGATGGGTAACTACAGAACCAAGTTGAGGAGAGCAGGATGTCAGGAGGTCTAAAAAGGCAGGAAAAAGAAACCGAAGCAATCCAGAGAATGAACCACCTCCCTTAAACAGAAAGGGACCTAAGTGGGCTGAAGTTAACTTTCTGCCAAACTTCTCCCCCCCAGAGTCTTTTGGCAGAAAGACTCTGGAGTCTTGCAACGCTGAGCCAGGAAATGGTCCAAGAAGTTCAGAAGATGGAAAGGAACTTACCCCTGATCGATAGAAAGATGCAGGCCACATTTGCCCTGCGGCGCCAGGGTATAGTCACCGACACTCCACCTGTAAAGGAGTTCCTTGATCTCTGGCCTGCTCTGCACACGGAGTCGCATGTAAAATTGCAATGCTGTTTTTACACAAATTTGACCTGCTTTAATATATATTATTAGTTATGCTGAATTAAATTGTGATACTGTGTTCCAAACATGTGATAACTTCTAAATACTGTCCTTTTGTTGTCTGTATGCAGAGTTCCAGCGAATCACAAACCCGAACCTGCCAAACATCTTCTATGCTGAGATTGACCTTCACACCCCTCGGTTGATGACCTTGTATAGACAGAGGGCATCAAAGACTGGAAGGACTGCTGATGCTTTGGTTGACATTAAGGTGTCATGATCAATAGGTAAGACAGAGGACTCTGATCATTAGGGCACTACACATTGCACTGGAATCAGATCTTGGTCTAATGCAAATACCACTTAATATTAAATCTTGAGGTGAGATTTCCCTGACACAGATTAACCTGTCTGGGAACCTACTCAACAGCCAGTGTAATCCCGTGGCGCGATATTCAAATACAATTCAATTTTTCAAACATATGACTATTTTACAGCATTTTAAAGACAAGACTCTCGTTAATCTAACCACACTGTCCGATTTCAAAAAGGCTTTACAACGAAAACAAAACATTAGATTATGTCAGCAGAGTACCCAGCCAGAAATAATCTGACACCCATTTTTCAAGCTAGCATATAATGTCACATAAACCCAAACCACAGCTAAATGCAGCACTAACCTGTGATGATCTTCATCAGATGACAACCCTAGGACATTATGTTATACAATACATGCATGTTTTGTTCAATCAAGTTCATATTTATATCAAAAACCAGCTTTCACATTAGCATGTGACTAGCATGTGACTAGCATTCCCACCGAACACTGCCGGTGAATTTACTAAATTACTCACGATAAACGTTCACAAAAAACATAACAATTATTTTAAGAATTATAGCTACAGAACTCCTTTATGCAATCGCTATGTCCGATTTTAAAATAGCTTTTCGGCAAAAGCACATTTTGCAATATTCTGAGTAGATAGCTCGCCATCACGGGCTAGCTATTTTGACACCCACCAAGTTTGGCCCTCACCAAACTCAGATTTACTATAAGAAAAATTGGATTACCTTTGCTGTTCTTCGTCAGAATGCACTCCCAGGACTTCTACTTCAATAACAAATGTTGGTTTGGTTCAAAATAATCCATAGTTATGTTCAAATATCCTCTGTTTTGTTCGTGCGTTCAAGACACTATCCGAAGGGTGACGAAGGGTGACGCGCCCGACGCGTTTCGTGACAAAAAAATTCTAAATATTCCATTACCGTACTTCGAAGCATGTCAACCGCTGTTTAAAATCAATTTTTATGCGATTCTTCTTGTAAAAAAGCGATAATATTCCGACCGGGAAACCCTGTTTTCGTTCAAAGATGAAAAAATAAAAACATGGTGTCGGCTCATGCACGCGCCCCCAGTCTCATTGTTCTCTGATCGACCACTATCCAAATGTGCTACTGTTTTTCAGCCATGGCCTGCAAAGTCATCATTCAACGTTTTGCCGCCTTCTGAGAGCCTATGGGAGCCGTAGGAAGTGTCACGTTACAGCAGAGATCCTCAGTTTTCAATAAAGAGAGTGTAGAAGGCCAAGAAATGGTCAGAGAGGGCACTTCCTGTAAGGAATCTTCTCAGGTTTTTGCCTGCCATATGAGTTCTGTTATACTCACAGACACCATTCAAACAGTTTTAGAAACTTTAGGGTGTTTTCTATCCAAATCAAACAATTATATGCATATTCTAGTTTCTGGGCAGTAGTAATAACCAGATTAAATCGGGTACGTTTTTTATCCGGCCGTGCAAATACTGCCCCCTACCCTAGAGAGGTTAAATCGGGTACGTTTTTTATCCGGCCGTGCAAATACTGCCCCCTATCCCCAACAGGTTTTAAGCCTAGTCCTGGACTAAAATAATTTTCTATGGAGATTCTCCATTGAGCTTTTTAGTCCAGGACTAGGCTTAATAAGTATTTAAAAGGCACCTGAGAGTTTGCTCTTTTGGGTCTATTGCATTGGTTCCATTGTACCAGCTTCTTAATTAAACCAAGCTCATGACAGTGATCTAAGTCTAAATATTAGAATCTATCTCTGGTACCAGGTTAGATTAGTAAGCCTACGGTGTGTCATAAAATGAACATTTATGTATCTGTTTAGGAACTACTGTCACGGCTGTTTAAAGGATCGGACCAAGGCGCAGCGTGTTTGTAGTTCCACATATTTATTATTATCGTGAAACGTTGCAATACACCAAATACTTGAAATAACAAAACAACAAAACCGTGACGCAGAGAGAATACACAATACTCACAAATAAATCACCCACAAAAACAGGTGGGACAAACATCAGCTTAAATATGACCTCCAATTAGAGACAACAACAACCAGCTGCCTCTAATTGGAGATCATACCAAACAAAACCAAGAGAAATACAAAACTAGAAACTGAACATAGAAATACAAAACATAGACAAACACCCCCGTCACGCCCTGACCTACTCTACCATAGAAAATAACAACTTACTATGGTCAGGACGTGACAGTACCCCCCCCCCCCCCCCAAAGGTGCGGACTCCGACCGCACCTACACAAAACAACAACAAAACCCCCCCAAACAACAACTCCCCCCCCAAAAAAACTAAACACAAAGGGAGGGTAGGGTGGGTGACTAATGTCTATGGCGGCTCAGGTGCAGTACCCAGAACCTTCTTATCCAGCGCATCCCCCCGTGGAGGAGGCGGCTTGGGTTCGGGGCGTAACCCCCGCTCCACCTGCTGATCCCTCTGCTTCTGTCCCACCGGACTGTAGATCATCGCTGGAGGTTCTGGGCTGCGGAGCGTCACTGGAGGCGCCGGGCTGTGGAGCGTCGCTGGAGGCGCCGGGCTGCGTCGCGTCGCTGGAGACTCCGGACTGGGGAGCGTCGCTGGAGGCTCCGGATTGGGAAGCGTCGCTGGAGGCTCCAGATTGGGGATGCGCACTGGAGGTCTGATGCGTGTGACTGGCATAGGTGGCGCCAGACTGGTAACACGCACCTCAGGTCGAGTGCGGGGAGCAGGCACAGGACGTACTGGGCTGTGGAGGCGCACTGGAGGCCTGATGCGTGGGACCGGTACAGGTGGCACCGGGCTGCTGACACGCACCTCAGGGCGAGTGCGGAGAGCAGGCACAGGGTATACTGGGCCGTGGAGGTGCACTGGAGGTCTGGAGCTTATGGCTGGCACAACCCGTCTTTGCTGGATGTTCAACCCAGCTTGACAACTGCAAGGCGCGGGCATAGATCACACCGGCCTGTGAGTGCGCCCTGACGACACAGTGCGCATCACCGCATAACACGGTGCTTGCCCCGTCACTCGCTCCCCACGGTAAGCACGGGGAGTTGGCTCAGGTCTCCACCCTGACTCTGCCAAACTCCCCGTGTGCCCCCCCAAAAAAAATTTTTGGGGGTGCCTCTCAGGCTTCCGTCGTTGGGCTAGCTCCTTGGGCTAGCATTGCCGTTCCTCTTGCGCCGTTTACACCTGCTTCCATGGCAGGGTCTTGTCCCCTGCCATTACCTCCTCCCAGGTCCAGGACGTCCTCCATTCCCTCTTCTCCCGAGCCCAGGATCCCTGCTCCTCCTGGGCACGCTGCTTGGTCCGTTTTTGGTGGGTGATTCTGTCACGTCTGTTTAAAGGATCGGACCAAGGCCCAGCGTGTTTGTAGTTCCACATATTTATTATTACCGTGAAACGTTGCAATACATCAAATACTTGAAATAACAAAACAACAAAACTGTGATGCAGAGAGAATATACACTACTCACAAATAAATCACCCACAATAACAGGTGGGACAAACATCAGATTAAATATGACCTCCAAATAGAGACAACGACAACCAGCTGCCTTTAATTGGAGATCATACCAAACAAAACCAACAGAAATACAAAACTAGAAACTGAACATAGAAATACAAAACATAGACAAACACCCCCTGTCACGCCCTCTCCTACTCTACCATAGAAAATAACATCTTACTATGGTCAGGACGTGACAACTACGTGGTGCCCACACAAGGCATACAACTATTCTCATTTACTTTAAATAATAAGCTGTTTTATCATCTCAAACTGACCTCAAAATTATTAATTGTTGACATTGTTGAAATGTTTTTCTTGTTTAGGAAAGGAACCCCAAAAGACACTTGCTCTGACCCCTTAATCATCATTACAGTAGCACGTCCACCAGGGTTGAGGTCACAAGTTAGAGAACACAGTGCAACGTTCACAATTAAAGAGCACAGATTGGGGTCAATGTGGCAATGTCTCAGTGGAGGTCAGGGTCAGGTCAGTCATTTTCAATTCAGTCAATTCAGGATTAAACTGAAATTCTAATATATTCCTCAAAGGAGGCAATGAGGAAAATATTAGAATTTCAGTTTACTTACCAAATCGACTGAATTGAAAATGACTGACCCAAACCTGACCTCCACTGAGACATTGGCACATTGACCCCAATCTGTGCTCTTTAATTGTGAACATTGCACTATGTTCTGAAACATGTGAACCTTTTACTGTATTCTCTTTAAATGTACTCTGATCAGGAGTCTTTTCTTCAGGACATGTGTTATTGTTACTGCAACAATAAATCCATATTATTCCTGGTGTAAAAGTATTCATTTGTACATGTTTTTTTGTTATTTTCTATTAACATTGCAATTATTTTGTTTGAGTTGGTACTACAAAAAAAATACCTATGCAATCAGTTGCCACTACCTTTTGATTTAAGTAAGTTATAGTTTTTAATTTGCATATTAGTTGACACAATGTATAATAACTGTTACAGGTTAATGGCTAGGAAGTAAGCATAACACAAAAATATAAAGCTCATGCAACATGAAGCTTGCAGTAAAACTACTTGAAAGGGGTGTGTTACGTTTACTATAACATAATGAGTTAAATCGAAATACAGTACAGTACCAGTCAAAAGTTTGGACACACTTACTCATTAAAGGGTTTTTCTTTATTTTTACCATTTTAAATTTACATTGTAGAATAATAGTGAAGACATCAAAACTATGAAATGACACATATGGAATCATGTAAAAACTAAAAAAGTGTTAAACAAATGAAAATATATTTTATATTTGAGATTCTTAAAAGTAGCCTCCCTTTGCCTTGATGACGTCTTTGCACACACTTGGCATTCTCTCAACCAGCTTCATGAGGTAGTCACCTGGAATTCATTTCAATTAACAGGTGTGCTTTGTTAAAAGTTAATTTGTGGAATTTCTTTCCTTCTTTATGCGTTTGAGCCAATCAGTTGTGTTGTGACAGGGTAGGGGTGGTATACAGAAGATAGTCCTATTTGGTAAAAGTTCATATGATGGCTAGAACAGCTCAAGTAAGCAAAGAGAAATGACGGTCCATCATTACTTTAAGACATGAAGGTCAGTCAATCCAGAAAATGTCAAGAACTTTGAAAGTTTCTTCAAGTCCAGAAATAATCTGTCTGTAAACAATTGTTGAAAAAATTACTTGTGTCATGCACAAAGTAGATGTCCTAACCGACTTGCCAAAACTATAGTTTGTTATATATAATTTGTGGAGTGGTTGAAAAACAAGTTTTAGTGACTCCAACCTAAGTGTATGTAGACTTCAACTGTACATAACTTTTTAAATATATTTTTCTTTATTATTTCCCACAAACCCTTCTACCCCTCCCCTGATTGGAGTAAACTAATAAACAATAACAGTTAGGCTTCTAGTTCCAGTTTATACATACTACAGTTGAAGTCAGAAGTTTACATACACTTATGTTGGTGTCATTAAAACTAGTTTTTCAACCACTCCACAAATTTCTTGTTAACAAACTATAGATTTGGCAAGTTGGTTAGGACATCTGCTTTGTGCATGACACAAGTAATTTTTCCAACAATTATTTCACTTATAATTCACTGTATCACAATTCCAGAAGTTGACATACACTAAGTTGACTGTGCCTTTAAACAGCTTGGAAAATTCCAGAAAATGATGTCATGGCTAGAAGCTTCTGATAGGCTAATTGACATCATTTGAGTCAATTGGAGGTGTACCTGTGGATGTATTTCAAGGCCTACCTTCAAACTCATTGCCTCTTTGCTTGACATCATGGGAAAATCAAAAGAAATCAGCCAAGACCTCAGAAAAAAAATTGTAGACCTCCACAAGTCTGGTTCATCCTTGGGAGCAATTTCAAACTCCTGAAGGTACCACGTTCATGGGTACAAACAATAGTATGCAAGTATAAACACCATGGGACCACGCAGCCATCATACCACTCAGGAAGGAGACACGTTCTGTCTCCTAGAGATGAACGTACTTTGGTGCGAAAAGTGCAAATCAATCAAAGAACAACCTCAAAGGACCTTGTGAAGATGCTGGAGGAAACAGGTCCAGAAGTATCTATATCCACAGTAAAACGACTCCTATATCAACATAATCTGAAAGGCCGCTCAGCAAGGAAGAAGCCACTGCTCCAAAACCGCCATAAAAAAAGCCTGACTACGGTTTGCAACTTCACATGGGGACAAAGATCGTACTTTTTGGAGAATGTCCTCTGGTCTGATGAAACAAAAAAAGAACTGTTTGGCCATACTGATCATAGTTATGTTTGGAGGAAAAAGGGGGAGGCTTGCAAGCCGAAGAACACCATCCCAACCGTGAAGCACGGGGGTGGCAGCATCATGTTGTGGGGGTACTTTGCTGCAGGAGGGACTGGTGCACTTCACAAAATAGATGGCATCATGATAGAGAAAAACGATGTGGATATATTGAAGCAACATCTCAAGACATCAGGAAGTTAAAGCTTGTTCGCAAATGGGTCATACAAATGGACAATGACCCCAAGCACACTTCCAAAGTTGTGGCAAAGTGGCTTAAGGACAACAAAGTCAAGGTATTGGAGTGGCCATGACAAAGCCCTGACCTCAATCCCATAGAACATTTGTGGGCAGAACTGAAAAAGTGTGTGTGAGCAAGGAGGCCTACAAACCTGACTCAGTTACACCAGCTCTGTCAGGAGGAATTCACCCAACTTATTGTGGGAAGCTTGTGGAAGGCTACCTGAAACGTTTGACCCAAGTTAAACAATTTAAAGGCAATGTTACCAAATACTAATGGAGTGTATGTAAACTTCTGACCCACTGGGAATGTGATGAAAGAAATAAAAGCTGAATTAAATCATTCTCTCTACTATTATTCTGACATTTCACATTCTTAAAATAAAGTGGTGATCCTAACTGACATAAGCTGTATTTTTACTAGGATTAAATGTGAAGGAATTGTGAAAAACTGAGTTTAAATGTATTTGGCTAAGGTGTATGTAAACTTCCGACTTCAACTGTATATACATTTTAAGGACACAATCTATTTTACAATAGTTATATTTGTTTGTTTGTAGTCCTTCTTCTATTTCTGATGTCCATTCAGTTTGATTTCTATTTGCCATACATTTTTAACTTATTTCACAAAAATTCTGAACCCATATACATTTTACAGACGCAGTTTATTTTACATTTGTTTTTGTTATTAGTCCCACCCTTCAGCTCCATTCAACCCCTCCCAAATATTAGGGGAACACTTTTTTGGTTACTACATGATTCCATGTGTGTTATTTCATTGTTTTGATGTCTTCACTATTATTCTACAATGTAGAAAATAGTAAAAATAAAGAAAAACCCTTGAATGAGTAGGTGTGTCCAAACTTTTGACTGGTACTGTATATTTGAAGTTACTGTAGATCATAGTAATAAAGTTAATCATTTCGAAATACTTTAAGTTACCTGTAATCAAATTGTATAATAACAGTAATTGTTAAGTACTGTATTAAATAAATACTTTTAAGTTTCATAACTCCCAAAAAATTAAGCAATCTGTTGCCACAGATTATTTGGTTTTACAGTACACTTTTCAATGAGCTGGAGCAAGTATGCATTTTGAAAACATATACTTAATTGTTTGAAACCTGAACATTTGTCACGCCCTGACCTGAGAGAGACGGTTTATTTCTCTAGGTTGCTAGGTCAGGGTGTGGGGTGGGCATTCTATGGTTTATATTTATTTGTGTTGAGTATGGTTCCTAATCAGAGGCAGCTGTCTATCGTTGTCTCTGATTAGGAATCATACTTAGGCAGCCCTTTTTTTCCACCTTTAGTTGTGGGATCTTGTTTTTGTGTAGCTGCCTGTGAGCAGTCCAGAATGTCACGTTTCATTTTCTTCTGTATTGTTTTTGGTGAGTTTCTTATTTATTAAACATGTGGAACTCGAAGTACTCTGCGCCTTGGTCTACTCCTTTTGACGATCGTGACAACATTTTACTAAGGCATGTCTTATTTTGCTTCAAAGTAGCCTATCCAAAATCCAACCTTAGAAACGTCGATGCAAACATTTTATAAAGACTCCCATATGCCATTGAAACCAGTTTCCTATTTCTCTCATGTTCTATTGGTTTTCAAATCAACTTTCTTTCATTGTCCAGTAGCCAAAGGCACAATCCTAGTCATCTACCAACCCATGCTAGCTGTTGCATTTTATATCCCCACTATTTCTACATTTCAAATGGATATTTTCATCTGTCGCATGAAACGCTCACATGTGCAGTGCGCTTTTGACAGCAGTGAACATTTGCTCGCAGCCTACTGCCATGTGAGCATTGCTGCGCTTATATTGCATCAGCCTCATTACTTTATTATTATTTGAATTATGTAGCCTAGGCCTACTTGTTGTATGAATTTGGGATCTATCGTCCCACTATCGTCCCACAACTGAGTCTGTTTGGAATAGACTATTTTTCGTGCACAACGACAAGCTGACCAATAGAATAGATAAACTGTTCCACTATGGGAGATAGTAGATTGACATAGACTAGTGATTTTGATGGTTGTTACACGTCTTGTTGGTTGAGGAAAAGTAAATGTGAACAATCATTCTAATATCTTCAAAGAGCGCATTAGAATTCGATAAGTAGGACGCACGCCGTTGCATCCTCGAGTTGCATGTTCTAGTAGAATGAATTACCATAATCTAAATGTGATTTCTGTCTTTCTGTGCACCGTGGGTGGACGCCCTAATCAGGTTACGCACCCAATGCATATGGATCCGGTAAATTCCTCAAATGTTCGGTAAATTAAAATGCTGCCGGTCAAATGTCCAGTACCACATTTTCTTAATGGAAACCCTAGCACACACATTCACTTCCTTGTTAGGGCTCGTCTGGATTTCACAAAATATATGAAAATGCCAGTTGCTTAGGAAACGAGAGCAACTGTCGGCGTTGCATTTAACTGTGAATTACCCAAGTTGCCCTCTGGCCCTCATCTATCTTGTAAAATGTGCTGACCCTCCAAACTGCTAGGATATTAGGTCTCCCTAAAAACAAATATGCTTTCCTTCTTCCCTTCAACCTCTCCTCCCCTTCACCCCACTCCTCAATCCCTCCATCCCTCAACAGCAACCTAAGATACTGGGTCTCCCTATTCAACAAGCTAGCATTCCTTTTTTCCATCCATCCACCTCTCCTCTCCACTGCCTCCCCATCTCTTCGCTCCACCCCTTAACAACAACCTCCTTTCCCCCTCTCTTCCTCCATCCCCTCCTCTACCCTGGGAAATAAACCTGGACCGGAAGATCAGAAAGTCGGTTGTGTGTCACATAAATAGCGGCCCCTTGAAAAGTACTTATAAGATGCGTTCAGACCGCTGTGCTGGATAACTGTGCCTGCATGTGGTCTCCAAACAATTATCACAATCTGCACACAACATTCTATTTCTTTGTGTCAAGTGCTCTTTCGAGCCATCTCTGACTGTGTACGCCAAAGCCATGTTCTCTACTTTTATCACTCTGCCATCCTACTCTCTTTAGAGTAACAGTTTGTACCTTTCGAAGAAGCCCCCTGCCAAGAAGAAAATGATCACATAATTGATGCCATTAGTGGACCAGACTGTTGCTCATATTTCAGATTTTTGTTTTTCATAAAATCGTCCATCTCCACACTTTTCCTGAGCACCAGTAGGCTACATAATAGTAATTAATTGGATTTTTATAGCACTTTTCCAGATGCTCCGAGCTTACATATACTTAACACAAATATAAACACAACATGCAACAATTTCAAATATTTTACCTAGTTGCATTTCATATAAGCATTTCATTAGGCCCCAATCTATGGATTTTACATGACAGGGAATACAAATATACATTGTTGGTCACAGATAAAAGGTAGGGCGTGGAACAGAAAACCAGCCAATATCTGGTGTGACCATCACTTGCCTCATGCACACATCTCCTTCGCATAGAGTTGATCAGGCAGTTGATTGTGGCCTGTGGAATGTTGTCCCACTCCTCTTCATTGGCTGTGCGTAGTTGCTGGATATTAGCCAGAACTGGAACACTCTGTCATACACGTCGATCCAGAGCATCCCAAACATGCTCAATGGGTGACGTGTTTGGTGAGTATGCAGGCCATGGAAGAACTGGGACATTTTCAGCTTCTAGGAATTGTGTACAGATCCTTGCAACATGGGGCTGTGCATTATCATGCTGAAACATGAGGTGATAGCGGCAGATGAATGGCACGACAATGGGCCTCAGCATCCCATCACAGTATCTTTGTGCATTGAAATTTCCATAAATAAAATGCAATTGTGCTCATTGTCTGTAGCTTATGCCATCCCATACCATAACCCCACCGCCACCATGGGGCAGTCTGTTCACAACGTTGACATTAGCAAACCGCTCACCCTGTCACGTCTGCTCCCGCTCTTCCCCCCCTGGCGCTTGAGGGTGCCAGGCTGCCCTGCATCCTGTGCGTCAACACATGACAGAATGCAGCAGCCATCACACGAAGCATCGGGGAGTACTGGCGTTCCGGTTGGTATGGTGGCATCGGCTCTGGGTCGCCACCGATCGAACCTGGGGTGCCTAGCCAGCTTGTCGGGCTTCCACGCCCTAACTGGCTCGAGAGGTTTCCTTTCCCCGATTGGCTCGGATGGCGCCCATCCCACTTCGGGCCTCAGCCAGATCATCAGGTCTTGTTCGCCCAGCCGGTCCAGGAGTTTGTTTTGTTTGTTTTGTTGGTGACGTCGGGGTGGATTCCGGGGCTGCCTGAGCCAGCCTGTCGGGCTTTCACGCCTTGGCTGGCTTGAGAGGTTTCCTTGCCTCGGTTGGCTCGGCGGCTTCCCATCCCACGTCACTCTCCACCGGACCATCGGGCTCCCTTGCTGCAGCAGGATCGACAGGCGTCTAGCCTCAGTCAGATTGTCTGGCTTCCATGCCTCAGCCGGCTCGCCAAGCTCTCACGCTCCTGCCGGTTCATTGGGCTCCCACGCCCCAACCGGCTTGCACAGCGCCCACGATGTTGGATGCAGCTTATGGTAGAGGAATGAACATTAAATTCTTTGGCAACAGTTCTGGTGGACATTCCTGCAGTTAGCATGGCAATTGCAAACTCCATCAAAACTTGAGACATCTGTGGCCTTGGGTGACAAAACTGCACATTTTAGAGCGGCATTTTATTGTCCCCAGCACAAGATGCACCTGTGCTCAAGCTCTTCAATCAGCTTCTTAATATGCCACACCTGTTAGGTGGATGGATTATCTTGGAGAAATGCTCACTAACAGGGATGTTAACAAATTTGTTCACAACATTTGAGAGAAATACTACATACTGGGTGTTTCTCAATATGCATACTACCGTGCTCCACACTCCCTTGCTCCGAGTGCATTCTCCGACCGCGTTCTCTTGAGTACATTTTTGTGAGGACAAGATTGTGGAGAATGCATAAAACAATAAATTTGAGAAGCACTACTAAAGACCACCAATAACAAGAAAAGACTTGCTTGGGCCAAGACACACAAGCAATGGACATTAGGCCAGAGGAAATCTGTCTGATGAGTCCAAATTCACGATTTTTGGTTCCAACCGCCGTGTCTTTGTGAAACACAGAGTAGGTGAACACATGATCTCCGCATTTGTGGTTCCCACCGTGAAGCATGGAGGAGGAGGTGTGATGTGTGGGGGTGCTTTGCTGGTGACACTGTCAGTGATATATTTAAAATTCAAGGCATACTTAACGAGCATGGCTTCCACAGCATTCTGCAGCGAAACGCCATCCCATCTGGTTTGCGCTTAGTGGGACAATCATTTTTTATTTTACAGGACAATGACCCAAAACACACCTCCAGACAGTGTAAAGGCTATTTGACCCAGAAGGAGAGTGATGGAGTGCTGCATCAGCTGACTCCCGAGTGGCGCAGTGGTCTAAGGCACTGCATCAAAGTGCTAGTGGTGTCGTTACAGACCCTGGTTCAATTCCAGTCTGTATCACAACCAGTTGTGATTGGTAGTCCCATAGGGCAGTGCACAATTGGCCCAGTGTTGTCTGGGTTGTAAATAACAATTTGTTCATAATTGACTTGTCTAGTTAAATAAATAAAACAATTACCTGACCTCAACCCAATTGAGATGGTTTGGGATGAGTTGGACTGCAGAATGAAGGCCAACAAGTGCTCAGCATATGTGGGAACTACTTCAAGACTGTCCAAACTTTTGACTGGTACTGTATGTGGAGAATAGATAAGTACACCGTGCAGGTCTGGTCCTATAGGCAGCAGATATAAAATATAAAAGCCTTGAGTTAAGTGCGATATCGCTGGTGTTGAGAGCGAGAGGGGTTTAATGAGACGCAGGATATAATTAGAGCCAATCAGTGTTTTGCAGATTGCAGAGAATTCAGACTGATTAGCATAACTCAATAAAGCCATTAGATAATGACATCGACAAGCTGACAGACCGGCCTCAAGTGTATGGTCACCATAGAAAAATTATAACTAGAAGGAATCTGAGGGGCAATGCCCATTCTAGTAGTTATATAATTGTCACAAACTGCATCTAGTGTATGTTATGCTAGACAGAGCTTGCAGAGGAGTGACTGCATACACACATACAGTAGATTGAAAAAGAAGCAGTTTGAATATCTTCAAATGTTCTGTTACCAGTTTTATCCATTTAAACCTCCTAAGTCAGTCTGCGATGGAGCCATCCTTTAGTCTTGATAGACTGGTCTGAAAACTATCTGAGTGTGCTACTTCAGTTTGAGGGGATTCTGTAGATGTGTTCCAAATGCCACCCTATAGGCCTACTAACTACTAACCTACTTACCAGGGCTGGAGATCTTAATGAGTAGGTGTGTCCAAACTTTTGATTGGTACTTGCTTAATTATTTTGATTAATATTATGGTGTTTCTATTCCAAGAAAAGTTATAAACCCTCTGGGTTTCCGTTAGGATGGAACGGAAAATATGGCGCTGTACAACGTGATGGTCGGCAGTACAGTACTGGGCTATTTAGCTAAAGAATTCCCATGTCGTGCGGGCAGGGATCACGGGAGACCGGGGTTCAATTCCCCAATGGGGAGGAAGGAGTAGGCTGTCCTTGTAAATAAGAATTTGTTCTTAACTGACTTGCCTAGTTAAATATAGGTTACACTAAGAGCATAACATTTCTGCACCCTACATTTTTTAATTCTAGTCTAACCAATACACAAACAGAGATTAAGTGAAAATAAAAATCTTGATTGATTTATCAAGACCAGTCCCCATGCTTGTCTCAGAGCAGCGCGAAACGGTGCTAAAATAGTTGTAGGCTATTGCTTCAAATCCTGTTGCTTCTAACTTCAATATTCTCTTTAACTTCTTTGGGATAGGGGGCGGTATTTTGACGTCCGGATGAAAAGCGTGCCCAAAGTAAACTGCCTGCTACTCAGGCCCAGAAGCTAGGATATGCATATAATAGATTTGGATACAAAACACTCTAAAGTTTTTAAAACTGTTAAAATAATGTCTGTGAGTATAACAGAACTGAAATGGCAGGCGAAACCCCAAGGACAAACTATCAACAACAACAAAAATAATTCAGCATACCACTGATTTCAATGCCTGGCACTTTTATAATAGGGCAGTTCCTAGGGCTTCCACTAGATGTCAACAGTCTTTAGAAAGAGTTTCAGGCAGGTTTTTGGAAAAATGAGGGAGAAGCTGTAGTTTTTCTAAGTGTCTCCCATTTTGGCTGTAGTGTTTCCAAGCGCATGGCCTGGAGAGCGCGTTCTTTTTGTTTATCTCCAGTAAAGACAATAACGATTTTCCATCTTAAATTGTATCGTTTATTTATGTATTAGGGTACCTAAGGATTGATTATAAATGTTGGTTAACTTGTTTGGATGAGTTTATTGGTAACGTTTGGGATTCATTTTGTATGCATTTTGAAGGAGGGAAGCCTAGTGGATTATTGACTGAAGAGTTTTTATGGATATAAAGAAGGAATTTATCGAACAAAAGTACCATTTGTAATGTAACTGGGACATTTTGGAGTGCCAACAGAAGAAGATCTTCAAAGGTTAGGCATATATTATATCGCTATTTCTGACTTTCGTGTTGCAACTCCCTGGTTGAAATTGATTTGTTATGCATTTGTGTGCTGGACGCAGTCCTCAGATAATCGCATGGTTTGCTTTCGCCGTAAAGCCTTTTTGAAATCTGACACCTTGGCTGGATTAACAACAAGTTACGCTTTATTTTGATGTATTGCACTTGTGATTTCATGAAAGTTTAACCCCTGTGACATCCAGCAAAAAATCCTATTGCCATTAGCATAACAAAATGTAATAATTTTTTTTTCAATTTTTTTTTCAAATTATATCGTTTTATAGATACACCTCTCCTGAATCGAACCACGTTGTCCGATTTCAAAAAGGCTTTACAGCAAAAGAAAAACATTAGATTATGTTAGAGGAGTATATCGTAAAAGTAGCCACATAGCCAATTTCCGACCAACCACATGCATCACAAATAACCAAAAAACTGCTAAATGCAGCACTAACCTTTGACAATCTTCATCAGATGACACACCTAGGACATCATGTTACACAATACATGCATTCTTTTGTTCGATAAAGTTCATATTTATATATAAAAACAGCATTTTACATCGGTGCGTAACGTTGACTAACTATTTTCCCTCAAATGCATCCGATGAAACAGCGCTACAATTTACTAAATTACTATTCGAAAACATTTTTACAATGTAATATTGTCATTCTAAGATTTATAGATGAATATCTCTTGAAAGCACCTGTAATGCCAGATTTAAAAATAACTTTACTGGGTAATCACACTTTGCGATAAAAGGGGATGCGATACTCAGAACAATAGGCTAGCAATAGCAATAGGCTAGCCATCTTGGAACAATCGCATATCAAATCTAGTCTTGTACACTATTGTCAATAATCCCTTACCTTTGATTATCTTCATCCTTAGGCACTTCCAGGAATCCCATGTCCACAACAAATGTATTTTCGTTCAAAAAAGTTCATCCTTTATGTTCCATTAGCTTGTTGTTGTTAGCGCGTTTTGAAGGCTGCACCAAAAGTTCCGACGTGCGCGGGGCTACTCTTTAAACAAAATGCATTTTTTCTTATTTAGGTTCGTTCAAACATGTCAAACGTTGTATAACATAAATCTTTAGGGCCTTTTTCAACCAGAGCTCCAATAAGATTTGAGGGGAAAGATTGCATTGTGTTTCAAAACGTTTCGAAAGGGGAGGGTAGCTAGGGGCGCCGGCGTCATAATGGTGATGGCCCTCTCCGTGTGACCATGTTCCACAGCGTGTCATTCTGTCAGTTTTCACAGTAGGAGACTCAAATCACTTTGTAAAGACTGGGGACATCTAGTGGAAGCAATAGGAAGTGCTCAATGAACCATAGCTCACGGTCTGATTAATAGGCAACGTGATGAAGTTGAGTTCGCAATTCAGAATTCCAGTTCCTGTTTCGATCTGTCTCGGGGTTTTGACTGCCATATGAGTTCTGTTATACTCACAGACACCATTCAAACAGTTTTAAAAACTTTAGGGTGTTTTCTATCCACAAGTATTAATTATATGCATATCCTAGCTTCTGAGTTTGAGTAGTAGGCCGTTTAAAATGGGCACGAATTTTTTTCAAAATGCGCTGTGGCGCCCCCTATCCTAGGCGACCGTCAAGAGGTTAATAGACGTTCCGCTAGCGGAACACCTGCTCCAATATCCAATGACAGGGCTCTGGGCAGCCGAGCGGAAATGGAGGAAAACTCGCCTCCCTGCGGACCTGGCATCCTTTCACTCCCTCCTCTCTACATTTTCCTCTTCTGTCTCTGCTGCTAAAGCCACTTTCTACCACTCTAAACTCCAAGCATCTGCCTCTAACCCTAGGAAGCTCTTTGCTACCTTCTCCTCCCTCCTGAATCCTCCTCCCCCTCCCCCCCCCTCCTCCCTCTCTGCGGATGACTTCGTCAACCATTTTGAAAAGAAGGTTGACGACATCCGATCCTCGTTTGCTAAGTCAAACGACACTGCTGGTCCTGCTCACACTGCCCTACCCTGTGCTTTGACCTCTTTCTCCCCTCTCTCTCCAGATGAAATCTCGCGTCTTGTGACGGCCGGCCGCCCAACAACCTGCCCACTTGACCCTATCCCCTCCTCTCTTCTCCAGACCATTTCCGGAGACCTTCTCCCCTACCTCACCTCGCTCATCAACTCATACTTGACCGCTGGCTACGTCCCTTCCGTCTTCAAGAGAGCGAGAGTTGCACCCCTTCTGAAAAAACCTACACTCGATCCCTCCGATGTCAACAACTACAGACCAGTATCCCTTCTTTCTTTTCTCTCCAAAACTCTTGAACGTGCCGTCCTTGGCCAGCTCTCTTGCTATCTCTCTCAGAATGACCTTCTTGATCCTAATCAGTCAGGTTTCAAGACTGGGCATTCAACTGAGACTACTCTTCTCTGTGTCACGGAGGCTCTCCGCACTGCTAAAGCTAACTCTCTCTCCTCTGCTCTCATCCTTCTAGACCTATCTGCTGCCTTTGATACCGTGAACCATCAGATCCTCCTCTCCACCCTCTCCGAGGTGGGCATCTCCGGCGCCGCCCACGCTTGGATTGCGTCCTACCTGACAGGTCGCTCCTACCAGGTGGCGTGGCGAGAATCTGTCTCCGCACCACGTGCTCTCACCACTGGTGTCCCCCAGGGCTCTGTTCTTGGCCCACTCCTATTCTCGCTATACACCAAGTCACTTGGCTCTGTCATATCCTCACATGGTCTCTCATATCATTGCTATGCAGATGACACACAATTAATCTTCTCCTTTCCCCCTTCTGACAACCAGGTGGCGAATCGCATCTCTGCATGTCTGGCAGACATATCAGTGTGGATGACGGATCACCACCTCAAGCGAACCTCGGCAAGACGGAGCTGCTCTTCCTCCCGGGGAAGGACTGCCCGTTCCATGATCTCGCCATCACGGTTGACAACTCCCTTGTGTCCTCCTCCCAGAGTGCTAAGAGCCTTGGCGTGACCCTGGACAACACCCTGTTGTTCTCCACCAACATCAAGGCGGTGACCCGATCCTGTAGGTTCATGCTCTACAACATTCGCAGAGTACGACCCTGCCTCACACAGGAAGCGGCGCAGGTCCTAATCCAGGCACTTGTCATCTCCCGTCTGGATTATTGCAACTCGCTGTTGGCTGGGCTCCCTGCCTGTGCCATTAAACCCCTACAACTCATCCAGAACGCCGCAGCCCGTCTGGTGTTCAACCTTCCCAAGTTCTCTCACGTCACCACGCTCCTCCGCTCTCTCCACTGGCTTCCAGTCGAAGCTCGCATCCGCTACAAGACCATGGTGCTTGCCTACGGAGCTGTGAGGGGAACGGCACCTCCGTACCTTCAGGCTCTGATCAGGCCCTACACCCAAACAAGGGCACTCCGTTCATCCACCTCTGGCCTGCTCGCCTCCCTACCTCTGAGGAAGCACAGTTCCCGCTCAGCCCAGTCAAAACTGTTCGCTGCTCTGGCACCCCAATGGTGGAACAAGCTCCCTCACGACGCCAGGACAGCGGAGTCAATCACCACCTTCCGGAGACACCTGAAACCCCACCTCTTCAAGGAATACCTGGGATAGGATAAAGTAATCCTTCTAACCCCCCCCTTAAAAGATTTAGATGCACTATTGTAAAGTGGTTGTTCCACTGGATATTATAAGGTGAATGCACCAATTTGTAAGTCGCTCTGGATAAGAGCGTCTGCTAAATGACTTAAATGTAAATGTAAATGTAAATGCGTGGCGCGAAATACAAACTCCTCAAAAATCTGAAAACTTCAATTTTTCAAACATATGACTATTTCACAGCATTTTAAAGACACGACTCTCCTTTATCTAACCACACTGTCCGATTTCAAAAAGGCTTTACAGCGAAAGCAAAACATTAGATTATGTCAGCAGAGTACCCAGCCAGATATAATCAGACACCCATTTTTCAAGCTAGCATATAATGTCACAAAAACAAAACCACAGCTAAATGCAGCACTAACCTTTGATGATCTTCATCAGATGACACACCTAGGACATTATGTTATACAATACATGCATGTTTTGTTCAATCAAGTTCATATTTATATCAAAAACCAGCTTTTTACATTAGCATGTGACGTTCAGAACTAGCATACCCCCCGCAAACCTCCGGTGAATTTACTAAATTACTCACGATAAACGTTCACAAAAAACATAACAATTATTTTAAGAATTATAGATACAGAACTCCTTTGTGCAATCGCGGTGTCCGATTTTAAAATAGCTTTTCGGTGAAAGCACATTTTGCAATATTCTGAGTAGATAGCCCAGCCATCACGGCTAGCTATTTAGACACCCACCAAGTTTAGCCCTGACCAAAGTCAGATTTACTATTAGAAAAGTTTGATTACCTTTGGTGTTCTTCGTCAGAATACACTCCCAGGACTGCTACTTCAATAACAAATGTTGGTTTGGTTCAAAATAATCCATAGTTATATCCAAACAGCAGCGTTTTGTTCGTGCGTTCAAGACACTATCCGAAGTGTAAATAAGGGTCACGAGCATGGCGCATTTCGTGACAAAAGATTTCTAAATATTCCATTACCATACTTCGAAGCATGTCAACCGCTGTTTAAAATCAATTTTTATGCCATTTTTCTCATAAAAAAGCAATAATATTCCGACCGGGAATCTGCGTTTAGGTAAACAGACGAAAGAAAACAAAGCATGGGGTCGACTCGGGCACGCGCCTGAGTCTCACAGTACTGTAACCAGCCACTATCCAAATGCGCTACTTTTTTTCAGCCAGAGCCTGCAAAGCCACGATTCAGCTTTTTGCCGCCTTCTGAGAGCCCATGGGAGCCGTAGGAAGTGTCACGTAACAGCAGAGATCCTCTGTAATGGATAGAGATAATCAAGAAGGGCAAGAAATTATCAGACAGGGCACTTCCTGCATGGAAACTTCTCAGGTTTTGGCCTGCCAAATGAGTTCTGTTATACTCACAGACACCATTCAAACAGTTTTAGAAACTTTGGAGTGTTTTCTATCCAAAGCTAATAATGATATGCATATTCTAGTTTCTGGGCAGGAGTAATAATCAGATTAAATCGGGTACGTTTTTTATCCGGCTGTGAAAATACTGCCCCCTATCCATAACAAGTTAAAGTATGATAGATAAATGGCTGGGTCTTTTTCCCTTACACCGTAGGTTCATGTACTTTGACGTGAAGTGGTCAAATTAGCGTTCTATTACCGTTTTTCACCTTTAATCCATGAAAATGGGCCTTAACTCAAAAAGCTTTGAGGCCTCGATGCCATCTTGTTTCTGTGCTCACCGAGTTTCGTCTTCGAAGTCTTTTCCATTTAGGAGAAATGGCCATGTCACTTTGGTGATGTTTTTCCATTTGCAACAAGCAGCCAGTCGCCATCTATATGACTGTGTTATTAACTTGATAATATATAATGATATTTTGTAGGTTATTTTGTTTTTTTAATGAAAGAGAGTGATTGTAATCTGGAAAAAGGCAAAAATAATATTTGTAAAGGCCTAAACATTTATTTCTGTTTTTAGAGGGAGAGAAATGCTGGGCCGCCCAAATTGTGCGCCGCCAATAAAGGCCAAAATATAGCCCTGCTAATAGCACTGTACAACATTTTTTTTTTTGTCATTTCGCAGACACTCTTGTCCAGAGCAACTTACAGTAGTGAATGCATACATTTCATACATTTTTTCTCCGTACTGGTCCCCCGTGGGAATCGAACCCACAACCCTGGCATTGCAAACACCATGCTCTACCAACTGAGCCACACGGGACAACATGACTGTGTGTTTGAAATAGTTTTTTTCCAGTAAGTAAAATTTGTTTACCTTCATTAGACAACTTTTTCCAATATTTCTGTAATTCACTGATATTTATTCCCATAGCAATTTGTTATGAATCCATAACTAAATAAACATCAGTATTTTGAAAGAGTATTTTTATCATTATTTTATTAATGAAAGTATAAAGATGTTGATGATGAAATACTGTATTGCTGTTTTTAGTTAGAAATATAACACTTCAGAGTACTTAAGCATCACCCCAATGGTGGAACAAGCTCCCTCACGACGCCAGGACAGCGGAGTCAATCACCACCTTCCGGAGACACCTGAAACCCCACCTCTTCAAGGAATACCTGGGATAGGATAAAGTAATCCTTCTAACCCCCCCCCTTAAAAGATTTAGATGCACTATTGTAAAGTGGTTGTTCCACTGGATATTATAGGTGAATGCACCAATTTGTAAGTCGCTCTGGATAAGAGCGTCTGCTAAATGACTAAAATGTAAATGTAAAAATGTACATTGCAGGTAGGGGGATGTTCACACCTACAGTAGCCAGGTATAAAGAGTCTATTGTCCTGCTATTCGGGCTACAAGTGTTTGAAAACCTGTTTCAAAAATGCCAACAGCTGTCCATCACTACTGTAAATAAAAACACAGCAACTTGTTAACATCTTGTTTACATTCTTTATTGTAACCACAATGTCACAAATCATTTGTATCTACCTTTCCAATTACTTTTAGAGTTTGGGATTAATTTCATTAATATTATGGTGTTTCTATTCCAAGGAAAACTAAAAAGCCTCTTGATTTCCGTTAGGATGGAATGAAAAATAAGGAGCTGTACAATGTGACGGTGTCACGGATGTCGTTGTGTAGCAATGACCAAAACGCAGCGGGAATGTGAATGCTCATCTTTATATTTATTAAATAAAGAGACCACAAAAAAAAGGAAAAAAAAGAAAAAAAAAAGAACGGCAGACGACAGTTTTACAGGCTATAACTAGCAGTGCAAAAGACAACTACCCACAAAATCCCCAGGTGAAAACAAGCATCTAATATATGACTCCCAATCAGGAACAACAACGTACAGCTGTTCCTGATCGGGAGCCACACAGAAATAGACAGACTAGAAAACCATAGAAAACCAACACTAGAACATATACTCAAACCCCAGACTACATAAACCAAACACCCCTTTAATAATACACACAACCCCAACCATACAAAACAAATACCCTTCTGCCACGTCCTAACCAAATTATAAAACAATTACTCCCTCTGCTGGTCAGGATGTGACAGACGGTTGGGAGTACAGTACTGGGCTATTGAGCTAAAGAATCCAGTGTCCTGCAGGAGACTGGGGTTCAATTCCCCGATGGGGAGGAAGGAGTAGGCTGTCCTTGAAAATAAGAATTTGTTCTTAACTGACTTGCCTAGTTAATTCATGAACGAAACACCAGCAGCAACTCTGTATGAGGCTAGGGAACTTCCCTCCTGTCGTCTATATATAGCTAGCAGCACTGCATGGCCCATCTGTATGTGGTATTTCTCTCTGGTAAATCTCAAAGAACGAAGCTCAAAGACCCTGCAAAGCAAAAACATATTAAAAATAAAAACTAACAGTATAATATAATTACAGAACTAGGCCAACCATTGTGTCAAACTTTGATTGCAATGTTGTTGTTTACCAGGCTGGGTGTACAGTGGTTCCTCCTTTAAAAGTTGCGAGTTTACGCTGCGGGATTTAGAGGTAATTTGATGGCTGTAGGTTTTTGGTTTTCTCCCTCTAAAAACATAAATAAATTATTCTAAATAATAAACTGGCTTTATTTACAAATTAGTAACAATGTCTCACCCCATGTTCAAGAATGTCCTTTTTCTTGCTCGTTTTACGTTATTTGAAAACAAAATCATCTCCAAAATATTAAGGGGCATTGCGCTAACAATGGCGCTGACTAGGGAAACGTTCCCGCTCTTCTGTTCTTAGTGCCAGTCTGCACGTTCAAACTAAACCAATGTAACTAATAATGGCATCTTTATGCTTTCATTAATAAAATAATGATAAAGTGCTCTTTCAAAATGCTGATGTTTATTTAGTTATGGATCCATAACGAATTACTATGGGAATAAATATCACTGAATTACAGAAATACCCTCCAATCCTCCAATCCTCCATATGTAATTATTGGCGGAGAGTCACGTCATATTTCTTGATATACTGTAGGCCTACCATTGGCGACATGAGTCTCACTAGTGTTGAGCAATGTGCTGTTAACCACTCCTGTTGCATGTCACTCCTGCTGTGCTGATGGTTGGGTTGAACTCTGCATGGTACGTTCAGTGATGAAGTATCGTTTTGAATTAAAATTGCTATCTGAGATTCAAATATCAACAAAGCGAACACCCGACACTTTTTTGCTAAATATTTGTGGTATGGGCGTGGATAAATTAATTGAACTAAGCTCATGGGGAATTTGTAAGTTAAATTCTTAAATAATAAATGGCTGTATATAAGTCCAAAAACGTACTATGTACAAATCAAAGATTGCCCCTTTAAGGACCACATTAAACAACAAAAACTATCAAAATGAACAGACAACCAGTGGAGAATAAAAAAAAAAAATGAATTAAGCAAATTTAATTGGATTTTGATATAATAATTTACAACATTAATTGTAAAGAACATAAAATATTACTGACATCTGAATGGCAAAATATAAAAAATCATTTTTGCCAGGGTCAATATGGTCTGGTGTTTACAAGCAGCACAAATACTACAAACCAAAATTTAGTTGGCTACTTTCCTTTCCTTCTCCAATCTCCTGCGGTCGTTTTTTCATTCTGCTGCCAGTGTAAATGTAAATGGAGGTGGGTCAGAAATGAATCCAATTCTAAATGTGTGCCGCCGAAATGGCCCCCCATTCCCTTACAAGTGCACTACTTTCGACCAGAGCCCTATGAGCCGTAGTCAAAAGTATATCAGGGATAGGGTGCCATTTGTATTCTAGTGTCCCCTCCAATCTCCATGCCCTATCCATCTGTTGTCCGTGCTGTCCCGATGTGTGTGCTGTGTGATGATGTCATTACTTAAGCCCCTGGCATTCCTCCAAGTATCATTGGCCAGTCACACAGAGAGAGAGACAGTTTGGTCTAGTCTGGTGGTACAAATTCCAAAGGTCACTGATAGGAGTGTGTGTGTGTGTGTGTGTGTGTGTGTGTGTGTGTGTGTGTGTGTGTGTGTGTGTGTGTGTGTGTGTGTGTGTGTGTGTGTGTGTGTGTGTGTGTGTGTGTGTGTGTGTGTGTGTGTGTGTGTGTGTGTGCGTGCGTGCGCACAGATCATATTGTTTCAGTTGGAGAAGCCCTCGAGGAACATACTCGTTTGTCAACACATAGAGTTAGAATGACTATTTGTGATTCTATTTCTATGTTTGGAGGTTCTCTTACGGTGATGTACCAACTGTGACGCAGAAACATAGCGTCATCAGAAGCGGTGGATCATAGCAGGGGGTTTAATATTGGGTGAAATGACACATTCTCCTCTATTAAATGTTGTTTTACCATGGTGAACTGGCACAGGACCCTGGATCTCAGTAGAAAAGGTGGCGTGTGCGCAGGCCAGTGTGTGTGTTTGCGTGTGGGAGTGTGTGTGTGTGAACAACAACGCATATTACCAAGGGCCATTATCAGGGCCATCAACTGTCCTATCTGTGTCCAATGGTCCGTAGCACCTCTTTCGTCCACAACACATCTGCATGAAATTGTTTGGTGTGGAGTGGAGTGCACAATAAACAGTGCCCTGCTCGGCGCGACATGATGACAGGGAAAAAGAGATCCGTTTGGGTTTCACCATTGGATATAATTTTAATTTCTCCTTCTCTGAAATATGTTTTATTGTATATTTTTTTGCATATTGATTTGAATTGTATATTACACTATATTATACTATTATTATTATTATTATTTATATATCTCACACTTTTCATAAGCAAACAAGAAAACACTCACCGAAAGACGGCGCTCCTAGTAGCCGGGGACTTTAACACAGGGAAACTTAAATCCATTTTACCAAATTTCTATCAGCATGTTAAATGTGCAAACCAGAGGAAAAAGAACTCTGGACCACCTATACTTCACACACAGAGACACATACAAAGCTCTCCCTGGACCTCCATTTGGCAATATCCTCCTGATTCCTGCTTACAAGCAAAAATTAAATCAGGAAGCACCAGTGACTAGATCAATAAAAAACGTGGTCAGAGGAAGCAAATGCTAAGCTACAGGACTGTTTTGCTAGCACAGATTGGAATATGTTGCGGGATTCCCCCGATTGCATTGAGGAGTACACCTCATCAGTCATTGGCTTCATCAATAAGTGCATCGATGAAGTCGTCTCCACAGTGACCGTACATACATACCCCAACCAGAAGCCATGGATTAAGGCAGAATCCGCACTGAGCTGAAGGCTAGAGCTACCGCTTTCAAAGAGCAGGACTCTAACCCGGAAGCTTATAAGAAATCCCGCTCTGCCCTCCGACGAACCATCAAACAGGACTAAGATTGAATCGTACTACACCGTCTCTGAGGCTCGTCGGATGTGGCAGGGATTGCAAACCATTACAGACTACAAAAGGAAGCACAGCCGAGAGCTGCCCAGTGACACTAGCCTACCAGACGAGCTGAACTACTTCTATGCGCGCTTCGAGGATAATAACACTGAAACATGCATGAGAGCACCAGCTGTTCCATAAGACTGTGTGATCACGCACTCCGCAGCCGATGTGAGTAAGACCTTTAAACAGGTCAACATTCACAAGGCCGCAGGGCCAGACAGAGTACCAGTATGTGTACTACGAGCATGCGCTGAACAACTGGCAAGGGTCTTCACTAAAATGTTCAACCTCTCCCTGTCCGAGTCTGTAATACCAACATGTTTTAAGTAGACCACCATAGTCCCTGTGCCCAAGAAGACTAAGGTAACCTGCCTAAATGACTACCGACCCGTAGTACTCACGTCTGTAGCCATGAAGTGCTTTGAAAGGCTGATCATGGCTCACACCCCTCACCCAGCCCAGCCCACTCCATGCCCGCCCACGATCCACAGATGATGCAATCTCCATTGCACTCAACACTGCCCTTTCCCACCTGGACAAAAGGAACACCTATGTGAGAATGCTATTCATTGACCGCAGCTCAGCGTTCAACACCATAGTGCCCTCAAAGATCATCAATAAGCTAAGGACCCTGGGACTAAAAACCTCCCTCTGCAACTGGATCCTGGACTTCCTGACGGGCCGCCCCCAGGTGGTGAGGGTCGGTAACAACACATCCGCCACACTGATCCTCAACACAGGGGCCCCTCAGGGGTGCGTGCTCAGTCCCCTCCTGTGCTCCCTGTTCACTCATGACTGCACGGCCAGGCACGACTCCAACATCATCATTAAATTTGCCGATGCCACAACAGTGGTAGGCGTGATCACCGACAACGATGAGACAGCCTATATGGAGGAGGTCAGAGACCTGGCCATGTGGTGCCAGGACAACAACCTCTCCCTCAACGTGATCAAGACAATGGAGATGATTGTGGACTACAGGAAAAAGAGGGCAGAGCTTGCCCCCATTCTCATCGACAGGGCTGCAGTGGAGCAGGTTGAGAGCTTCAAGTTCCTTGGTGTCCATATCACCAACAAACTAACATGGTCCAAGTACACCAAGACAGCCGTGAAGATGGTATGACAAAACCTATTACCCCTCAGGAGACTAAAAAGATTTGGCATGGGTCCTCAGATCCTCAAAAGGTTTTACAGCTGCACCCTCGAGAGCATCCTGACTGGTTGCATCACTGCCTGGTATGGCAACTGCTCGGCCTCCGACCGCAAGGCAATACAGAGGGTAGTGCGAATGGCCCAGTACATCACTGGGGCCAAGCTTCCCGCCATCCAGGACCCGTATACTTGGCGGTGTAACAGGAAGGCCCTAAAAATTGTCAAAGACTCCAGCCACCCGAGTCATACTGTTCTCTCTGCTCCCGCATTGCAAGCGGTACTGGAGCGCCAAGTCTAGATCCAATAGGCTTCTAAACAGCTTCTACCCCCAAGCCACAAGACTCCTGAACATCTAGTCAAATTATTTCTTTCAGCTTTTATTTCTTTCATCACATTCCCAGTGGGTCAGAAGTTTACATACACTCCATTAGTATTTGGTAGCATAGGTTTTAAATTGTTTAACTTGGGTCAAACGTTTTGGGTAGCCTTCCACAAGCTTCCCACAATAAGTTGGGTGAATGTTGGCCCATTCCTCCTGACAGTGCTGGTGTAACTGAATCAGGTTTGTAGGCCTCCTTGCTCGCACACGCTTCTCCGTTCTGCCCACACATTTTCTATAGGATTGAGGTCAAGGCTTTGTGATGGCCACTCCAATACCTTGAATTTGTTGTCCTTAATCCATTTTGCCACAACTTTGGAAGTATGCTTGGGGTCATTGTCCATTTGAAAGACCCATTTGCAACCAAGATTTAACTTACTGACTGATGTCTTGAGATGTTGCTTCAATATATCCACATAATTTTCTTGCCTCATGGTGCCATGTATTTTGTGAAGTGCACCAGTCTCTCCTGCAGCAAAGCACCCCCACAACATGATGCTGCCATCCCCGTGTTTCACGGTTGGGATGGTGTTCTTGGGCTTGCAAGCCTCCCCCTTTTTCCTCCAAACATAACTATGATCAGTATGGCCAAACAGTTCTTTTTTTGTTTCATCAGACCAGAGGACATTCTCCAAAAAGTACGATCTTTGTCCCCATGTGCATTTGCAAACCGTAGTCTGGCTTTTTTATGGCGGTTTTGGAGCAGTGGCTTCTTCCTTGCTGAGCGGCCTTTCAGGTTATGTCGATATAGGAGACGTTTTAAGGTGGATATAGATACTTTTGTACCTGTTTCCTCCAGCATCTTCACAAGGTCCTTTGCTGTTGTTCTGGGATTGATTTCCACTTTTCTCACCAAAGTACATTCATCTCAAGGAGACAGAACGCATCTCCTTCCTGAGCGGTATGACGGCTACGTGGTCCCATGGTGTTTATACTTGCATGCTATTGTTTGTACAGATGAACGTGGTACCTTCAGGCATTTGGAAATTGCTCCCAAGGATGAACCAGACTTGTGGAGGTCTTGGCTGATTTTTTTTTTATTTTCCCATGATGTAAAGCGAAGAGGCACTGAGTTTGATGGTAGGCCTTGAAATACATCCACAGGTACACCTCCAATTGACTCAAATGGTGTCAATTAGCCTATCAGAAGTTTCTCAAGCCATGACATCATTTTATGGAATTTTCCAAGCTGTTTAAAGGCACAGTCAACCAAGTGTATGTAAACTTCTGACCCACTGGAATTGTGATACAGTGAATTATAGGTGAATTCATCTGTCTGTAAACAATTGTTGGAAAAATAACTTGTGTCATGCACAGAGTAGATGTCCTTATCAACTTGCCAAAAGTATAGTTTGTAAACAAGTAATTTGTGGAGTGGTTGAAAAAAAAGTTTTAAAGACTCCAACCTAAGTGTATGTAAACTTCAGACTTCAACTGTACATACAACCTCAAATAACCGGTGCCCCCGCACATGACTCTGTTTCGGTACCCCCTGTATATAGTCTCGCTATTGTTATTTCACTGCTGCTCTTTATTTTTTACAAAAAATGTTTAACTGCGTTGTTGGTTAGGGACTAAGGACTCGTAAGTAGGCATTTCACTTTACGGTCTACACCTGTAGTATTCGTTGCATGTGACTAAAAACATTTGATGTCATTTGATTATGATAAAGCTCATGAAATAGGTGTAACTGCCTGGCCATAGAGAGGTTTTTTTGTTCTCTATTTTTGGTTAGGCCAGGGTGTGACATGGGTGGGCATTCTAGGTTTCTTTTTCTATGTTGGTGTGTTACGTTGTTTTGGCCGTGTATGGCTCTCAATCAGGAACAGCTGTAGATCGTTGTTGCTGATTGAGAGTCATACATAGGCAGCCTGTTTTTCCTTTGGGGTTTGTGGGTGAATGTTTTCTGTTTAGTTTGTTCCTGACAGAACTGTTGCTGGTCGTTTTTTGGTTATTTTTGTATAGTGTTCATTCGGTTATTAAAATCTTGTAAGATGAACACATCCTCCGCTGCACCTTGGTCTCATTTGAACGACGGTCGTTACAATAGGCCTACACATATTCTCTGCCTCACAGTGGATATATTTGTGATTCCACATCTTCTAAACAATGTCAGTAACATACCCCGCTATTTAATATTGTACAGGTGACGATTATGTTGCTATGAGCAGAAGACGAGATTACTTTTTTATTCAGGGAGCCCCTTGAGAAGTTTCTCTTCTGCATCCCAAATGGCACCCTATCCCCTATAAAGTGCACTACTTTTTACTAGAGTCCTGTGGGCCCTGGACAAAAGTAATGCACTATTAAGTGAATAGGTTGCCATTTGGTACGCAGCCTCTGTCATCAATCAAATGTGCGATCCCCCCAGAGATGATTGACAGGGAATGAGGATACGGAGACCAGCCGGATGATGATAGACTCTCAGCCATTATCATCTCTGTGTCCCACTCTCTCTCTCTTTCTCTCTCTCTCTCTCTCTCTCTCTCTCTCTCTCTCTCTCTCTCTCTCTCTTCTTTCTCTCTCTTCTTTCTCTCTCTGTGATGTGTCCATGACATTGTCTTCTGAATCTTGATTTGGTTACACAACAGGAGAACTGTATAGTGTGGAATATTATTGTGTTCTGCTCCACATACAATATATATATTTTCTAATAGTGTGTTGTCAGTATACAAGGTTGTACAACTAATATCACAACACCATGAATGAGGAATGGTTCATTGTGTCCATGGTGCACAATTGTATAAATATCAATCTGACTGTTTTTTGACTCTGATGATAAACTGACACAGTGTTCAGATACACAAAACAATTTTCAATCATGGCTTTGCTCAGTTGCGGATGCTGAATATAAAGAAGCTTGCTTGGCGCTTACCTCATGGCGATGTGCAGGTAGAGTAAAGCAAGAGGTCTCTATCAGGGAGCAGCACAGCGGCTGGTAACCTTGGACAACCTTGTCCATGAACGTTCCCTTGAATGTAAACAAGAGCTGGGCGCATCCCAAATGGAACCCTATTTCCTATTTATTGCTCTACATTTGACCAGAGCCTAGAGAATAGGGTGCAGTTTGTGACAAAGCCCTGTCCATGTGCTGGCAGAATCAAAATACACTCGTGTTTTATCTTGTAAAGATAATGATGGTTAAAATCATTAATCCAGTTGCACAATATTCTATAGGCTCCGCAGGTAGTGAACACTCCGATAGCATCCAAAATGTCAACCTATTCTCTATTAGTTAAGTGCACCCATAGGGCTCTGGTCGAAAGCAATGCACTAAATAGGGAATAGGGTGCCATTTGGGGCGCATCCTCTCTCTCTCTTCTTAGTGAGAGGAAAGGCTATAGTCAGATAGGTATTGCTATATTAGTGGGGAGTAACAATTACTGCATACTGCTGCTTCGTGTCTCCCTCTGGCTAGAAGACATTTCTACAATCCAATCTCCATTTGGTGTTGGTTTGTGCTGTTTCGCCCATCATTAATCTTCATTTTGGCAGTTGGGATTTCTTGTCACGGTCCTTTCTGTTTTTGTCTTACCCTTTTTCTTTTTCTTTCTAAACGCAACAGCAGCAGCAACACAGAGCCTGTAAACAAAAGAGTACATCAAAAACCCTGAGCCAAGAGCTAGTCATATTAAAGGGATGGAACATCAGAGTCTAGGAACTCCAAAGGGTTTGACTTTCTAAATTAGAGAATGGATGAGGCAAATATTCACCACACTTAGCGAGTTTGCTGCATTATGCAGAAACTAGCCTACGTTCGCCCATAGATTCATGGGTAATTACATGCCCAGTGGAGACTGAACCCCCAGCAGCACTGACATGAGAGTGTGGTTTAATGAAAAAGGACAAAAAAGGAAGAAGTCTTCAAACAGAATACTTAAAATCATACCTACAGGAAGGGAAATAAAGAAGATTTGGTCTCGCTGCACAAACCCTACGGTTCTCTTTTACTGTTAAATGTTTCATGTTCGTCCTGCCTTTCAGTATGTTAGCCACTACAACATGTGCATGTGTACAGTACGCGTGTGTTTCTGTACATGCATGTTTATGTGTATCGGTATGTTGTGTATACATGTGTGTACCTATGTATGTGCATGAATGCATGTGATGACGTCCTAGAGTCAAGCCTGTCTCCTGTATTGATGTATTGAGCTGTGTGCCATGACCTGGGTTGGGCCACCAAATTGAGGCATCCTCACTTTAAACTATCCGTGAGGCCTTTCAAATGAGGCTGATGCTCAGAGGCATCAATAATTCAAGTGTCTGGCACAATGATGCAGGAACAAGTAGTGCATTGATAAACATGTCTTGCGGGTTCATGCCAAATGCCAAGTGAATTGTCTTTGTAATACGAGCTGCCTGAAGAGACTCTCTTTCTCTTTGCTGGATTTTCAACCTGATTGTTGCTATATTCATAATAATATATGCATTTAGCAGACAATTTTATCCAAATTGACTCACAGTCATCGGTGGATACATTTTAAGTATAGGTGGCCCCAGGAATCAAACCCGCAATCCTGGCGTTGTATCAACTGAGCCACACAGGACCACCTACAGATATGACAGGCATTACCACCTGCATATTGTTACAGGCTATATAAGTTGAACAAAAATACAAACGCAACATGTAAAGTGTTGGTCCCATGTTTTATGAGCTGAAATAAAAGATCCCAGAAAGCTTATTTCTCTCAAATTTAGTGCACAAATTTGTTTACATCGCTGTAAGTGAGCATTTCTCCTTTGCCAATATAATCCATCCACCTGACAGGTGTGGCATATCAAGAATCTGATTAAACAGCATGATCATTACACAGGTGCACCTTGTGCTGGGGACAATAAAAGGCCACTCTGGAAATGTGCAGTTTTATCATAAAACACAATGCCATAAATGTCTCAAGTTTTGAGGGAGCGTGCAATTGGCAGGCTGACCGCAGGAATGTCCACCAGAGCTGTTGCCAGAGAATTGTATGTTCATTTCTCTACCATAAGCCGCCTCCAACGTCGTTTTAGAGAATTTGGCACTGCGTCCAACCGGCCTCACAACCGCAGACCACATGTGTGGCGTCGTGTAGGCCAGCCGTTTGCTGATGTCAACATTGTGAAGAGAGTGCCCCATGGTGGAGGTAGGGTTATGGTATGAGCAGGCATCAGCTACGGACAGCGAACACAGTTGCATTTTATCGATGGCAATTTTATTGCACAGAGATACCGTGATGAGATCCTGAGGCCCATTGTTGTGCCATTCATCTGCCGCCATCCCCTCATGTTTCAGCATGATAATACACGGCCCCATGTCGCAAGGATCTGTATAGAATCCTGGAAGCTGAACATTTCTCAGTTCTGCATACTCACCAGACATGTCACCCATTGAGCATGTTTGGAATTCTCTGGATTAACGTGTCTGACAGCGTGTTCCAGTTCCCGCCAATATCCAGCAACTTCGCACAGCCATTGAAGAGGAGTGGGACAACATTCCACAAGCCACAATCAACAGCCTGATCAGCTCTATGTGAAGGAGATGTGTTGCGCTGCATGAGGCAAATGGTGGTGTCACTAGATACTGACTGGTTTTCTGTTTCACGCCCCTACCTTTTTTAAGGTATCTGTGACCAACAGATTTATGTCTGTATTCCCAGTCATGTGAAATCCATAGATTATGGGCTAATGAATTTATTTAAATTGACTGATTTCCTTATATGAACAGTAACTCAGTAAAAATGTATATTTTTGTTCAGTATAATTAAAAACTGTAACAACCTTTATAATGTCACTATCTTACAAGGAGTTATTTAAATATGACATATAGCACAGGACGGACAAATCTCTTTAACTCTCTCTGTTCTCTCCCGTTTCGCCCGTCTCTGTCTCTCTCTGACTGCCACACACAAGTTCACAACAGAGGTGTTTCTCCCTTCCCCCTGCTCTACATGCAAAATCCCAGAGAGCCCAGTGCAAACTGTAGCGTGGCAGAGTCTATATATGTTCACAGCGGCATTTCATTTGTCCCCCCTTCAATATCGTATTTGCTTAGGAGGGGCCCAAGAGGGCCCTGACCAAAAAGAGCTCCCAGTGATATCGAACCAGCCCAGGATCACATAAAGGGCTTAATATTGATGTTAACAGGGCGAACAGGGGGAAGAAGGTCTGAGTGGAGGGAGGAGGATGGAGGAGGTAGAGAGGTGTAAGGGATTTGCGATACAGAATAGAGGGAGGTAAAACAAGAGAGCAACATATATAGAGGGACACCACAGCAAAGGTGGAGCATACAGAGAAGACGAGGAAAACAAAGGGAGGAAAACAAAGGGCAAAGACAGCTTTATCAGCGATATAATTAACCAATTATACACGAGGGGGTGTGGTCCATGGCCAATATACCACAGCTTAAGGCTATTTTTATGCACGATGCAATGTGGAGTGCCTGGATACAGCCCTTAGCAGTGGCATAATGGCCATATACCACAAACCCCTGAGGTGCCTTATTGCTATTATAAACTTACCAACGTAATTAGAACAGCAGAAAAACAAAAATAATGTCATACCCATGGTATACGGTCTGATATACCAGGCCTTTCAGCCAATCAGCATTCAGGGCTCAAACCACCCAGTTTATAATGTAAAATAATTATCTAGGTAAGTACACATGATTATGAGGGAAGGTGTCTAAGGGACTTAATCAATCAAAATAGCTGGACAGAGATGGAATACCTCTACTATTTTGTCTGATGTGTATTCAATCTATTGCAATTATCATAGTCTTCTCTTTTCTGATTAGTAGTTTGATATGTTAATCCACCTGTTATTAAATCTGTAATAATCCAGTATACACGTTCATCACTGGCTATGTTCAAAATGGCACTTTATGCCCTACATAGTGCATAACTGTAGTGCACTATATAGGGAATAGGGTACCATTTGGGACATAGACACTGTTTTGTTTGCTATAGATTACCTGCTCAAGATACGAGGCTACATATAGGAGTGAATCTCCTGCGTGCATGACTCTTAGCCTTGAGAATAACACAAGTGCATTAAAATTCATTAAAAAGTCTGAGAGAGTTGATTGAGGAGGAGAGCTCGATGCTAACATGTAAATGGGTTCTTGACCGTCCTTCCATCACTGAATGGTATAGAATACTTCATTACCTGCAGATAAAGAATTGTGAGCCTCAACAACATGACGTATCAGCTGGTAGATCCCAGCTAGCACATAACATTCTGAGAGCAATATGTTTCTTAGAGGTTGGTGAGAGCGGGGTGGTCCTATGCTTGTTTTGCATACAACCTTCTCACAACTTTCTGGGAATGGTGCAGGATAACTGCTTGGCTTTGGAACATTCTCAGCACAAAAAAAACTGTTGTTTTCTTTGTATGTCATTACTTTAGTAACAGAACGTTTCCTAAAAGCTCAAACATGGTTGCATTTAAGTACAGTTTTGGTGATGTTCTACAACTGGGAATGTTCTCAAATTGTTCAAATAAAAAACTTTCCAGAACAACCACAAGAAAACTTTTGTAATGTTCAGAGAACATTCTAAGACTGTTATTGAAAAACATATACATACAGTGTATTCAGTGTATTCAGACCCCTTGACTTATTACACATTTTTAACATTACAGCCTAATTCTAAAATTGATTAAATAGTTGTTGATTTTTCATCAACATACACACAATATCCCATAATGACAAAAAACCCCTGAAATATCACATTTACATAAGTATTCAGACCCTTTAGTACTTTGTTGAAGCTGCAGACGGCGACCACCACCTCCAGTGACTGAGAGCATCCAGATCCTCTCATGACCGCGGCTGCCCATCTGCTGGAGGCTTCAAGAAGCACTCAAACAGACTTGATCTAGCTCAGGGACGGGAAACTCCACTCTTCGGGGGCCTGATTGGTGTCACACTTTTGTCCCCAGTACCAGCCAACACACCCGACTCCAATAATCACCTAATCAGGATCTTCAGTTTAGAATGTAATGACATGCGCAAGAAATGTAAGGACACCAAAAAAAGGGGTTGAAATACGGGACAGTCCCGGGATGACAAATGAAGCCACATGGGGGAAGATTTTATTTAAAACCATGAGACAGAGGTGGGGGTGTTTGTTTAATTTGGAATAATATGTTATGTTCATACTTACCACCGTAGCAGCACAAATTGCATTCGCACTATGGTTGATCTCTTTGATCGCCATCAGTAATAGTCTCAGCCTAGAGGAGCCCAAATGATTGAGGAACTGTTTGGCCTTATTGTTAACTGAGCTATAACACAAAAACTTCACCTCAGGGACTCATCCCTTAGCAATCCACCACAGCTGAAAACCATTAGGAACGTAAAATCGCTGACTCAAGGCCTGCCTAAATCACCATATGTAAAGCCTTGGCCTGTCTGTTTCACTTAATGGCACAGATACATCAGCGTGGCAGGGAGGAGTGTTAGTACAGATCCCTGACAAAGGAACCTGAGGTGAGTCACTTGGTAATAGAGATGCCAGGAGACAAAATGTATAGCCGTCTGGCATCTTGACATAAGTGTTTCGGTGTAAACTGCTAGATTAAATGTGTAATATTGTTGCCAAGTCTGACTGTGTGATCCGTTGTGAAAAATAAGCAATTGATTTCACAATAGTAATGTATAATAGGGGATTTAGCTTCGGCAGTATCTTTTGATGTTCTCCCTTGTAGGAAATGGAGCCTTAGGATCGGTCGACATTTGCAATATTTAATAATGCTCAGTTGTTTGCTTCAGATAATTCACTGCACAAAATCTCAAGACAACCATGCTGAACAAGCAAATAATTTCTTCATTCTATGTGCATAATATAATAATGATAATATATACAACACAGCTATTATCATGGTGCATGTACACACTATAATTAACTTGATCTGATTTCAATTTAATCGGCCCTTCAGGGGTGTATAGATACTTTATTTCCCATGTCATTACTATACTTTATGAAACATTATGTTGCTACACAGCATGTTAATTCTATATCATGGCAAGTAATTCGTGTATTTGCTTGTTTGTGTGAACATACGTATTGGTTATTCTTTGAGTCGGAACTAGTTAATTACCACCTGTTTTATGTGCAATCATCCATTACGCCCCTGAGATACATGTTATTATGTTCCTATGCGGAAGTGATGCACAAACAACAATACAAATATTCATATTTATACTCAGAGTTTTCAGAGTCTTTCGTGTTTCATCTCCCCCTTTTAACAATTCCAACACTGAACTGGAGAGATAGCATGCGTCCCAAATGGCACCCTATTCCCTATATAGTGCAATACTGTTGGCGAGAGCCCTGTGGGCCCTGATCGAAAGTAGTCCGCTAGCTAGTAAAATAGGGTGCCATTTGGGACGCAGCTCTGGACAGAGAACATTATTTGGATCGCACTCCAAAGCAAATGCTTAGCCTGTTGATACATCTAACTTCTAACCCTTGTTCTTCACTTTAGTGTAAACATGCATATAGCCACGGTATCAGTCTGTCTCTCTTTCTCTCTCTGTCCTTCTCTGAAGCAAACGCCTTTGTTGAATGAGAGAGAGCTTTTTACCCTTATTTAACTAGGCAAGTCTCTCTTATAACAAAATGACCTGAAGAGGTTTTGTACTCTATCTGAAATCTTTGTCCATTATATGTCACAAGAGTCCTCATTGAAACCTAAAGCTTTGGCTCTTCTGAGAGCGAGCCTCATTTCTCTCTTCACTTCAGTTATTCCACCAGAACACTAGCATGTTCTCTCTGTATACCTTTTGAAGTAGCTTCACTTGTACTTGGGAAAATGTGTCATGAATCATAAATATGGGAAGATTTCAAATGAAACATTTTCAAACATGAAATTCACATGCCTATTCTCAAATTGGATGGTGTATCAATTCCATAATATAATCATCTTTAAAACAATGATAAACCAGCATGAAGTTACAGTGGCTTTTCTCATCGGAGGCTATTGAAATGTTTTGGTTCTCCCGTATCAATAGTTACAAATTGCTCTCTCTCTTCCTCACTGCTCTGAGAGACATCAAAGTAATTATTCATCAGCAGAGTTACCGGCCTACTCTTTTTTTCGTCCTCTCCTCTCCTATACGATGATATTACATTTGGCTGTTAACAAGATGACTTCAGACTTTTCTGCATTCTGTCTTTCAGAGGAGGAGAGGACACTAGTTCAGAATACTCATCGACAGAGTCAAATCAATATGTAATTACCAGACCGAACGTTACGGTGCTTCAGCATCATGCCTGGCCGGTGGGGGAGAGGAGAGGCCCATCTCTCTTTTTCTTTATCTTTCTCTCTCCCTCCCATTCCTTTCTCTCACCAAACCCAGGGCTCACTAACACCTTGTAGATTATTTCTTCACCCGTAATTTGCATGCTGGCCCTGTAATGGCTGGCCCTCTGCTTTGAGAATCTATTACCATTTTTCACCTTAAAGTCAGCACTTTTTGGATGGATGGAGATCCGTATTGCTCTGCTCCATCACTCTGCTTTAAGCTTTGTTCGATTTTCACAGAGAAAAGGATAACAACATCTATGCTGCAAGGCGTGTTTGTCTTGCAGAATTTAAAAGTGTACCGTATTCTGTTTTCCGGGCTCACAGTGTTTTGAAAAGGGAAAGGACTTTAACCCATAAGAGTCTAAGAACCGTCTAAGCTGGGGGAAGGGGGGAAGGGGGGGGGGTACCACTAAGCTATGTGCATGTGCATCCGACAAAAAAGGAGTCATGAAGCTCGACTTTTAAAGGGATGCTTTGGGATTTTGGCAATAAGGCCATTTATCTACTTCCCCAGAGTCAGATGAGCTTGTGGATTCTATTTCTATGTCTCTGCATGCAGTTTGAAGGACGTTGCTAACTAGCGCAATTGCTAACTAGCATTAGCGCCATGACTTGAAGTCTATTGGTATCTACAAGCATGAGATACCCATAGACTTCCAGTCATTGTGCTAGGGCTAGTTGGCATTGACACACGAAACTACCTCTAATTTCCTTCATACTGTACACAGAGACATAACAATGGTATCCACAAGTTAATCGGACTCTATGGATGTAGATAAATGGCCTCATTGCCATAATCCCCCAAAATATGGATTTCCTCGAGATTCTCATAGAAGAAAATAAACGTGAAATATCATGCTCGTCTGACTGGGCGGATCCACCTCGTGAATGGTGCCCTCTCATTGGGTGATAGCTGATGTCAATTAACAGGCCATCTCCACATCTGTCATTGAGCAATCCACACGGGAATGCCCACATATGTCCTCTCATTGGGCGATAGCTGGTGTCAATCCACAGGAGATTGTTCTTTCACATTTGGTGCCTTAATTAAAGAGTCTGGACAGGAACAGGAAGTGAACCAGATCATGCAGTGTTCACTAAACGATCCTTAGCGTGCACTCAGACCAGCTGTTCACCTTGCAATGGGCTGCTGGGACTGTTCTTAAGGTAAAGAGCACATTCCTGTTTTTAAAAATGATTTTTCCCCTCATTTTCATCAGTTACGGTCCTGGCTGTGTCCCAAATGGGCCCTATGGGCAAAAGCTACAGTATAAAAGGTGAAATACTGCTTGACTACAGTACAACTGATCTAGCCTGATGAATACCTGGGCGGGTGGAATAAACAGTATACTTCTACCCTCCGCTAAAGAGGATGTATTGTTTAATTAAGTTTAACCTGTTGGGGCTAGGGGGCAGTATTGACAATTTCGGAAAAAATATGTGCCCATATTAAACTGCCTCCTACTCAAACTGTGAGTATAACAGAACTCATAGGGCAAGCAAAAACCTGAGAGAAATCCTACCAGGAAGTGGAAATCTGGATGCATGGGCTCTCTTCAAGTCGTTTCCTATTGAATACACAGTGACGTAGTAATAATTGTGCACTTCCTACGGCTTCCACTAGATGTCGACAGTCTTTACAAAGTTCTTTGAAGCTTCTACGATGAACAGAGCCCGAATGACAAGGAGGGGAAGTTGTTGAGGCAAGGGGTGACATCACTTCTTGGGGCAGGTTCACGAGGGTGGATCCTCCCGTTCCAAAACCTTTTTCAAGACACAGGAACCGTCCGGTTGAAATATTATTGAATCTTCACGTTCTGAAGGCCCTAAAGATTGATGTTCTACAACGTTTGACATGTTTGAACGAACGTAAATTCAACTTTTTTTTACTTTTCGTCGCAACATCGTCCGTGCGCTTTCTACACTTGGAGTAGCTTACTGGACGCACGAACAACAAGGAGTTATTTGGACATAAATGATGGACTTTATCGAACAAAACAACATTTGTTGTGCCTTCTGATGAAGATGATCAAAGGTAAGGGAATATTTCTAATGCAATGTTTGATTTTAGATGACTCCAAGATGGC
>NC_138307.1:7970000-8112500 GCF_965601325.2 Salmo salar | reverse complement strand
ATGAAGATCATCAAAGGTTAGTGTTGCATTTAGCTGTGGTTTTGTTTTTTGTGTCATATATGCATGCTTTGGAAATGGCTGTGTGATTATTTTTGGCAGGGTAGTCTCCTGACATAATCTAATATTTTGCTTTCGCTGTGAAGCCTTTTTGAAATCGGAGAGTGTGGTTAGATTAACCTGTTAGGGCTAGGGGGCAGTATTGACACGGCTGGATAAAAAACATACCCGATTTAATCTGGTTACTACTCCTGCCCAGTAACTAGAATATGCATATAATTATTGGCTTTGGATAGAAACACCCTAAAGTTTCTAAAACTGTTTGAATGGTGTCTGTGAGTATAACAGAACTCATATGGCAGGCAAAAACCTGAGAAGATTTCATGCAGGAAGTGGCCTGTCTGACAAGGTGTCGTTCTTCTTGTCTCTGTTTATTGAAGAGTGAGGATCTTAGCTGTCCCGTGACACTTCCTACGGCTGCCATAGGCTCTCAGAAGGCGGCAAAATGCTGAATCGTGGCTTTGCAGGCTCTGGCTGAAACAAAGTAGCGCGTTTGGGTAGTGGCTGGTTACAGTACTGTGAGACTCAGGCTCGTGCCCGCGTCGACCGAAAGCTTTGTTTTGTTTCCTCTGTTTAGCTAAATGGACAGTCCCGGTAGGGAATATTATCGCTTTTTTACGAGAAAAATGGCATAAAAATGGATTTTAAACAGCGGTTGACATGCTTTTAAGTACGGTAATGGAATATTTAGATTTTTTTTGTCACGAATTGCGCCATGCGCACGACCCTGATTTACCATTTCGGATAGTTTCTGGAACGCACGAACAAAACGCCGCTATTCGGATATAACGATGGATTATTTTGGACCAAACCAACATTTGTTATTGAAGTAGCAGTCCTGGGAGTGCATTCTGACGAAGACAACAAAAGGTCATCAAACTTTTGTAATAGTAAATCTGATATTGGTGAGTGCTAAACTTGCCGGGTGTCTAAATAGCTAGCCCGTGATGGCTGGGCTATGTACTTAGAATATTGCAAAATGTGCTTTCACCAAAAAGCTATTTTAAAATCGGACATATCGAGTGCATAGAGGAGTTCTGTATCTATAATTCTTAAAATAATTGTTATGCTTTTTGTGAACATTTATCGTGAGTAATTTAGTAAATTGTTAGTGAATTCGCCGGAAGTTTGCGGGGGGTATGCTAGTTCTGAACGTCACATGCTAATGTAAAAAGCTGTTTTTTGATATAAATATGAACTTGATTGAACAAAACATGCATGTATTGTATAACATAATGTCCTAGGGTTGTCATCTGATGAAGATCATCAAAGGTTAGTGCTGCATTTAGCTGTCTTCTGGGTTTTTGTGACATTATATGCTAGCTTGAAAAATGGGTGTCTGATTATTTCTGGCTTGGTACTCTGCTGACATAATCTAATGTTTTGCTTTCATTGTAAAGCCTTTTTGAAATCGGACAGTGTGGTTAGATTAACCTCCCTGGGCAAGGTGGGACGCTGTAAGGCTATCTGTCCGCCAATTGAAGCTCAACAGAAGTTAATAAGAATGCCGTTCCGTCTGCGGATCCCCTAGCTAACAGCAAATGGCATCGCACGGTGCGAAATACAAAACCAACTAAAATACCACAATTAAATTTTCTCAAACAATCAACTCTTTTACACCATTTTAAAGACAAGACTCTCGTTAACCTCTCTGGGCTAGGCGGGACGAATTCGTCCCACCTACGCAACAGCCAGTCTAATCCAGTGGCGCGATTTTCAAATACCTTAAAAATCCTATTACTTCAATTTCTCAAACATATGACTATTTTACAGCTATTTAAAGACAAGACTCTCGTTAACCTCTTATGGCTAGGGGGCAGTATTTTCACGGCTGGATAAAAAACGTACCCGATTTAATCTGGTTACTAATCCTACCCAGTAACTAGAATATGCATATACTTATTATATATGGATAGAAAACACCCTAAAGTTTCTAAAACTGTTTGAATGGTGTCTGTGAGTATAACAGAACTCAAATGGCAGGTCAAAACCTGAGAGATTCCTTTACAGGAAGTGGCCTGTCTGACCATTTCTGGAACTTCTTTGCCATCTCTATCTTTTACTAAGGATCTCTGCTCTAACGTGACACTTCCTACGTCGTCCATAGGCGCTCAGAGCCCGGGAAAAACCTGAATGTCGTCATCCCAGCCCCAGGCTGAAACACATTATCGCCTTTCTCAAGTGGCCGATCAAGGGACTGTGGGCTTAGGCGCGTGACCTGGCCGCCCCCGTCTTTGTGATTTTTTCCTCTGTTTGCCGAAAAGGAGATTCCCGGTCGGAATATTATCGCTTTTCTACGAGAAAAATGGCATAAAAATTGATTTTAAACAGCGGTTGACATGCTTCGAAGTACGGTAATGGAATATTTAGAATTTTTTTGTCACGAATTGCGCCATGCGCACGACCCTTCTTTACCATTTCGGATAGTGTCTGGAACGCACGAACAAAACGCCGCTATTCGGATATAACGATGGATTATTTTGGACCAAACCAACATTTGTTATTGAAGTAGCAGTCCTGGGAGTGCATTCTGACGAAGACAACAAAGGTAATGAAACTTTTGTAATAGTAAATCGGAGTTTGATCAGGGCTAAACTTGGTCGGTGTCTAAATGGCTAGCCGTGATGGCTGGGCTATCTACTGAGAATATTGCAAAATGTGCTTTCACCGAAAAGCTATTTTAAAATCGGACATATCGAGTGCATAGAGGAGTTCTGTATCTATAATTCCTAAAATAATTTTTATGTTTTTTGTGAACGTTTGTCGTGAGTAATTTAGTAAATTCACCGGATGTTTGCGGGGGGTATGCTAGTTCTGAACGTCACATGCTAATGTAAAAAGCTGGTTTTTGATATAAATATGAACTTGATTGAACAAAACATGCATGCATTGTATAACATAATGTCCTAGGGTTGTCATCTGATGAAGATCATCAAAGGTTAGTGCTGCATTTAGCTGTGGTTTTGTTTTTTGTGACATTATATGCTAGCTTGAAAAATGGGTGTCTGATTATTTCTGGCTTGGTACTCTGCTGACATAATCTAATGTTTTGCTTTCGCTGTAAAGCCTTTTTGAAATCGGACAGTGTGGTTAGATAAAGGAGAGTCTTGTCTTTAAAATGCTGTGAAATAGTCATATGTTTGAAAAATTGAAGTTTTTGTATTTTTGAGGAATTTGTAATTCGCGCTACGCCTATCATTGGATATTGGAGCAGGTGTTCCGCTAGCGGAACATCTAGATTTAAGAGGTTAAATGACAATATAATATTTTACCAATGTTTTCTAATTTTAATTATTTAATTTGTGACGCTGACTTGACTGCCGGTTATTGGAGGGAAACGATTTCCTCAACATCAATGCCATAGTAAAACACTGTTTTTGGATATAAATATGAACTTGATAGAACTAAAAATGCATGCATTGTCTAACATAATGTCCTAGGAGTGTCATCTGATGGAGATTGTAAAAGGTTAGTGCATCATTTTAGCTGGTTTTATGGTTTTGGTGACCCTGTCTTTGAATTGACAAAACATTACACACAACTCTTGTAAATGTACTGTCCTAACATACTCTAAATTTATGCTTTCGCCGTAAAACCTTTTTGAAATCGTAAAACGTGGTTAGATTAAGGAGATGTTTATCTTTCAAAGGGTGTAAAATAGTTGTATGTTTGAAAAATTTGAATTTTGACATTTATTTGGATTCAAATTTGCCGCTCTTGAAATGCACCTGCTGTTGATGGAGTGCACCACGGGTGGCACGCTAGCGTCCCACCTAGCCCATAGAGGTTAACAGTCTGATGGCCTTGAGATAGAGACTGAAAAACAGGTTCTGTCCCAGCTTTGATGCACCTGTACTGACCTCGCCTTCTGGATCATAGCGGGGTGAACAGGTAGTAGATCGAGTGGTTGTCCTTGATCTTTTTGGCCTTCCTGTAACATCGGGTGCTGTAGGTGTCCTGGAGGGCAGGTAGTTTGCCCCCCGTGATGCGCTGTGCAGACCGCACCACCCTCTGGAGAGCCCTGTGGTTGCGGGCTATGCAGTTGCCGTACCAGACAGTGATACAGCCTGACAGGATGCTCTCAATTGTGCATCTGCAAAAGTGTGTGAGGGTTTTAGGTGACAAGCCAAATTTCTTCAGCCTCCTGAAGTTGAAGACGCACTGTTGCGCCTTATTCACCACACTGTCTGTGTAGGTGGACCATTTCATTTTGTCAGTGACATGTACGCCGAGGAACTTAACTTTCCACCTTCTCCACTGCTGTCCCTTCGATGTGGATAAGGGGGTGCTCCCTCAGGTGTTTCCTGAAGTCCATGATCATCTCCTTTGTTTTTTGACGTTGAGTGAGGTTATTTTCCTGACACCACACTCCGAGCCCTCACCTCCTCTCTATAGGCCGTCTCGTCATTGTTGCTAATCAAGCCTACTACTGCTGTGTCATTTGCAAACTTGATGATTAAGTTGGAGGCATGCATGGCCACGTAGTCATGGGTGAACAGGGAGTACAGGAGGGGGCTGAGCACGCACCCTTGTGGAGCCCCAGTGTTGAGGATCAGCGAAGTGGAGATATTTTCTACCTTCACCAGCTGGGGGCGGCCAATCAGGAAGTCCAGGACCCAATTGAACATGGCGGTGTTCAGACCCAGGGCCTCGAGCTTAATGATGAGCTTGGAGGGTACTATGGTGTTGAATGCTGAGCTACAGTGGGGGGGAAAATTATTTGATCCCCTGCTGATTTTGTACGTTTGCCCACTGACAAAGAAAGGATCCGTCTATAATTAGACTGGCTAGGCCACTCCAGGACCTTAATGTGCTTCTTCTTGAGCCACTCCTTTGTTGCCTTGGCCGTGTGTTTTGGGTCATTGTCATGCTGGAATACCCATCCACGACCCATTTTCAATGCTGAGGGAAGGAGGTTCTCACCCAAGATTTGACGTTACATGGCCCCGTCCGATGCGGTGAAGTTGTCTTGTCCCCTTAGCAGAAACACCCCCCCAAAGCATAATGTTTCCACCTCCATGTTTGACGGTGGGGATGGTGTTCTTGGGGTCATAGGCAGCATTCCTCCTCCTCCAAACACGGCAAGTTGAGTTGATGCCAGAGAGCTCCATTCTGGTCTCATCTGACCACAACACTTTCACCAGTTGTCCTCTGAATCATTCAGATGTTCATTGGCAAACTTCAGACGGGCATGTATATGTATTCTTGAGCAGGGGGACCTTGCAGGCGCTGCAGGATTTCAGTCCTTCACGGCGTAGTGTGTTACCAATTGATTTCTTGGTGACTATGGTCCCAGCTGCCTTGAGATCATTGACAAGATCCTCCCGTGTAGTTCTGGGCTGATTCCTCACCGTTCTCATGATCATTGCAACCCCACGAGGTGAGATCTTGCATGGAGCCCCAGGCCGAGGGATATTGGCAGTTCTTTTGTTTTTCTTCCATTTGCGAATAATCGCACCAAATGTTGTCACCTTCTCACCAAGCTGCTTGACGATGGTCTTGTAGCCCATTCCAGCCTTGTGTAGGTCTACAATCTTGTCCCTGACATCCTTGGAGAGCTCTTTGGTCTTGGCCATGGTGGAGAATTTGGAATCTGATTGATTGATTGCTTCGAAGGAGCACCTGTGCTTACTATGGGGAGTGACGGATCAAGCAAGCACCATGTTATGCGGAGATACGCACGGTATCGCCAGTGCGCAGCTACAGCCTGGTGCGCTTGGTGAAAGCTTCTCACAGGTGTCATGCTAGAGCCAGCATCGATCCAGGACAGGTGATGCAAGTTGCAAGCATCAGACCGCCGGTGAGGGTTCATGGCCCAGTGTATCCTGTTCCTGCTCCTCGTACTCTTCCTCCAGTGTGTCAGCCCAGTCCAGTACGTCCTGTTCCTGCTCTCCGCACTAGCCTTGAGGTGCGTGTTACTGTTCTGGCGCCTCCAAAGCCAGCCCATGCATCAGGCCTTCAGTGCGCCTGCCCAGCCTAGTACGTCGTGTTCCTGCTCCTCGCACTAGCCCTGTGGTGCGGATGACTAGTCTGGCGCTTCCAAAGCCACCTCCACGCATCAGGCCTCCAGTGCGTCTGCCCAGTCCGGTAAGTCCAGTTCCTGCTCCTCGCACTAGCCCTGTGGTGCGTGTTACTGTTCTGTCGCCTCCAAAGCCAGCCCCACGCATCAGGCCTTCAGTGCACCTGCCCAGCCCAGTACGTCCTGTTCCTGCTCCTCGCACTAGCCCTGTGGTGCGGGTTACTCCTAAGCAACTGGCAACTCTGGCAACTCCTAAGCCAGCCCCACGCATCAGGCCTCCAGTGCGCAGTCCCCGTCCAGAGCTTCCGGCGACAGTTCCCCGTCCAGAGCTTCCGGTGACAGTTCCCCGTCCAGTGCTTCCGGCAACGGCCTACAGTCCGGAACCGACAGAGACGGCCTACAGTCCAGAACCGACAGAGACGGCCTACAGTCCGGAACCGACAGAGACGGCCTACCGTCCGGAACCGACAGAGACGGCCTACAGTCCGGAACCGACAGAGACGGCCTACAGTCCGGAACCGACAGAGACGGCCTACAGTCCGGAACCGGCAGAGACGGTCTACAGTCCGGAACCGGCAGAGACGGCCTACAGTCCGAAACCTGCAGAGACAGCCTACAGCCCTGAGCTTCCAGCGACGCTCCTCAGCCCTGAGCTTCCAGCGACGGTCCCCAGCCAGGAGTCTCCAGTGACGCTCAGCCCGGGGCCTCCAGAGAGGCCTCTCAGCCAGGGGCCTCCAGCGACGCCTCTCAGCCCGGGGCCTCCAGCGATGCCTCTCAGCCCGGGGCCTCCGTGACGCCGTGCAGCCCAGAGTCTGCTGAATGGGAGCTACGGCCAGAGCCAGAACCACCTCCGTGGTGGGAGGATTGGGAAGGGGGGTGGGGGTGTAGCACAGGAACCGTCGTTGACGGTGGCCACCCTCCCTTCCCTCCCTTTAGGTTTGGGGTTGTTTTTGTGGGTTTTGTTTTGAGGTGCATTCTGGGTCTGCACCTTTGGGGGGGGGGGGGGTACTGTCACGTCCTGACCAGTAAAAGGGGTTATTTGTCATTGTAGTTGGTCAGGGCGTGGCAGGGGGTGTTTATTTTGGGTGTTTTGATGTTTTGGGGGTTTTGTTTTATGTTTTATATTTCTATGTTTATTCTAGTTTTCTAGTTCTATGTTGGTTTGTGGCAATGACCTCCAATTAGAGGCAGCTGGTTGTTGTTGTCTCTAATTGGAGGCCATATTTAGTTGTGTTCGTTTCACTTGTGTTTTGTGGGTGGTTGCTTTCTGTATAGTTGGGTTACCTTACAGAACTGTTGGTTGTCGTTTATTGTTTTCGTTTAAGTGTTCACTTTATTTAGTAATAATAAAAGAAGATGATCACTATACCCGCTGCATTTTGGTCTCCTCAATACGACCGTTGTGACACCCTCATTAAAAAGCAAATCAATTTATAACATTTTTGACATGTGTTTTTCTGTATGTTCTTGTTGTTATTCTGTCTCTCACTGTTCAAATAAACCTACCATTAAAATTATAGACTGATCCTTTCTTTATCAGTGGGCAAACGTACAAAATCAGTACGGGATCAAATACTTTTTTCTCCCACTGTATACTCTCATCATTACAGCCTACTTTTGTCGTCCAACGATTACCCATTCACGTCCTTGTACCATATTTAGGACAATATCAAAATGCGCCACTGAATCAATTCTGTTTTGTGTAAATGCATGACATTTGGTGTCACCATAATACAAGTGTCTAGACAGACCACACACAGGCCACACTGACATTGTAGGCTTGTCAATTAAAGATGGAATTTTGAGAAAATGTAAAGAAAATATTTAAACGATTTCAGCATATGTATTTTGAAATACATTTCAGAATTAAATTGTTTAAAGGAATATAGTATTGTTATTTGACCTGTTCTAAGCCCAAATATGCCAAATATATGATTCAACTTATCGTCACATGTGAACTACAGCCGTTTGTGTATTGTACTATATTTTAGTCTTTGGACACATGGGGTTACTGTTTCTTACACATTTCATGAAACAAGTCATGTGAATACATGTTCAAAGGACCAGATCTTAAGAATTTTTACCAGGCCAATATATACAGTACCAGTCAAAAGTTTGGACACACCTATTCATTCAAGGGTTTTTCTTTATTTTTACTATTTTCTACATTGTAGAATAATACAGAAGACAAAAAAACTATGAAATAACACATGGAATCATGTAGATTTTATATTTGAGATTCTTCAAAGTAGCCACCCTGTGCCTTGCCTTGATGACAGCTTTGCACACTCTTGGCATTCTCTCAACCAGCTTCATGAGGTAATCACCTAGAATGCATTTCAATTAACAGGTGTGCCTTGTAAAAAGTACATTTGTGAATTTCTTTCCTCCTTAATATGTTTGAGCCAATCAGTTGTGATGTGACAAGGTAGGGGTGGTATACAGAAGATAGCCCTATTTGCTAAAAGACCAAGTCCATATTATGGAATGAACAGCTCAAATAAGCAAAGAGAAATGACAGTCTATCATTACTTTTAAGACATGAAGGTCAGTCAATCGAGAAAATTTCAGTGGAGTCACAAAAACCATCAAGCACTATGATGACACTGGCTCTCAAGAGGACCGCTACAGGAAAAGAAGACCCAGAGTTACCTCTGCTGCAGATGATAAGTTCATTAGAGTTACCAGCCTCAGAAATCGGCAATTAACTGCACCTCAGATTGCACCTCACAGAGTTCAAGTAACAGACACAACTTAACATCAACTGTTCACAGGAGACTGAGTGAGTCAGGCCTTCATGATCGAATTGCTACAAAGAAACAACTACTAAAGAACACCAATAAGAAGAAGAGACTTGCTTAGGCCAAGAAACATGAGCAAATTACATTAGACCGGTGGAAAACTGTCCTTTGGTCTGATGAGTCCAAATTTGAGATGTTTGGTTCCAACCGCTGCCTATTTGTGAGACGCAGAGTAGGTGAATGGATGATCTCTGCATGTGTGGTTCCCACCGTGAAGCATGGAGGAGGATGTGTGATGGTGTGGGGGTGCTTTCCTGGTGACACTGTCTGTGATTTATTTAGAATTCAAGACACACTTAACCAACACGGCTACCACAGCATTCTGCAGTGATGCGCCATCCCATCTGGTTTGTGCTTGGTGAGACTGTAATTTGTTTTTCAACAAGACAATGACCCAAAACACACCTCCAAGCTGTGTAAGGGCTATTTGACCAAGAAGGAGTGTGATGGAGTGCTGTATCAGATGACCTGGCCTACACAATCACCAGACTTCAACCCAATTGAGATAGTTTGGGATAAGTTGGACCGCAGAGTGAAGGAAAAGCAGCCAACAAGTGCTCAGCATATATGGGAACTCCTTCAGGACTGTTGGAAAAGCATTCCAGGTGACTACTACATCACGAAGCTGGTTGAGAGAATGCAAAGCTGTCATCAAGGCAAAGGGTGGCTACTTTGAAGAATCTAAAATCTAAAATATATTTTGATTTGTTTAAAAAAAAATTGGTTACTACATGATTCCATGTGTTATTTCAGGTCTTCAATATATATATTAAAATATTAAAACTAAAAGAAAACCCTTGAATGAGTCGGTGTGTCCAAACTTTTGACTGGTACTGTATATGAAATTAATTTTGAAAAAGTACACACGCTCTCTCTCTCACACACCTACCCCTAGAGGATGTACATTATACCTCTTTTCGTTTCTGAGAGTTAATAGCACATCAAAGTCTGTCATTTCAAAATTGACTCATGTGGGTGAATCCATTTTGAGATATACATTTGTTTTTCCATATGCAGTTGCTCTCTTGTGATATGCCATTTTAACAGCCATGCATATGTCCTCGTTTGAGCCTAATCATCAGATATCAATTTCACCGTAGGCTCAATGCGCTGGCTAGATGAAAGCTTTGCAAAAATGATCTAATAATAGCCACTTCAAATGTAAACTCTAAAGCACATTTGTGAACAATAGACCAATAAAGAAAAGCTTTCAGATCAAACTTAACAAACAAATAACCAAAAATAGAAATGAAGCCATCACAGTCAGGAAATTATAGAAACATCACCCTTGATAAGGTTCTAACCATATTGTGAGGCCATCTTAAGAACATAAACTCTCCATGGTACTGTTTTACACTCTTTAGAATAAAAATCCATAAGATCTTACCATGTTTAAAAGATGTGCATTTAATTGCCGCAGATGAGAAAATTCTTTCCCCAGGCTTTTCTAGAATGAATTTCTCCAGTGAAGATTGTCAGAAATCTTTGTTGATTTGTTTCTTTTTCAAAAAAATTTCACTGCTTATCCAGCTCACATTTTATTTCCTCTCCGCTTGAGTCCTTGAGCTGTGCTGCAAAGCTCAACAAACATACTGTTACTTCAAAGTTAAAGGAAGGTGAGAGAGATAGAAAGAAAATGAACAGAGAAAAAACTAATTAAAGAAAGAAAATAAATAAATAAATAAGGAATACCAATAACTCTTTTCACATTCATCTTGTGCGTGCTGATTATTGGTGGTGACTTGTGGCCTCTTTAGGGAGATGTGGATGTATTACAGTGGGTAGAAAGTGCTGACCAGGAGAAGGAACTCGGTCTCACTGGGTCTCACTGCGTCTCGTTGGTCGCTGCTCAGAGGCAGATCCTAACAAGGTCAATGATGCCAGAGGCCAATCCACTAACTGTAAAGTCAAGTCGCTGGATGCATTCTATGAATGCGTCCAAATGGCACCCTATTTCCTGTATAGTGCACTACTTTTGACCAGAGACCTATTTGGAATGCACCATGTGTCTGAGGCACTCAAATAGAGCTAAACATACTGTACTGTATCAATGAAAGGACAAGCGTTTTGGTGGAGGTTGCGCTGATGCATGTCTTTCCTTTCCATTGAGGTCAGCATTTGCTGAACAGTATGGTACGTTTGAGTCTGAAGTGAAAGTCCCCCACACTCTTGTGACACAAACGTATGTATGTAAGTGCGTATTAAGTGTTTATACAACAGGTGGAAATAATCCTGAATGCTGATTGGTTAAAACTGCATTCCAGCCGGTGTCTCAGCCAGTCGAAATCATGAATCAGCTGGCATAATTTTTTATGGATATATGCAAAGAAATGTTAATTGAAAAAAGGTAAAACAAAATGAAATGCAGCTAGTTTGCAGTCTTTCCAGCTTCAGTTTGAAGTGATTTTGTTAGCTGTGTTGTTGGCTAGCTCCTCTAAACAACAGTGTCCTGACGAGTGAGCACATGTTCGATGCCAGGTGAAATCGCGCCTCATTAGCTCATTGTTATGTTATGTGTCCAAATAAATGTCTCTAGAAAACAGCTTAAACGCATGCAAATGCAGCTACCTTGCTGTTATTCTGGCTGCATTTTTTTGACGCGACTGTTAGTTAGCCATAGTTGGCTAGCTAGCAAGGAAGGGATAAGAACGTTGCCAGCCAGTATGGCAATGGAACATTTAGAACGAACGACTGGGTCGCGTCCATAGATACAGAACAAAAAGACTTAACGACTGGGCCGCGTCCATAGATACAGAACAAAAAGACTTAACGACTGGGTCGCGTCACTGGCAACCGACCAGACGGCTTGGGTAGCAACCCTAGATTTGTATTGGGAATATATCTTGTGGAAGGATGAAATAATATAAATAAATTCATCAAAATAAAGTTTTTAATGAAAATATGTCAATCATTCTTTGAATATGTTGGTAACCAGCTGTATAAAAGTGATAATGCTCTTGAAGCCAGTGTTTGAAGGATATATTGACACGGTCTGCCGGGCTTCGACTTCGTCTCGGGCCTAACAACACCTGTGCCAACATATCCTCCTAACACCGGCTTCTCTGGCATTATCAGTGAAATAAACTCTTGTGTTAGGTGTATTATACACACACACTTGCACACAATTATTTCAAGGAGTAACATATGCGTTTACAAATGGCTGCCTCTGTTGCAGCACCTGTTCATATCCTGCCTGTGATGGTTGTGTGTGTGTCTGTGTGTGTGTAATTCAAACTTGTGCAAAATGGCGATGTGTTTTGTTCCAAATGAGGACATTGACAGGTAAGGAACCATAAGCGTATCTGTATTTACAGTGCCCTTCACATTACCAGTCTATCCATATTACAATATGTGCCTCCTGCAGTTACAGAGGAGCTTAAAGGTGAAATGAAATCCATGACTGGTGAGGGGAAACTAATCTGAATATGTCAGGACAAGCACAACTCACCTTCATCATTACAACATAATGATCCAGTCTGCCCTCTCATGTGAGGTGTTCATCTCCACCATCATATTTCAATGGCATGCACATTTATTTACATAGTATGGATGTATCTATCTGCCAGATTGACATAGTGTGGATGCATCTGCCAGCTGCATGCCATACACAACACAGTATGCAAAATACAGTACGTGGTACAGTAACTAGGTATGCAAACAGCAACATTGCTTTTCAACGTTTGGTGTTGAGGCACCGTTGGGCTAAGGTGAAAATGCTATTGATATTCTATAATCAAACGATAACGTATATGATTATTGATTTATAAACACAGGGGATGCAGTTGCCATAGAATTGCCATAGAATTATAGCAAGGTGTCAAGCTAATCCCCAGTGGCAAACAGGGGTGAAGATGTATGTACAAGCTTCACTATTCTTATAGTGTGACAAGTAGAGGGATGACCCAATGCATATCTGGTTTACTTTTACTGCTTGATAGATGGACCCTTCCTGAAATGACTGTACCCTGCTTTATCCTTGGCAAAGAGTGTATATGAACTTTATGTGCCTTTCAATTGACAGTGGTGACTTATTGAAAATGTCTAAATGTCTTTGTATCCTCTCAGCTGCCCGCATCTTGTGCTAAACAGAATGTATTTGCTGTGGCCAAAACAGGGATTTTTTCAGGTGTAAAGGATTTATGGTTGTGAGGCTTGAAATGCAGTTGAAATGCCTGTGTGGTTACGGTTGAGTATATCTTGACGATCTTTGTGCTTATCATGGTTATGAGTCACTATCAGTATGTTACTTAAAAAGAGTACTATCTCCCTACATTCCACTGATGAGGAGTAATACAACCAGTTATCCTCTCTGGGACATGTGGGACGCTAGCGTCCGCGGGACACACTATTCAACAGCCAGTGAAATAGCAGGGCGGCAAATTCAAAACAACAAAAATCTCATAATTCAAATTTCTCAAACATACAACTATTATATCCCATTTTAAAGATACACTTCTCGTTAATCCAACCACATTGTCCGATTTCAAAAAGGCTTTACGGCGAAAGCATAACATTAGATTATGTTAGGACAGCGCCGAGACAAGAAAAACCACACAGCCATTTTCCAAGCAAGGAGAGGCGTCACAAAAAACAGAAATACAGCTAAAATTGTCACGGATATGTAGGGCAGGAGGAAGGAGCAGAGTCAAATGCAGGATATGATGTTCGGTAGGCCAAAGTTTAATGACACCCAACACGCTAGGTGTATCAAAAACACAGGGATCGCACAAAACCCCAAAAGGGAAACAGGTAATGCAAAAGAAGAGGCGAAAATACGCACGGGGCGCAGCCCGGCTAGAATCAATTCTCCAAAATTTCAAACGCTGGAGCAAAAACACAATGTATAACCACACTGCCCACTGACAATCAAAATAATCCCGCACAACACACAACCCCAAAGGAACAAACTAAATACCCCCCCCCCCCCCCCCCCCACTAATGACAGAAACGAAAACAGGTGCGGACCTAGACAGACAAAACACAACAAACACAGAAACATAGATCGGTGGCAGCTAGTAGACCGGCGACGACGACCGCCGAGCGCCGCCCTGTGGATACTGTGACAAAAATGAATCACTAACTTTTGACGATCTTCATCAGATGACACTCCCAGGACTCAATGTTACACAATACATCTATGTTTTATTCGATAAAGTTCATATTTATATCCAAAAACCCCATTTTACATTGGCACGTGATGTTCAGAAAATGTTTTGCCTCCCAAAACTCCCGGTGAATGAGCACATCAATTTACAAAAATACTCATCATAAACGTTGATAAAATTTACAACAGTTATTGAAAGAATTATAGATACACTTCTCCTTAACTTTTTAAGGTATGGGGGCAGTATTTTCGGATATATAGCATGCCCAGAGTAAACTGCCTAATACTCGGGCCCAGAGTCAAATATTTGCATATTATTAGTAGATTTGGATAGAAAACACTCTGAAGTTTCTAAATCTGTTTGAATGATGTCTGTGAGTATAACAGAACTCATATGGCAGGCAAAAACCTGAGAAAAATCCAACCAGGAAGTGGGGAATCTGAGAATTGTAGTTCTTCTTTTGAATCCCTATCGAAACTACAGTGTCTGTGGGGTCACGTTGCACTTCCTAAGGCTTCCATTGGCTGTCAACAGCCTTTAGAAACGTGTTTCATCCTTCTCCTGTTACAAGGCAGAAAATAGGAGCTCAGTCAATGAGTGGACTGCCTGGGACCAGTGAGTTGTTTACTGCGCCGGTACGTTTGGCGCACCGCTCCTTCTTTTTCCTCTGTAATGAATACGCTATTGTCCGGTTGGAATATTATCGCCGTTTTATGTTAAAAAGACCCTAAGGATTGATTGTAAACAACATTTGACATGTTTCTATGAACGGTAATGGAACTTTTTGACTTTTCGTGTCTGGATTTACGCTCGCGCGTTATGCCTTTGGATAGTGATCTGAACGCACGAACAAAACGGAGGTATTTGGACATAAATATGGTGTATTTCGAAGAAAAGGAAGATTTCTTGTGGAAGTAGGAGACCTGGGAGTGCATTCTGACGAAGATCAGCAAAGGTAAGAGAATATTTATAATACTAATTCTGAGTTTAGTTGACCCCAGAACTTGGCGGGTATCTGTATAGCTTGCTTAGATGGTTGAGCTATGTGCTTTCTGTTATACTCACAGACATCATTCAAACAGTTTTAGAAACTTCTGAGTGTGTTCTATCCAAATCTACTAATAATATGCATATCCTACCTTCTGGGCCCGAGTTAGCAAGCAGTTTAATTTGGGCACGTTATTCATCTGAATTTCCGAATACTGCCCCCTGTCACCAAGAAGTTACAAAGGGAAAGGACATGGGGATACCTAGTCAGTTGTACAACTGAATGCATTCAACTGAAACGTGTCAGAGAGGTGCGAGGGGCTGCCTTAAATCGACAGCCACATCTTCTAAAGGCTTATGTAGATTGTTTTATACTGTCAAAAGAAGTTATGCCACGTTAGAAAATGCACAAAATTGTAGTAAATTGTAAATGAAGTGTCCACTAATTTGGCAATGAACCAATGCAAATCTGTCAAATCAACTGATTGGCCACTAACGCTTATTGGAAATTGCTTCACTCAACTCTCTATGTGTCTCCAGAGCCAGAGGATGTGTTCCCTTAGCAACGTTTATACCTGGTTCTAAGATGTTGTTGTTCTGATCTTGTCCGCATTCTGATTGTGCCCACATTTGTGAACAATCAAAAGATGCACTGTGATCTGATTGTGATTAGATCTTTCTGACTACCTCCGGAGATAGTCGAAGACGCATTTTGTACAGATATTCTTGAAGTGTAAACTAATCCAGACGGGCCAGTTGAATTAAGATCATGGTCTTCATTAGAAACCATGTGCCTACTGGCACTGTGGTCAGACGCCACAGTCCAATACTTCATCCAGCTCTGAATAAAATGGGCATATAGATATGAAGACATGTATACACATACCATATACATCAATGCGTCTGTCTGAGGTACAGTATGTGTGTGTACACGTGTGCTTGTGAGAGAGTGAGAGAAAGAGGGAGAATGCTGTAGTATGCCTCACTCTCCATTGACTTGCATTGGATTTGCTTATACTGTATAATCTACTATATGAGAGCATGTGAGTGTGTGTGGAATTCTTTCTATATTGTTTTTGTATATATTGGTCCAGACAATAATTAATATTTTAACATGTTTAAGATCTGAGAAAGAGAAAAAAAACGCTGATAAAATGACTCCATTGAATTTGCTTATAATGTGTGTACTCTAGGGGGGTGTGTGTGTGTGTGTGTGTGAGTGAGTGACAGAGAATGTAGGTTCTATAATGGTCCAGACAAGCTATATACAAAACGTTGTTAAGAACCAAACATGTTCAAGATCTGAGAAAGAGGGAAAACGACTTCCATTGGATATGCAAATACTGCATGTACAGTTGAAGTCGGAAGTTTACATACACTTAGGTTGGAGTCATTAAAGCTCATTTTTCAACCACTCCACAGATTTCTTGTAAACTAACTATAGTTTTGGCAAGTCGGTTAGGATATCTTCTTTGTGCATGACACAAGTCATTTTACCAACACTTGTTGACAGACAGATTATTTCACTTATAATTCACTGTTTCACAATTCCAGTGCGTCAGAAGTTAACATATACTAAATTGACTGTGCCTTTAAACAGCTTGGAAAATTCCAGAAAATGATGTCATGGATTTAGAAGCTTCTGATAGGCTAATTGACATCATTTGAGTCAATTGGAGGTGTACCTGTGGATGTATTTCAAGGCCTACCTTCAAACTCAGTGCAGCATTGCTTGACATCATGGGAAAATCAAAAGAAATCATCCAAGACCTCAGAAAAAAAATGCCTGAAGGTACCACATTCATCTGTACAAACAATAGTACACAAGTATAAACACCATGGGACAACGCAGCCGTCATACCGCTCAGGAAGGAGACGCATTCTGTCTCTTAGAGATGAGCGTACTTTGGTGCGAAAAATGCAAATCAATCCCAGAACAACAGTAAAGGACCGTGTGAAGATGTTGCAGGAAACAGGTGCAAAAGTATATATATATATATATCCACAGTAAAACAAGTCCTATATCGACATAACCTGAAAGGCAGCTCAGCAAGGAAGAAGCCACTGCTCCAAAAACCACCATAAAAAAGCCAGACTACGGTTTGCAACTGCACATGGGGACAAAGATTTCACTTTTTGGAGAAATGTCCTCTGGTCTGATGAAACAAAAATAGAACTGTTTGGCCATAATGACCATCGTTATGTTTGGAGGAAAAAGGGGGAGGCTTGCAAGCCAAAGAACACCATCCCAACCGTGAAGCACGGGGGTGGCATCATCATATTGTGGGGGTGCTTTGCTGCAGGAGGGACTGGTGCACTTCACAAAATACATGGCATCATGAGGAAAGAAAATTATGTGAATATATTGAAGCAACATCTCAAGACGTCAGTCAGGAATTTAAAGCTTGGTCGCAAATGGGTCTTCCAAATGGACAATGACCCCAAGCATACTTCCAAAGTTGTGGCAAAATGGCTTAAGGACAACAAAGTCAAGGTATTGGAGGGGCCATCACAAAGCCCTGACCTCAATCCTATAGAAAATGTGTGGGCAGAACTGACAAGCATGTGTGAGCAAGGAGGCCTTCAAACCTGACTCAGTTACACCAGCTGTGTCAGGTGGAATGGGCCAAAATTCACCCAACTTATTGTGAGAAGCTTGTGGAAGGCTACCCGAAACGTTTTACACAATTTAAAGGCAATGCTACTGACCTAAGACAAGGAATTTTTACTAGGATTAAATGTCAGGATTTGTGAAAAACTGAGTTTATATGTATTTGGCTAAGGTGTATGTAAACTTCCGACTACAACTGTACTTTAGGGGTAGGTGTGTGAGAGAGAGAGAGTGTATTTTTTTCGATATTGATTTCATATACAGTACCAGTTAATAGTGCAAGGGTTTTCTTTAGTTTTAATATATATACTGAAGACCTGAAATAACACATGGAATCATGTAGGAACCAAAAAAAAGTGTTAAACAAATCAAAATATATTTTAGATTCTTCAAAGTAGCCACCCTTTGCCTTGATGACAGCTTTGCATTCTCTCAACCAGCTTCATGATGTAGTAGTCACCTGGAATGCTTTTCCAACAGTCTTGAAGGAGTTCCCACATATGCTAAGCACTTGTTGGCTGCTTTTCCTTCACTCTGCGGTCCAACTTATCCCAAACCATCTCAATTGGGTTGAGGTCGGGTGGTTGTGTAGGCCAGGTCCTCTGATGCAGGGTTCCATCACTCTCCTTCTCGGTCAAATAGCCCTTACGCAGCCTGGAGGTGTGTTTGGGTCATTGTCCTGTTGAAAAACAAATTACAATTACACTAAGCACAAACCAGATGGGATGGCGTATCACTGCAGAATGCTGTGGTAGCCATGCTGGTTAAGTGTGTCTTGAATTCTAAATTAATCACAGACAGCAAAGCACACCCACATCCTCCTCCATTGTCACGGTTGTCGTCGGGAATAGAAGACCAAAACACAGCAGGAATGTGGATGCTCATCTTGTTATTTATTTTAAATAAAAAACACCAAAATAACACACCGGAAAAACGCACGAACAACAACAGTCGTCAGGCTCACACAGGCAAAACAATCTCCCACAAACACTAAACCAAACACATACCCATATAAAGGACTCTCAGAGGCAACGAGAAAGCACCTGCCTCCAATTGAGAGTCCAAACCCCCATTAACCTAAACATAGAAATACAACTAACTAACTAGACTAAACATAGAAATACATTAACATAGAACAGTGCCCAAAAACCCCGGAATACATAAATCAAATACCCTTCTACAAAACCACCACCCCGAACCACATAAAACAAATACCCTCTGCCACGTCCTGACCAAAATACTAAACAACTACTCCCTCTGCTGGTCAGGACGTCACAGTACCCCCCCCTAAAGGTGCAGACCCCGGATGCACCTCATAACTAAACCAAAAACCCAAAACAACAACAAAAAAATCCCCCTAAACTAAAGGGAGGGAAGGGAGGGTGGCTGCCGTCACTTGTGCTACACCCCCCCCCCTCCCCAACCCACCTATACAGGTGGTGGTTCAGGCTCCGGCCTACTGTCCTCCAGAATGCAGACAGACTTAATCAGTTTCAGGCCGAAGGCAGACTCCCCTCGTTCCGGATCGTAGGCAGACCTCTTCCATTCCACACTGTAGGCAGACTCATTTGAAACACAGTTACTTATATTTAGTTCTGGATCATCAATAGACTTACTCAGTTCTGGGTCGCAGGCCGACCCCCTCGGTCCCGGGTCGCAGGCCGACCCCTTTTGTTCCGGGTCACAGGCAGACCCCTTCTGTTCCGGACTAGACACTGTTGCCGGATACTCTGGACCGCACACTGTTGCCGGATACTCTGGACCGCACACTGTTGCCGGATACTCTGGACCGCACACTGTTGCCGGATACTCTGGACCGCACACTGTTGCTGGACACTCTGGACCGCACACTGTTGCCGGACACTCTGGACCGCACACTGTTGCCGGACTCGAGGCTGGGCTGACGCACTGGAAGCCTGATGCGTGGTGCTGGTACTGGAGGTATCAGCCTGGGAACACGCACCTCAGGGCTAGTGCGGGGAGCATGAACAGGACATACCGGACTGGGTTGCCGTGCTGGAAGCCAAGTGCGTGGTGCTGGTACTGGATGTGCCAGACTAGGGGTTCACACTTCAGGGCTAGTGCGGGGAGCGGGAACAGGACGAGTTGGACTGGGCTGACAAACTGGAGGCCTGGTGCATGGTGCTGGTACTATCCTCACCAGAGAGCTAGCACGCACCTCAGGACTAGTAATAAACACTAACTCAGGTGATATCATTAGGACACGCTCTGTAGGGCGAATGTCGTGCCTAATACACCAACACAGTAGCTCTCTCATCCTATTCTCCTCCAATTTCCCCATCAATTCCTTTATAGTCTGTTTCTCTCACCTCCAATTTTACCCCGACTAGCTCTGGTTCCATCCTCGGCTCCGCCGATCTGTCCGTGTGCCCCCCCCCCCCAATTTTTTTTTATTGGGGCTGCCTCGCCGGTTTCCTCACCAGTCGTGTTCCCCAGTAGCGTTCCCGGTCCTCACCGAATTCCCCTTGCTCCTTACTCCGCTGCTTGGTCCATTTGTGGTGGGAGATTCTGTCACGGTTGTCGTCGGGAATAGAGGACCAAAACGCAGCAGGAACGTGGATGCTCATCTTGTTATTTATTTTAAATAAAAAAGAACACCAAAATAACAAACCGGAAAAACACACGAACAACAAAACAGTCTTGTCAGGCTCACACAGGCAAAACAAGAAACAATCTCCCACAAACACTAAACCAAACACATACCCATATATAGGACTCTCAATCAGAGGCAACGAGAAAGCACCTGCCTCCAATTGAGAGTCCAAACCCCCATTAACCTAAACATAGAAATACAACTAACTAGACTAAACATAGAAATACATTAACATAGAACAGTGCCCAAAAACCCCAGAATACATAAATCAAATACCCTTCTACAAAACCACCACCCCGAACCACATAAAACAAATACCCTCTGCCACGTCCTGACCAAAATACTAAACAACTACTCCCTCTGCTGGTCAGGACGTGACATCCATGCTTCACGGTGGGAACCACACATGCGGAGATCATCCATTCATCTACTCTGCGTCTCACAAATAGGCAGCGGTTGGAACCAAAAATCTCAAATTTGGACTCATCAGACCAAAGGACAGATTTCCATTGGTCTAATGTCCTTTGCTCATGTTTCTTGGCCTAAGCAAGTCTCTTCTTCTTATTGGTGTTCTTTAGTAGTGGTTTCTTTGCAGCAATTCGACCATGAAGGCCTGATTCACTCAGTCTCCTGTGAACAGTTGATGTTAGCTTGTGTCTGTTACTTGAACTCTGTGAGGTGCAATCTGAGGTGCAGTTAATTGACGATTTCTGAGGGTGGTAACTCTAATGAACTTATCATCTGCAGCAGAGGTAACTCTGGGTCTTCTTTTCCTGTAGCGGTCCTCTTGAGAGCCAGTTTCATCATAGTGCTTGATGGTTTTTGCGACTGCACTGAAATTTTCTCGATTGACTGACCTTCATGTCTTAAAGTAATGATGGACTGTCATTTCTCTTTGCTTATTTGAGCTGTTCTTGCCATAATATGGACTTGGTCTTTTAGCAAATAGGGCAATCTTCTGTATACCACCCCTACCTTGTCACATCACAACTGATTGGCTCAAACATATTAAGGAAGAAAGAAATTCACAAATGTACTTTCAACAAGGAACACCTATTAATTGAAATGCATTCTAGGTTATTACCTCATGAAGCTGGTTGAGAGAACAGTCTGTCAGGGTTTCCCAAACTCTACACTACACAGCTGATTCAAATAATAAACTAATCATCAAGCGTTCATAATTTGAATTAGCTGTGTAGTGTTAGGTTAAAATCAAAACGTGCGTCCCTTGGGGTCCCGAGGACCGAGTTTGGGAAACACTGATGTAGGTATAATGTATGCATAAAAATAATTCATATTTTATAAAAACTATCTGTGTTTTTGTTTGTGTGTCTTAGCCTACTGCATTATTTAGAAGTCTATTTCATATTTCAAAAGGTGCTTTCATCAAGTATCTCTTCCTATGATCTCAACCTAAAGAGCTCAGCTAGTCAGAATACATACAACAAGGCCTTTGGCTTCATGGGCAAAATCAATTCACAACATAGGCCTAGGTGTTGTTTCTTTCCAGTTATCCAGTTATCACACCATCCAACTAAATCAAATCAAGTTCATTGGTCACCAAAATCATTGCAAGTGCTGCAAAATGCTTGTGTTGCTAGCTCCAACAGTGCAGTAATAATATCTAGAAAACAGTGCAAAACAATACGCAAATAATCAAAAAGGTAAAAGAAAGAAATTGAGAAATATCAGAACAAGCAATGTCAGAGTCCAGATATATTATGGATATATATATATACAGTGCCTTCAGAAAATATTCACACCCCTTGACTTTTTCCACATTTTGTTGTGTTACAGCCTGATTTAATTGATTATTTTCAGATTTGTTTCACACACAGCACCCCATAATGTAAAAGTGTAATGATGTTTTTTTTCTTCTAAATAATAATACAAAAATGTCTTGAGTCAATATGTATTCAATCCCTTTGTTATGGCAAACCTAAATAAGTGCAGGAGTAAAAATATGTTTAAAAAGTCGCTGTCACACCCTGATCTGTTTCACCTGTCTTTGTGCTTGTCTCCACCCCCCTCCAGATGTCGCCCATCTTCCCATTATCCCCTGTGCATTTATACCTGTGTTCTCTGTTTGTTGCCAGTTCGTCCTGTCTTGTCAGGTCTTACCAGCATTACTTCCCACCTTCCTGTTTCTCTAGTTCTGTTTCCTAGTTTTTCCCGGTTCTGACCATTCTGCCTGCCCTGACCCCGAGCCTGCCTGCCGTCCTGTACCGCCTGACTCTGACCTGATTATGAACCTCTGCCTGCCTTGACCCCGAGCCTGCCTGCCGTCCTGTACCTGACGGACTCTGACCTGATCGCAAATCTTCGCCTGCCCTCGACCTGCCCTTTGCCTGCCCCGTGTTTCTAATCATCTGAGAACTGTACTATCCGCCTCCCGTGTCTGCATCTGGGTCATGTCCTGAGTCGTGATAGCCGCATGATAAGTTGCATGTACTCACTCTGTGTGTGCAATAATAGTGTTTAATAATATGATTGTTTTATGTGTGGGGTACACATACAATTATCTGTAAGATCCCTCATTCCAGCAGTGAATTTCAAACACAGATTAAACCACAAAGACCAGGGAGGTTTTCCAATGACTCAAAGAAGGGCACCTGTTGGTAGATGGGTAAAAAAAAAAACGGACATTGAATATTTCTTTGAACATGGTGAAGTTATTAAAAACACTTTGGATGGTGTATCAATACACCCAGTCACTACAAAGATACAGGCATGCTTCTTAACTCAGTTGCCTGAGAGGAAGGAAACCACTCAGTGATTTCGCCATGAGGCCCATAGTGACTTTAAAACAGTTACAGAGTTTAATGGCTGTGACAGGAGAAAACTGAGGATGGATCAACAACTCACATTGGTCAAAGAGAACGAGAGCACACAGTCCTCGTGAGCACGTTGGCGGCTCGATGTTGTTTTCCTCGAAGCAGGCAAAAAAGTTGTTTAACTTATCCGGGAGCAAGGTGTCAGTCGCTGGCTTTCCCTTCATAATCCGTGATTGTCTGGATACCCTTCCACATACGTCTCATGTCTGAGCCTTTGATTTGCGACTCCACTTTGTCCCTGTACTGTCATTTTGCTTCTTTGATTGCGTTACGGAGATCCTATCTGGTCTGTTTGTACATGTACATGTTCCCAGTCACCTTGCCATGGTTAAATGCGGTGGTTCTCTCTTTCAGTTTTGCGCGAATGCTGCAATCTATCCAGAGTTTTTGGTTTGGATAACTTCTAATTGTCACAGGAGGAACAACATCCTCTATGCAATTCCTGATGAACCCAGTCACAGAGTCAGTGTATACATCAATACTATTCTCCGAGGCGACCCGTAACATTTCCCAGTCCTCATGATCAATACAATCTTGAAGCATGGATTTTGATTGGCCAGACCAACATTGAACAGTCTTTACCACGGGTACTTCCTGTTTAAGTTTCTGTCTATAGGTAGGAAGGGAGAGTAACAATGAACCAGGGTATGTGATGTGTGTGTAGCTCAGGAGATGTGTTTATAGAAATCCAGTAGCGTTTTCTTCAGATGTATTTTATTAAAGTCCCAAGCTACAATAAATGCGGCTTCAGGATATGCAGTTTCCAGTTTGCACATAGTCCAGTGTAGTTCCTTGAGAGCCGTCGCAGTGTCGGCTTGGTGGGGAATACACACGGTAGTGACGATGACCGAAGAAAATTCTGTTGGGCCATAATGCGTTCAGCATTTGATGGTGAGGTATTCCAGATCGGGAGAACAAAGGGACTTAAGTTCATGTACATTACCACAATCACACCATGAGTTGTTAATCATGAAAAAAAACCTTCGCCAACTTTTTCCCTGAGAGTTTTTTCTTCCTGTTCGCACGATGGAGCGGGCTGCTGAATGGATGGGGACTTTATATCCGGAGAGAGCCATGATTCCGTAAAACAAGGTATGTTACAGACCCTGATGTCTCTCTGGAAGGAGAGCCTTGCTCTGAGCTAATCTACTTTATTGTCCAGTGACTGAACATTAGCAGGTCATATACTCAGAAGTGGTGGATAGTGTGCAGTCTGGCCCCACACCTACTACCTCTTCTACGGCATCTGCGTTTTGGTGCAGCCCCTGGGATAAGTAGAGCTGCCTCTGGATCCAGGTCAGGAAGTCGAATATCTGCTCTAATTTCTGGTCATTGACTGCAGATCTAATATCCTAAAGTTATTTTCAGCTGTAGGTAATAATACAAGAAATGTTTTGAGCAAATAATGTAAGAAATAACAAAACATCAATAATAATAATACTGTAAAGTTGGCTAGAAGCTAGAAATAGGGTGCACCTTGTCTGTCGGCACCATCTTGTCTTTGGAAGCATCCTTACTCCATATGCAGAGGGGTCAGGTGCAATCCTGGGTAAAAAAAAGTACTGTTCAATTTAAATTACCTTGGCAGATATCAAACAGAGCACTTCGCTTCTGCTGAATGATAATTGTAGCGGGCTGCCAGGGCCAATACACCAGGGGTCATCTGTGGCTGGCAAAGAGTGAAAAAGGCCTGACTGATGCTGCAAAGAAGTGCAGGAATTACTCCCTCTCTTTGCACACACTCTCTGCTTCCCTCCCTATCTCTCTCTCTTTCTCTTTGTTCTCTTTTCTTGTTTTGTGGTCTATAGTGAAGGAGGTAGCTAGCACAGAGACCAGAGAGTCACATGTATCATAATGCTGTGTTGATGCTGTGCTTTGAAGAAAACATTTTCACTGGAAATAAATAAACTGAAATAAACGTGTTTAATAGGTTGTAATTCTAACAATCGAGGACGTCATTTAAGTGTATCATATTCAACATAAAATTAAGCCACTGAATTTAACACTCTGAAAACAATTCAAGTGATTTGGCAGTCATATGAAGAACAAAGCTGTTTGAAAGTGTAATTTTGTAAAATTTTACATTTTAGTCACTTAGCAAACACTGTTATCCAGAGCAACTTACAGTAGTGAGGGCATACATTTTTTATACTATTTTGTACTTGTGATATTCAGTAAAAGACTATTCCAACAGAAACTATGACATTACCTCAGCCCATACTCACCTTCCTTGTAATCTGTCTTTATTTGTATTCTACTTTCGAGCAATCAGTTTTTAGATTTCACTTTCGCCCATATTTAGCTAACTTTAAACCAACTTGACAGAATGAAAAGGCACTCTCATTTCAACAATATAATAGGAAGAGACCCTGGCTAAATGGCAAAATGAATCTGCGATCGACCGGCGCCACATTAGCGCTCACAAATTCACTCCCGTAACCAAGCCTGAAACCAAACGTCCATAGCTGTTACAGATCCAATTTATACACATCAGTTGTTTGCCCGAGTAGGTCAATAGAAAGCATTGGATCACCTTGTGACATGCAAATGACCCTCTCTTTCTCTCTTTGTTCCAAAAGGCAAGCAGCGGGCCTGGATGAGGTACATCAATATATTGTATTCTCCACCACCACCTCATCCACCCATAGAAACAAGTAATACGGTCTGGCCCCTTTGAGAACTCATTTCGGATGTTCTATCCCTCGATTAAGGCTTTGCTGGCTAGGTAGCTATTGGGAATTCATGTCTGCCTGTCTGTCTGCCTGCCTGCCTGCCTGCCTGCCTGCCTGCCTGTCTGTCTGTCTGTCTGCCTGTCTGTCTGTCTGTCTGTCTGTCTGTCTGTCTGTCTGTCTGTCTGTCTGTCTGTCTGTCTGTCTGTCTGTCAATCCAGCATGCCCCATAATTTATCTATAAACAAGCAATTGCAGAGAATGATCACTGTGCTATTTTGTCCACCTTGCGTTCTGTGCAGGCTGTATCATTTCCCAATATGATTAGCAATTCTGAAATGTACCCTGGCGTATCTATTTGATTGCTCCTACAGTACCAGCATGGGGTTACTTTGCAATGTGTAGTAAATCATGGAAACTCAATGCAATGTTTTTTAATACATATGGAAGCAGATACTAATGCTTTGTGACATGTCAACCTGTGGTCCATTTGGAAAATGGAATGGAGATATGCAATGGGAAAACAAGAAAATATAGATAATATTTTTGGCTGGCATACAGTATGGGATCCATGTCACATGTTGGAATGAAATGTCTACTGAATACACTAGTTTGTGTAATACTGCATGCTTCTAAGGAAATATAATTGGATTGTTTGTTGTATTATATTATTCTTGAACACCACAGATTTTGGAGCCCCCCATATTTCTCCATTTGAATGTGAAGAATTACAAACAGAGTGAAACGGTCACTTTCAGTGGTTTAGAAGCTGACAGACAGCACTAACTCAGGCAGTGAAATGCTATCATGAGAATTACAGAGAGAGAGAGAGAGAGAGAGAGAGAGAGAGAGAGAGAGAAAGAGAGAGAGAGAGAGAGAGAGAGAGAGAGAGAGAGAGAGAGAGAGAGAGAGAGAGAGAGAGAGAGAGAGAGAGAGAGAGAGAGAGAGAGAGAGAGAGAGAGAGAGAGAAAGTGCTCTCATTCCTCTGATGCTATGCTTTTGTGTTTTATGCAGCAGGTAGGTTAGAAAGCCTGACTAAAAGCACTTGAGAGTTGATTTTGTAGAAGTATGAAGTTCTGAAAGGGCTAGTACATCAAGTCAATGCAGATATATAGTGCAATAACATACCCTCCCATAAGGCCTGTACACACTCAAGTTTTACAACTGGTGTACATTGCATTTGTCACAACGGTTGTGATACAACGTTTATCTGCACAAAATGTATTACACAACCACTGTGCAACCTCTCAACATCCATGTATTTTTTTTTTTTTTTTACAAACTCTGTTGTATTATAACAGTTATGCAAATGCATTGTCTATCATTTGGTCAATTTGAGTCTGTACGGGGCCCGAGAGGATGTACTCTGTCTCTGGAACTGAACAAGAGTTAGATTATTATCAAACAGATGCCAGGTTTATTCATTAGCTATGATACAGATTATTGTCTTTCTGTCTGTATTTTTTTTGTCTTCTCCATCTCCAACATTTGCACATGTCAGATGTTGTAAAGCACATAAAAAAAAAAAAAAGGCCAACTGGAGGTTATATCCATTATGTCCAATGGACTAAGTGACGGGGTGGATGGATAACCCAATGGAACCCGGCCTATGAAGAACCAGGATTTAAGCGAGGCAAGCAAAAGATACTGACGAGGTGACATCACCACTTCGCTTGTGTCCCAAATGGCACTCTGTGATCTATATAGTGCATTACTCTACTCTGACCAAAAGTAGTGCACTGCAGGGGGAATAGTGTGCCGTTTGGGATGCTGACACTGTACTCACTAGGCTCTTGTCTGGTCTGGATGAAGAGGTTGGTACGCTAAGCAGGAGGAAAAGAATGCCTTATTAATTGTACCTTATACTCCTGGATCAATACATTGAACAGGGGCTCTATGTCAGCAAGGTGCTGCGATTAAATCCGTTCCAGCAGCAAAGTGCTAGGCCTTTATCCTCAAAGCAATTATCCAAATAATAAACACAGCAAACAAGCCTCGAGCCATCTCCCACGCACACCGATCCTTGAGAGATTGTTACAAAGTAATACATTCATGCAAAAGATAGCTTGATCAGGGATCCTGGAGAGAAAGGGGGGGAAATACTTAAGAAATAATGATCCAACCAGACAATGTCCATTCAAATAAAAGAACCAAGGAACCACATCTGTTTGTTAATCCAATATATATTACTTTTGAAGTTTGAAAGCAAAGATTTGCAGGTCTGCAAGATGGCACATCTCTAACTAATTCCTGTTCATAATTAAGTGACACAGGAACAATCTGTATTTCTTCAGCGGGTGATGCATCTTGGAACACTATATTGTCTCTGAAATGTAATATAATAGGCTACCTGAAAATAATGGACCATTTGGCATAGTTGATTCTCCACTCAATTTGTTCATAGAATCTCTGTGTTTGTCCATGAAAACAGGATACAACAGATACTCAAACATCTAGTATATTGCATCATCTGTAGATGCGCTATAAAATCCCCGGCTTCGTTCAAAATGGCACTCTATTCCCTATTTCGTGCACTACCTTGACCAGAGCCCTAGTCAAAAGTAGTTAACTACATAGAGAATAGAGTGTCATTTGGGACGCATACTTCCTTTAGGTTTGTACTCTCTCAGCACAGCCGAGGCTCCCAGCGGAGGCCCCCAGCAGGAAGAAACAAGGATGCCGCCATCAATTATTTAGGACAGGTCAATATTTCACATACATGTATTGGGGGAATAAGGGTCAGGCCTTGTGGACGTCTATGACATAAATATTTAAAGATCAATATTTCACGTGCATGCAGGTAGAAAAAACAGGGAGTATCTTACCTTTCCTGGTTGTTCCTCATTCCTACTGACCTGCTACATAGAGTGGCTGGAGAAAAAAAACATCAACACCTTCTTCGATAAGACATTAAAAGTTATTGATTTTCAATATATTTTCCTGGAGCACCTCGCTGAAAAGATTTACCAATTTGTGGTGGAAAATAACCCTACCTGCCCTTCAAATCAGAGTATTTTCCGTTCATCCATATTTTCACAGTATTTCCCCAGGGGTCCCTCTTTCTCCCCGTTTTATCCACCTGCATGCACGTGAAATATCGATCTTTAAATATTTATGTCATAGACGTCCACAAGGCCTGACCCTTATTCCCCCTATACATGTATGTGAAATATTGACCTGTCCTAAATAATTGATGGCGGCATCCTTGTTTCTTCCTGCGGGGAGCCTCCGCTGTGCTCAGAGAAAGAGAGAGAGAGAGAGAGAGAGAGAGAGAGAGAGAGAGAGAGACAACCAGTGAAGAACAAACACCATTCTAAATACAACCCATATTTATGTTTATTTATTTTCCCTTTTGTACTTTAACCATTTGCACATCGTTACAACACTGTATATATACATAATATGACATTTGAAATGTCTTTATTCTTTTGGAACTTCTGTGAGTGTAATGTTCATTGTTCATTTTTATTTCACTTTTGGTTATTATCTGCTTCACTTGCTTTGGCAATGTTAACATATGTCTCCCTTGCCAATAAAGCACCTTGAATTGAAGAGAGAGAGAGAGAGAGAGAGAGAGAGAGAGAGAGAGACAACCAGTGAAGAACAAACACCATTCTAAATACAACCCATATTTATGTTTATTTATTTTCCCTTTTGTACTTTAACCATTTGCACATCGTTACAACACTGTATATATATACATAATATGACATTTGAAATGTCTTTATTCTTTTGGAACTTCTGTGAGTGTAATGTTCATTGTTATTTATTATCTGCTTCACTTGCTTTGGCAATGTTAACATATGTCTCCCTTGCCAATAAAGCACCTTGAATTGAAAAGAGAGAGAGAGAGAGAGAGAGAGAGAGAGAGAGAGAGAGAGAGATTGAGTTTTAAATAATCTTTATTGGGTCTGGGAGCCCACCATACAATAAATACTCATACAAAAAAAACACAGTTACACATCAATTAAAAACACAACTCCAATTCCTCCTCCACAGTAACTATACACAACAGCCTCTGAATACCCCATATACTCATAAACAGATCAATATTGTTGACCAGTTTATAATATGCAAACTCAACCCTCAGTCTCGCTGCCAACATTCCCTCCAGCATTCCCACCACATCAACAGACCCCTGTCCCCGAATACTGTTCTTTCGGGTCTTCCATATCGCTAATTTTGCTGCCCCTAACACAAAATTAAGCAGCACAACTACACCCTTTCGACTGAACCTGTACTTTGGCCCAAATATATACAGTTGAGAAGAAAAAACCTCTCCCAACGTTGAGAACCAATTTGTGATCAGGTCAATCATCCCGACCAACCTGGGACACTGTAAAAACAGATGTGCCAGAGTTTCAGACTCAGCACAAAATGGACACCCCTCCCCAACAGTAGGGTCCAGGTGTACCAGATGCATGTTAGTGGCTATAGCTCCATGTATTATCCTCCATTGGAGGTCAGCTGTCCTCTTATCAATAGGCAGTTTGTACAGTGATCGCCAACAGCCTTTTGGGGAGGCACCTGGACCAAGCACACCCGCCCACCTCGTCGATTTGACCCCTTCCAGGGAAGATGCATGGGACGCCTTTACACATACTCTGTACATGGCCTTCTTTCCCACCTCCTTGAACTCCCCCAGCTCCGGGGTATCGAAGGAAAGCAGCATCCCCACGTCCTCCACGAATGCCCCCGCTGCAGCACTAACAATCAGTGCAGGGAACACATAATCCAGACCCTCCTTCCAACGATCACAATTGGAAATGTCAGTCACATACTGCAGATGAAGCACTGGCAGGGAGTCACAGACTTCAGCGACGACCTTCCTCAGTAGGCGAGATGATCTGATCCCCGCTCTTTCTCCCAGCTCCTCCAACGATCTATTCCTGTTCCGCATCAGATGACCCAGTTTAGTACACCCCACGCCTAACAGGCATGAACGTAGGCTAGCTGAACCCAGAACACGTGACTGGATGGCAGTGTTGTGAAAAAGAGGCTCTTCAAAAAGCCACATCCCTGGTGGCGTGCTGGCCTTACGAGACTTCACAAAAACTCTCCAAGCCTGCATAACAGACTCATAAAATGGAGTCAGGCCAGGCAAATCACCCCCCTCCAGTTTTAAGAGGAAAAGGTGCTTATCTAAGCCCAAACAGCCAACTCTCCTCATCAATATATAGGCTGTGTCGACCCAGCTAGAACCGTCTCTGTACAACAGCCTCTGGGCTGCATGAAGCCGGAAAGCCATGATCCTAGAGGAAATATCCACCAAACCTTGCCCACCCTCGTGTAGTGGCAGGTACAGGGCTGCAGCTTTAATCCAGTGTTGTCCAGACCAGAAGAAATTGACAAGGGTCCTCTGAAGCTCTTGAATCAGACCCTTTGGTGGCTGTAAAATCATTAGTCTGTGCCACAGGGTAGAGGCAGCAAGATTATTAGCTACCAGTACCCTTCCCCTATAAGACAGCTGAGGCAGCACCCATTTCCATCTTGACAGTCTGGCACACACTTTCTCCACTACACCCTCCCAGTTCTTTTTCTGAAAGACATCAGAGCCTAGAAAAACCCCAAAGTCTTCATCCCATCTCTGCCCCACTGAAGCCCCCCTGGTAACCGTGGAGTGGACCCTATCTGAAGCTGACCTGCCCACAGTGCTTCACTCTTTCCCCAATTGACTCTAGCTGAGGAGGCCCCCTCATACACCTTTAGAGCATTTGAGAGAACTTTAACATCCTCAGCCCCTGTAATAAAAACTGTCACGTCATCTGCATACGCAGACAGTGCTATCGTGGGACCCTTCTTTACACCTGGCACAGAGAAACCAGTAAGCCTCGCTCTTAAAAAACAAAGCATTGGTTCAATCGCCAGACTGTATAACTGCCCTGAAATTGGGCATCCCTGCCTGATGCCCCTTTGGACAGGGATTGGGCAGCTCAAACCACCCCCCACCTTCACCATACACGAGGCCCCAGCATACAGTAAATTCATCCACGACAAAAAAACATCCCCAAACCCAAAGGCTTTCATTGTTTTAAACAAGTACTGGTGGTCCACACGGTCAAAAGCCTTCTCCTGATCCAACGAAAGTAAACCCACATTTACATCAGACAGTTTACAAATGTCTAAAACATCTCTTATCAGAAACAAATTGTCAACAATAGAGCGATCAGGTACACAGTAAGACTGGTCCTTGTGGACCAACAATCCCAAATACTCTTTCAACCTGTTTGAGAGACATTTAGAAACAATTTTATATTCTGCGCACAGCAACGCAACAGGTCTCCAATTTTTTATGAGAGCCAAATCCCCCTTTTTTGGCAATAATGAAAGCACCGCACGTTGACAGGATACAGGAAGAGAACCCTCATTAAAAGATTCACACACCACTTCATAAAAATCCTCCCCAATAGACCCCCAAAAGTGCTTATAAAACTCAGATGGTAAACCATCAATGCCAGGGGCTCGGCCTGTTGAGAGCTGCATAACTGCTGTGGACAGCTCTTGCAGTGTAATGTCAGAGTCCAATGCGACTCTCTGCTCAGGTCCCAATTGAGGAAGACCGTGTAGCAACTGTTCAGTACACAGAGAGTCACAATCCTCCGCCTTATAGAGGGCAGAGTAGAAATCCACTGCATGTTGACGCATTTCACTGTCATCCGTGGTCACCTTCCCATTAGGGAGACGAAGGCAGACCATCTGTTTACGTTGCAGTGTCGACTGTCCTAGGTTAAAAAAGAAAGCGCTAGGAGCATCCATATCCTTGAGGGAAGCGAAACGAGACCTAATCAAGGCACCCTTCACTCTTTCATGCAGAAACAATCTCAGTTCATGTCTCTTGTCCTGTAAATTCATGACTAATCCAGGGTCATTCTGAGTGAGCAGCTTCAATTCAATAAATTTGATGTCCTGTTCAAGGGCCTTGATAGTCTCTTTGACTTCAATTCGAGACAGAGCAGTATACTGTTGACAAAATAATCGTATATGGGCCTTCCCAACCTCCCACCATTGTCTCAAGGACTCAAAATTTCCTTTTGTAACCCTCCATTTTTCCCAAAACAACAAAAACCTTTCACAAAACATGACATCATGTAACAATTTAACATTAAAATACCAGTAAGGTGATGACCTTCGTGGACAGGACAAATGAATATCAACAGTAACAAAATGGTGATCAGAGAAACCCACAGGAGTAATGTCACATCTTCCAACCCTACTACAGTAGTGATCAGATATATACAACCTGTCTAACCTTGCTGCACTGACACGACCTTCATAGATTTTTAGCCATGTGTACTGCCTAACTTTTGCATTCCTGACTCTCCACACATCAGAAAGCTCAAACTCAGTTAGTAGACCAGACAGGCAAGTGGCTGACCGCAGGTGAGGTTCTTCAGCGGTGCGATCAACAGTAAAATCCACTGTACAGTTCCAGTCCCCCCCTAAAACCATACAACCCTCTGGGTCACACTGTCTTAAAGTTTCCTTTATTTTATCAAATACAGCAATACGCTCTGTACCCTCATTAGGAGCATAAACATTCAAAAAAACAAACAAAAACCCCATAACCTCCGCCTTGACCAATTTTACATTTTACATTTTAGTCATTTAGCAGACGCTCTTATCCAGAGCGACTTACAGTAGTGAATGCATACATTTCATACAATTTCATACATCATACAAATTCATACAATAAAACCCGTCCCTTGACAATCTCTGTTGTAGATACCACAGTCACCCCTAAGCCTGAAGAAAACAAGATTGCCACCCCAGCACTGAAATTAGTACCATGACTGAGTATATGCTGCCCCTCCCACCACATACCCCAGTCAACCTTATTTTCCTCATCACTATGTGTCTCCTGTAGAAAAACTACATTAAGCCTTTTCTGTTTTATTATTTCTAATACCCAAGCCCTCTTATTCCTGTCCCTTCCACCATTAATATTGAGAGAACCTACCCTTAGTACCTCCATATAGAAAAGAGAAAGGAAAAGCAGAAGAAACCACAGAGAAACCAAAGAGAAAAAAGAAGACACCCTATGAAGCATGATCAACATCATTGTTTAAATTTTCTCTTACCCTGACCACGTTTCCCACCACCTTTTGCTGCTGTAACAGCAGTAACAAATTTCCTCAAGCGAAACCGCAGTCTTCTCACTTAACTGGTCTAACCCCACCGTCTTCTGTAACATCACAGCTGACCTCACAAACTTATCAACATCAAAATATTCTGCCAATTTGACAGATTTCCCAAAAGTCTGATCCAAAAACCTATTTACCTCCTCTAGATCATAAATTGAGTCGTCACCAGCTGCTATCATACCAATAGAGATATCCATATCCTGCTCCTCCTCAACTGAGGCCACAGAGCCCTGACTCACTTCTAACACATCCCTTTCATCACTCCCCACTTGCAGCCCATCACTCGTACCAGGCATCTCCTCCACTACCTGGGAGACTAGCCCCACCTGAACCCTATTACTAGTAGTGGGCATCTCCTCCACTACCTGGGAGACTAGCTCTACCTGAACCCTATTACTAGTAGTGGGCATCTCCTCCACTACCTGGGAGACTAGCTCTACCTGAACCCCATTACTAATAGTGGGCATCTCCTCCACTACCTGGGAGACTAGCCCCACCTGAACCCTATTACTAGTAGTGGGCATCTCCTCCACTACCTGGGAGACTAGCCCCACCTGAACCCTATTAGTCGTAGTGGGCATCTCCTCCACTACCTGAGAGACTAGCCCCACCTGAACCCTATTACTAGTAGTGGGCATCTCCTCCACTACCTGGGAGACTAGCCCCACCTGAACCCTATTACTAGTAGTGGGCATCTCCTCCACTACCTGGTAGACTAGCCCCACCTGTACCCTATTACTAGTAGTGGGCATCTCCTCCACTACCTGGGAGTCTAGCTCCACATGAACCCCCTCCTGTACCCCGTTACTCATAGTGGGCATCTCCTCCACTACCTGGGAGACTAGCTCCATATGAACCCCCTCCTGTACCCCAGCACTCGTACTGGGCACCTCCTCACCAGTCTGAGGAACTGGCTCTTCAGATCTATCCTTGCTTTCTACAACAAAATGTTTCTGCTGCATAACATTTCCCTCTAACACAAGTTGCAACTCCGTGTCCTCAACATGGATAACTTGTTCCTCAGCAGCAGGTGCTTGTGGCTGCTCTACCGCTGTCGGCCCACCTCTCCCTACATCAGTGGGCCCAGGCGTTACGAGGACCACCTGCGCCCCTCCCTCTGCCTTCTCCCTTTTCGGGCAAGCATGTCGCTTATGACCAACATCCCCACACTCAAAACACCATTGACTACCCGTACTAGCATAAGCCATATACAATCTATTGTCATACTTGACTTTAAACGCTAACTCCAAAGTCTGCTCCGGTGAGTCCAAAAACATAAACACCTGTCGCCGAAAAGACATAACCTGTTTCAACGCCGGGTGTTTGCAACCCAACGGGACAACCTTAATTGAACTTGCAAACTTCCCAAAGCGCAATAACTCGCGCTCCAATAGCTCATTTGGAATAAACGGCGGTACATTTGAAATCGTTACCCTTGTTGACGGAGAAAAAAGCGGCGTAACTTGAATAAACATTCCTTTAAGAAGTACGCCTTGCTCAACCATACGATTAACAAGACACTCTTCTTTAAGAAAAACCACCACCGCTTTATTCATCCGTGACGCATAAGCAACATTCTCATATCCTACCTTCTCTCCTACGGCGACCAGAAACTCCTCCACCGTGACAGTAGCTTCAGTAACACACCTAAAGCCGTGCCGAAGTGACAGGGACGGCATCCCCATTCGGGCTGCCATCCCCGCCAAAAACAGGGTAATTTCGATACGAAAACAAAATACTTAATTCTACCACAACAAACAAATAAAAATAATAACCTTAATCATGCACAGAAGAAAACAAAGAATGCCACCAAGAAAGAGAAAACCTAAAGAAAGTTCTGAATATCTAACTCTACACCACACACGCACTCCCTTGCTCAAACAATTCCCAGCATGCACCAAACACTCCCAGCATGCAGAGAGAGAGAGCGAGCGAGAGAGAGCGAGCGAGAGAGAGCGAGCGAGAGAGAGAGAGAGAGAGAGAGAGAGAGAGAGAGAAGAGAGAGAGAGAGAGAGAGAGAGAGTTTGTTTTATTGGAGAATCAACCCTAGGGTGATATTTGATATGTATGGATATTATATACACCTCACATACAACCCATAATAAGACTATGCAATTAGCCTATTCAAATGATTATCTGACTCCATAAAGATAGTACAGCAATATCCAACAGACCATAGTTGAGTTACAGAAATTGGAATGTCAAAAATGGTCTGAGAATGGAATTCTAAACACAAATAGACGTAATGTAATTGTAAAATGAACAGATTCACATGCAAGGCATAAAGCTTACGTTACAAAGCATTAACACCCATTACAAGGCATTACTCTAGCCCTGATCAGAGAGGGAGAGAGCGAGAGAGAGAAGTCTTAGCCTGAAAGGCCATGCCCCAAAAGTCCACGGGGAGGAATAATGCCTCCAGTGCAGTTCAGGAACAAAAAAGAGAGCGAGACAATGAAGCTAGGACCCTTAAGCATCTGACTTGTTTGGATTCAAAATCTGAGTTGTTCACCAATAGCATTACTGCAAAGTTAACCTCCTACAGGATGTAAAGACCACAGAACCTCTGCTACCCAGAGGTGTGACAGAATAGGTGTTGGAGAGATAATGCAGCCGTCCTAAGACAACACAGAGGGATCCTTGCATACCGTTGATAAGAGTCACTTCGGGGGCTGGGCGTCGGCTGTGACAAAGCGGCGTTTTGTTTTAATTGGGAGCTGGGCTGAGGGGCTGGAAAGCAAGCAAGGGAGAAGCGCATCAACAAGAGAGAGCTCGTGTCAAGGATACCAGGTGATTTCAGACACTCACACAGAGGGGCACTGCTGTGAGCATCAGAGGTTACGGTTCTGACCTCTGTGGTGCTGATGGGTTTTCGGTTTGTAGAGTGGGTCGGTAATGAACAACAGAGGGAGGATGGAGGAGAAGAGAGAGGGGGGGCCATGATGCAATCAATGCCTTCTGACTCGCGTGTTTCAGGCCTCCCTGGTGAAGGGATATTGATCTGCTAGCTGCTCCGTAACCTGTGGTATCCAAGACATGGTAATCCTACAGGCTGTATAGACAGAGGATTCAGGAACGGTTCTTGTTGAGATGAATCCTTACAGAGCCCTTAGACATTTTGGCACCAGGGTATGAGATTAAACTAATTTGCTCACAGAACAAGTTTGTTGGAAGAGTGCGTAGGGGTTTCAACTACTGCAACATGTAATGACTGTTACAGAGATATTCTCTTTATGTCATATACAGTTGAAGTCGGAAGTTTACATACACCTTAGCCAAATACATTTAAACTCAGTTTTTCACAATTCCTGACATTTAATCCTAGAAAATAATTCCTGTTTTAGGTCAGTTAGGATCACCACTTTATTTTAAGAATGTGAAATCTCAGAATAATAGTTTTTATTTCTTTCATCACATTCCAAGTGGGTCAGAAGTTTTCATACACTCAATTAGTATTTGGTAGCATTGCCTTTAAATTGTTTAACTTGGGTCAAACGTTTTGGGTAGCCTTCCACAAGCTTCCCACAATAAGTTGGGTGAATTTTGGCCCATTCCTCCTGACACAGCTGGTGTAACCGAGTCAGGTTTGTAGGCCTCTTTGCTTGCACACACTTTTTCAGTTCTGCCCACAGATTTTCTACAGGATTGAGGTCAGGGCTTTGTGATGGCCACTCCAATACCTTGACTTTGTTGTCCTTAAGCCATTTTGCCACAACTTTGGAAGTATGTTTGGGGTCATTGTCCATTTGGAAGACCCATTTGCGACCAAGCTTTAACTTCCTGACTGATGGCTTGAGATGTTGCTTCAATATATCCACGTAATTTTCTTGCCTCATGATGCCATCTATTTTGTGAAGTGCACCAGACCCTCATGCAGCAAAGCACCCCCACAACATGATGCTACCACCCCCGTGCTTCACGGTTGGGATGGTGTTCTTCGGCTTGCAAGCCTCCCTCTTTTTCCTCCAAACATAACGATGGTCATTATGGCCAAACAGTTCTATTTTTGTTTCATCAGACCAGAGGACATTTCTACAAAAAGTACAATCTTTGTCCCCATGTGCATTTGCAAACCATAGTCTGGCTTTTTTATGGCGGTTTTGAGCAATGGCTTCTTTCTTGCTGAGGTTAAGTTGATATAGGACTCGTTTTACTGTGGATAAATATACTTTTGAACCTGTTTCCTCCAGCATCTTCATAAGGTCCTTTGCTGTTGTTCTGGGATTGATTTGCACTTTTCGCACCAAAGTACATTCATCTCTAGGAGACAGCGTTTCCTTCCTGAGCGGTATGACGGCTGTGTGGTCCTATGGTGTTTAAACTTGCGTACAATTGTTTGTACAGATGAACGTGGTACCTTCAGGCATTTGGAAATTGCTCCCAAGGATGAGCCAGACTTGTGGAGGTCTACAATTTTGGCTGATTTCTTAAAATTTTCACATGATGTCAAGCAAAGAGGCACTGAGTTTGAAGGTAGGCTTTGAAATACATCCACAGGTACACCTCCAAATGACTCAAATTATGTCAATTAGCCTATCAGAAGCTTCTAAAGCCATGACATCATTTTCTGGAATTTTCCAAGCTGTTTAAAGGCACAGTCAACTTAGTGTATGTAAACTTCTGACCCACTGGAATTGTGATACTGTGAATTGTATGTGAAATAATCTGTCTGTAAACAATTGTTGGAAAAATGACTTGTGTCATGCACAAAGCAGACGTCCTAACCGACTTGCCAAAATTATAGTTTGTTAACAAGAAATTTGTAGAGTGGTTGAAAAACAAGTTTTAAAGACTCCAACCTAAGTGTATGTAAACTTCCGACTTCAACCGTAGCTTATAGTTTTAAACCTATAGCTTTATAGTTTGAATAACGTACAGTATGTAAGTAACACTGTTCAGCCTCAAACATGATGGCGGACTGAACACAGCAGTGTAGATCACCTCAAGATAATAACATAATATTCAATATCGGTAAGTTAGACTACATATTATCACTTTACAAACTGGTGGGTAATAACCTTCAATCTGGATAACAACACAAAACAAATCATAAGGCTAGAGAAATGTATCGAGAAATATTACGAAAACAAGCAACATTCAAACATGACGAAGAGTAAAAAAGGAGAAGCGATCCCCGAAAGAAAACGTGACTCTTCGACGGACACAGACGAGTTCAGCTTTTCACCACCGGGAATGGTATGGGTGGAAACCGATCTGTGACAAACTTCGCATACTTGAATGAGTCAGCAAAGATATAAAGGAGTTGAAGGCAAGCCTCGAGATAAGTGACGAAAAAGCTGCGACATTGGAAAAAGAAACAGTCAATAAGATTGAAACCGACGTTAGTGATTTTAAAAGGAGAACATCTTTCTGAGAGAAGCCTTGTTTGAAATCGACTAGATCCATGAGAGAGAATCTGGTACTTACTGGTATCCAAGAGAAAGAAGGAGAAGTTCCTGAGGGTGTAGTGAGGGAGTTCCTCTTTATAGCGCTTCAGATCCCACGCGAAGCTGTCGACAAAATCACACTCGGGCTTGTACACCGTTTCGGACAGAGAGGACAGAGATATGAGGCCCCAATCGTTGCCAAATTTGCTTTCTTTAAAGATAAAATAATGGTTAAAAGCCTGGGTAAAAGACTAGCTGGCACGAAAATAGGCATGAATGATTAATTCCCGATGGAAATTGCAGAGTGGTGCAAAGTTCTGTACCCAATCTTCAAGGAAAATAGGTTAAAAGGGAAACGTGAAGCTCTCGTGGTCGATAAACTGTATATTGATAACCAAATGTTCTGAGACACAATGACTATTCCATGGCTATTCTAAAAATGACAAAGTTCTCATAGAGGAGTCGAATAATGGAACACCCGATACTAGCCATGGTAGGGATTGTAATAAAAAATATATAGAAAAGCAATAAAATACAACGATTGCTAAAGAAATGAACTACAACTACACTCTACCATTCTAGATAGGAATGTTGGAAAATCATTTGATTTAGACTTTCCATTTATAGTATTTTATAAATTGATGAGACAGCATTAGATGAAAGGATAATTAGCTAAATAATACAGCTTCAAATACAAGCAACTGGAACCTCAAAAGTACTGAATCAACATGGTAGAGATAAAAAAAACAGAGGACATAGAAGTCACAGTATGTAGGCATGTGCGGATATATTGTGATGGAAGGTGGTGTGTGTGTTTTTGTGTTTGGAAAAGTGTGGAGTTAATTGAGTGAAAAAGGATATGGGATGCAAATCCCAGAGCCCATGTGTGTTTGTGAGCAGGGGTTGTGAGAGAGAGCTTTCAATTGTGTGCAGATATGGGATATACATTTTTAAATAAATTCTTAATATTGTTTATTTATTTACTGTCCTATCATGATAGAATGGTCCCCAACCCTATACCCTAGACACATTCACCTGAGCGACACATATACTAAGGAGAAGTCCTTATCTGTTTTATGGGCCTACTGTAAATAGCCTATACGCAACCAAATCAGAAAGATGGATGTGGTCAGAGACCTACTAAAGCAGCACCGCCCTATCAAGAATCTGAGCCTGCCTGGCAGGGTTGGTCCTACAAAGCTAAAACCCCCTGATGGGAGAGCATAATATACCAGGAAATTCTCAAAGCTGCTAATGAGAACCTTGACGACCTTGTACCTAGCTGGTAGGGATTCCAGTGGGGTTCCCCCACCCAGGCAGTGGCAGTTCTGTCAACACTAGCTGCAGTAACCCATGGGGAGGGGGTCACACTCTGACATTCAGAGAGGGGGCATATTATTGTGCCCTGGTGGCACAAAATAGTCAAAGGTCTGACTGCACAGAGATGCTTGGTAAAATGGTCACAACGGGGACCAGCGTGTGCGTGTTTCAGGGGAAGAGGATGTATCTGATCTCCATCACCTAGGACTTGACCCTGGTTAATCAAATCTCCCCATTCTTGCCTGTTTTTGCTCAATCTTGCATGCTTTCTCATGCAGCTGCTACTGTATATGCATTCGTAAATCAAGTACTTTCTTGAGTTGGGCTCTGGGATGGAAAAACTGTTGAGCATCTGAGTGTATTAGATTTACATTTTAGTCATTTAGCAGACGCTCTGGGAATCGAACCCACAACCCTGGCGTTGCAAACACCATGCTCTACCAACTGAGCTACAGGGAAGGCATGTGTATGGTAGTTTATGGTAGTGTATGGTAGTTTATGGTGTATGGTAGTTTATGGTTGTTTGTGGGGGAAAGGGGGTTGAGTGTGTATGAGTGTGCGTGCGTGCGTGCGCGCACACACGCACGGACTAAAGGGACTAGGGACTAAAGATGTTAGGGACAATATAGGATTAATCACAATAATTGTTTGCTAAAATAATAATTGATTGCCAAAAATGTAATCTCTTGTAATGGCAATCCTGGTAAGAGGTAACAATCCCCTGCATGAGCTGCCTAGATTATTACAAATATTATTTGTTAGTTATGGACATTAAGATAAGCAGGATTTTTTATATGTAGGTTTTTTAATAGCTATATATAATGCAAATTGAGGTGTGGGCGATGGAAATGCTTTTGGCGGCTGATCTGTTTCTGTTCTGTGGGTAGCACTGTGAGCTCTTTTTGAAGGATGGGTTCCGGTCTCTCGGGGGCCCGGGATCCGGGGGACGGGAGTGGTCTGCCGTTACTGGGATGACAACCCATCTTGGGATGGGGAGTGGTTTTAGCGGGTGGTATAGTGGGGAACATTGGAGGTTTACTTAATAGCAATGCAAATATCATGGTATAGCTGCTCTTGGGTTCACCTGTTCCACTCCACGTGACAGTACGGTCTGGCCCAGATATGAACACAGCAGACTCAGATCCTCTCCACCAAATCCTTGCCAGTCAAGGCGCCCAGCTCGAGAAACATGACCAAGCCCTGAAAACACTTCTGGAGCACGTCAAGGAGTTTTCACGAAGCCTTTTGGACCTGCAGGGCCGAACCTTCACCCAGAGCTCACAACCAGCCCCGACTCCCTCTCCTCTGCCCCATGAGTCGTTTATTCTGACCCACGTGCGTTACGATGGCAACCTCAGACCTTGCAAAGCCTTCTTCGTACAATGTTCACTAGTGTACGAGCAACAGCCCTATGCTTATGCTAGCGAACGGGCCAAGATTTCCTTCCTGATCGGCAGTATCCGTGGAGCAGCACTTTCCTGGGCCACGGCGGTATGGGAGAGACAGTCCCCGATCTGCTCCTCCTAGTCCAGCTTCACAGAGGATATGAGGAAAGTCTTCGACCACCCTGTCTGTGGTAGGGAAGCCGCTAAATGACTCCTGTCCCTCCGTCAAGGCTCCCATAGTGTCGCTGAGATGACGATCGAGTTTTGCACCTTCGCCACTGAGAGTGGCTGAAATGAGGAGGACCTTCAGGGAGCATTTCAGCAAGCTCTCACTGAGACCATCAAGGATGAGTTGGTGTCCAGGGAAGAGCCGGATGGACTCGAGGAGCTCATCTCCTTGCCTTCCGCATCGACAACTGTCTCCGTGAGCGTCGGCGGGAGAGGGCAGGTAGGGTTCAATGCCCCATCACTACATCTGCTTCTTTGCTTGGTCCTCCTCCTCCTCCGACTGCCTCCCTTCCTAAGTCTCTTCCAGAACCTGAACCCATCAAATCAAATCAAATGTATTTATATAGCCCTTCTTACATCAGCTGATATCACAAAGTGCTGTATAGAAACCCAGCCTAAAACCCCAAACAGCAAGCAATGCAGGTGTAGAAGCACGGTGGCTAGGAAAAACTCCCTAGAAAGGCCAAAACCTAGGAAGAAACCTAGAGAGGAACCAGGCTATGAGGGGTGGCCAGTCCTCTTCTGGCTGTGCCAGGTGGAGATTATAACAGCACATGGCCTAGATGTTCAAATGTTCATAAATTACCAGCATTGTCAAATAATAATAATCATAGTAGTTGTCGAGGGTGCAACAAGTCAGTAACACAAGAGTAAGTGTCAGTTGGCTTTTTCATAGCCGATCTTGAGAGTATCTCTACCGCTCCTGCTGTCTCTAGAGAGTTGAAAACAGCAGGTCTGGGACAGGTAGCACGTCCGGTGAACAGGTCAGGGTTCCATAGCTGCAGGCAGAACAGTTGGAACTGGAGCAGCAGCATGGCCAGGTGAACTGGGGACAGCAAGGAGTCATCAAGCCAGGTAGTCCTGAGGTATGGTCCTAGGGCTCAGGTCCTCCGAGAGAGAGAAAGAAAGAAAGAGAAAGAGAGAATTAGAGAGAGCATATTTAAATTCACACAGGACACCGGAAAAGACAAGAGAAATACTCCAGATGTGACAGACTGACCCTAACCCCCCCCCCCCCCCGACACATAAACTACTGCAGCATAAATACTGGAGGCTGAGACAGGAGGGGTCAGGAGACACTGTGGCCCCATCCGATGAAACCCCCGGACAGGGCCAAACAGGTAGGTTTTAACCACACCCACTTTGCCAAAGCACAGCCTCCACACCACTGGAGGGATATCTCCAACCACCAACATATCATCCCGGGACAAGGCCGAGTATAGCCCACAAAGATCTCCGCCACGGCACAGCCCAAGGGGGGGGGCGCCAACCCAGACAGGAAGACCACGTCAGTGACTCAACCCACTCAAGTGATGCACCCCTCCCAGGGACGGCATGGAAGAACACCAGCAAGCCAGTGACTCAGCCCCCGTAATAGGGGTAGAGGCAGAGAATCCCAGTGGAAAGAGGGGAAACCGGCCAGGCAGAGACAGCAAGGGCGGTTCGTTGCTCCAACCTTTCCGTTCACCTTCACACCCCTGGGCCAGACTACACTTAATCATAGGACCTATTGAAGAGATATGTCTTCAGTAAAGACTTAAAGGTTGAGACTGAGTGCGTCTCTCACATGGGTAGGCAGACTATTCCATAAAAATGGAGCTCTGTAGGAGAAAGCCCTGCCTCCATGTCACGTCCTGACCAGCAGAGGGTGTATTGTGTTAGTCTTGGTCAGGATGTGGCAGGTGGTTTGTGTTTGTTAAATGTTGTGTGGGTGATTGGGACTTCCAATTGAAGGCAGGTGTGTTGAGTTGCCTTTGATTGGAAGTCCTATATAGGTGTGTGTGTTTTTCTTTGGGGTTGTGGGTGGTTGTTTGTGTGCACTGCGTTGGTTTGAGCCTGCCACACTGTTACCGGTGTAAGTACTGTTTATTGTTTTTTGTTCAAGTGGATGCTTTACATGTTTCCTTTAATAAACATGAGTGTCCACAATCCCGCTGCGCCTTGGTCCTCTTCTCTACATGACAACTTCTGTGACACTCCAGCTGTTTGCTTAGAAATTCTAGGAACAATTAGGAGGCCCGCATCTTGTGACCGTAGCGTACGTGTAGGTATGTACGGCAGGACCAAATCGGAAAGATAGGTAGGAGCAAGCCCATGTAATGCTTTGTAGGTTAGCAGTAAAACCTTAATCAGCCCTTGCCTTAACAGGAAGCCAGTGTAGGGAGGCTAGCACTGGAGTAATATGATCACATTTTTTGGTTCTAGTCAGGATTCTAGCAGCCGTATTTACCACTAACTGAAGTTTATTTAGTGCTTTATCCTGGTAGCCGGAAAGTAGAGCATTGCAGTAGTCCAACCTAGAAGTAACAAAGGCATGGATTAATTTTTCTGCGTCATTTTTGGACAGAAAGTTTCAGATTTTTGCAATGTTACGTATATGGAAAAAAGCTGTCCTTGAAACAGTCTTGATATGTTCTTCAAAAGAGAGACCAGGGTCCAGAGTAACGCCGAGGTCCTTCACAGTTTAATTTGAGACAACTGTACAACCATCCAGATTAATTGTCAGATTCAACAGAAGATATCTTTATTTCTTGGGACCTAGAACAAGCATCTCTGTTTTGTCCGAGTTTAAAAGTAGAAAGTTTGCAGCCATCCACTTCCTTATGTCTGATACACAGGCTTCTAGTGAGGGCAATTTTGGGGCTTCACCATGTTTCATTGAAATGTACAGCTGTGTGTCGTCCACATAGCAGTGAAATTTAACATGTTTTCAAATGACATCCCCAAGAGGTAAAATATAGTGGTCCTAAAACGGAACCTTGAGGAACACCGACATTTACAGTTGATTTGTCAGAGGACAAACCATTCACAGAGACAAACTGATATCTTTCCGACATAAGATCTAAACCAGGCCAGAACTTGTCCATGTAGACCAATTTGGGTTTCCAATCTCTCCAAAAGAATGTGGTGATCGATGGTATCAAAAGCAGCACTAAGATCTAGGAGCACGAGTACAGACGCAGAACCTCGGTCTGACATCATTAAAAGGTAATTTACCACCTTCACAAGTGCAGTCTCAGTGCTATGATGGGGTCTAAAACCAGACTGAAGCGTTTCGTGTACATTGTTTCTCTTCAGGAAGGTAGTGAGTTGCTGTGCAACAGCTTTTTCAAAAATGTTTGAGAGGAATGGAAGATTCGATATAGGCCGATAGTTTTTTATAATTTCTGGGTCAAGATTTGGCTTTTTCAAGAGAGGCTTTATTACTGCCACTTTTAGTGAGTTTGGTACACATCCGGTGGATAGAGAGCCGTTTATTATGTTCAACATAGGAGGGCCAAGCACAGAAAGCAGCTCTTTCAGTAGTTTAGTTGGAATAGGGTCCAGTATGCAGCTTGAAGGTTTAGAGGCCATGATTATTTTCATCATTGTGTCAAGAGATATAGTACTAAAACACTTTAGTGTCTCCCTTGATCCTAGGTCCTGGCAGGGTTGTGCAGACTCAGGACAACGGAGCTTTGGAGGAATATGCAGATTTAAAGAGGAGTCCGTAATTTGCTTTCTAATGATCATGATCTTTTCCTCAAAGAAGTTCATGAATTCATCACTGCTGAAGTGAGAGCCATCCTCTCCTGGGGAATGCTGCTTTTTAGTTAGCTTTGCGACAGTATCAAAAAGAAATTTCGGATTGTTCTTATTTTCCTCAATTAAGTTGGAAAAATAGGATGATCGAGCAGCAGTGAGGGCTCTTCGATACTGCACGGTACTGTCTTTTCAAGCTAGTCGGAAGACTTCCAGTTTGATGTGGCGCCATTTCCGTTCCAATTTTCTGGAAGCTTGCTTCAGAGCTCGTGTATTTTCTGTATACCAGGGAGCTAGTTTCTTATGACAAATGTTTTTAGTTTTTAGGGGTGCAACTGCATCTAGGGTATTGCGCAAGGTTAAATTGAGTTCCTCGGTTAGGTGGTTAACTGATTTTTGTCCTCTGACGTCCTTGGGTAGGCAGAGGGAGTCTGGAAGGGCATCAAGGAATCTTTGGGTTGTCTGAGAATTTAGAGCACGACTTTTAATGCTTCTTGGTTGGGGTCTGAGCAGATTATTTGTTGCGATTGCGAACGTAATAAAATGGTGGTCCGATAGTCCAGGATTATGAGGAAAAACATTAAGATCCACAACATTTATTCCATGGGACAAAACTAGGTCCAGAGTATGACTGTGGCAGTGAGTAGGTCCAGAGACATGTTGGACAAAACCCACTGAGTCGATGATGGCTCCGAAAGCCTTTTGGAGTGGGTCTGTGGACTTTTCCATGTGAATATTAAAGTCACCAAAAATGTGAATATTATCTGCGATGAGTACAAGGTCCGATAGGAATTCAGGGAACTCAGTGAGGAACGCTGCATATGGCCCAGGAGGCCTGTAAACAGTAGCTATAAAAAGTGATTGAGTAGGCTGCATAGATTTCATGACTAGAAGCTCAAAAGACGAAAACGTCGTTGTTGTTTTTTTTTGGGTAAATTTAAATTTGCTATCATAAATGTTAGCAACACCGCCTTTGCGGGATGCACGGGGGATATGGTCACTAGTGTAACCAGGGGGTGAGGCCTCATTTAACACAGTAAATTCATCAGGCTTAAGCCATGTTTCAGTCAGGCCAATCACATCAAGATTATGATCAGTGATTAGTTCATTGACTATAACTGCCTTTGAAGTGAGGGATCTAACATTAAGTAGTCCTATTTTGAGATGTGAGGTATCACAATCTCTTTCAATAATGGCAGGAATGGAGGAGGTCTTTATACTAGTGAGATTGCTAAAGCGAACACCGCCATCTTTAATTTTGCCCAACCTAGATCGAGGCACAGACACGGTCTCAATGGGGATAGCTGAGCTGACTACACTGACTGTGCTAGTGGCAGACTCCACTAAGCTGGCAGGCTGGCTAACAGTCTGCTGCCTGGCCTGCACCCTATTTCAACCCATGCAGCTCGGCCAAGCCCGTCTCTCACCTGAGGAGAGGCAGCGGCAAATCAGCACTAGGAGCTGCCTATACCATGGCCAGGTTGGTCAATTCGTCTCCACTTGTTCCCTGCGGCCAGCAAAGGGAGGTGGCTTGGCAGTTGTGGGGGATATACTGTTGAGCCAAATCGGCGGCCCATCTCCCCCCAAACCCTTACTAGAAGGCAGCCTTGTGAGGCAGAGCCAGGCTTTTCCTCTGCCTGCCCTCATCGACTCGGGCTCCGACGAGAGTTTCCTGGACCGAGGTGTCGTTATCCAGTTGGGCCTGGACACTGTTCCACTCGATTCACCCCTCGATGCCAACGCTGTCAAAGGACCGCTCCTTGCCCGTATTTGTGAGAAAACTGTCCCTATCATCCTTCGTCTCTCTAGGTATCACCAGGAAACAATCAGTCTCCACATAATCGACTGCCCTCGCTCTCCCCTGGTCCTGGGCCATCCATGGTTAAAGCTGCACAATCCACAGATCGACTGGACCACCAGAAAGGTTGGAGTACATTCTGTCACTCAAATTGTCTTTGTTCTGCCCTTGCCCCTGACTCGTCTGTGCCCCAGTCCATTCCAGAATGTCCGGACCTGTCATCAGTTCCTCCCGAGTATCACGTTCGAGCTCCCGTGTTCAACAAGCACCCCACCCTATTGCTGCCACCTCATCGGCTGTATGACTGCGCTATCGACCTCCAGCCTGGAGCTCCTCTCCCCTGTAGCTGGTTGTATAACCTCTCTTGCCCGGAGCAGGAGTCTATGGAGGGGTACATCCAGGATTCCCTGGCTGCAGGACGTCAGGCCTTCTTCCTCTCCAGTGGGAGATGTTTTTTTCTTTGTTAAGAAAAAGGATGGTTTGCTGAGGCCATGTCAAGACTTCGGTGGGCTGAATAACATCAATGTGAAGAATAAGAACCCTTTGCCACTCATCAGTTCTGCTTTTGCCCCCCTCCATGGTGCCACGGTGTTCACCAAACTCGACCTCCAGAATGCCTACCAACTGGTCCGCATCAAAGAGGGGGACGAGTGGAAAACAGCATTCAACACACCACTTGGACACTGAGTATTTGGTCATGCCTTTTGGTCTCACTAACGTTCCTGCTGTTTTCCAGAGCTTAGTCAATGATGTACTGAGGGACGTGATTGGAGGATTCGTTTTTTTGTCTATGTGGATGAAATTCAGATTTTTTTGAAGGACTCTGAGGCTCACCAGCAACACGTTGGCAAATCCTCCAATGGCTGATGGAGAATAAGCTTTTTGTTAACCTCTCTAGGGTAGGGGGCAGTATTTGCACGGCCAGATAAAAAACGTACCCGATTTAATCTGGTTATTACTACTGCCCAGAAACTAGAATATGCAAATAATTGTTTGATTTGGATAGAAAACACTCTACAGTTTCTAAAACTGTTTGAATGGTGTCTGTGAGTATAACAGAACTCATATGGCAGGCAAAAACCTGAGAATATTCCTTACAGGAAGTGCCCTCTCTGACCATTTCTTGGACTTCTACACTCTCTTTATTGAAATCTTTGCTGTAACGTGACACTTCCTACGGCTCCCATAGGCTCTCAGAAGGCGGCAGAACGTTGAATGATGACTTTGCAGCCCATTGCTGAAAAACAGTAGCGCATTTGGATAGTGCTCGATCAGAGAACAATGAGACTGGGGGCGCGTGCACGAGACGACTCCATGTTTTAATTTTTTCGTCTTTGAACGAAAACAGGGTTTCCCGGTCGGAATATTATCGCTTTTTTACGAGAAAAATCGCATAAAAATTGATTTTAAACAGCGGTTGACATGCTTCGAAGTACGGTAATGGAATATTTAGAAATTTTTTGTCACGAAACGCGTCGGGCGCGTCACCCTTCGTCACCCTTCGGATAGTGTCTTGAATGCACGAACAAAACAGAGGATATTTCAACATAACTATGGATTATTTTGAACCAAACCAACATTTGTTATTGAAGTAGAAGTCCTGGGAGTGCATTCTGACGAAGAACAGCAAAGGTAATCCAATTTTTCTTATAGTAAATCTGAGTTTGGTGAGTGCTAAACTTGGTGGGTGTCAAAATAGCTAGCCCGTGATGGCGAGCTATCTACTCAGAATATTGCAAAATGTGCTTTTGCCGAAAAGCTATTTTAAAATCGGACATAGCGATTGCATAAAGGAGTTCTGTATCTATAATTCTTAAAATAATTGTTATGTTTTTTGTGAACGTTTATCGTGAGTAATTTAGTAAATTCACCGGAAGTTTGCGGTGGGTATGCTAGTTCTGAACGTCACATGCTAATGTAAAAAAGCTGGTTTTTGATATAAATATGAACTTGATTGAACAAAACATGCATGTATTGTATAACATAATGTCCTAGGAGTGTCATCTGATGAAGATCATCAAAGGTTAGTGCTGCATTTAGCTGTGGTTTGGGTTTATGTGACATTATATGCTAGCTTGAAAAATGGGTGTCTGATTATTTCTGGCTGGGTACTCTGCTGACATAATCTAATGTTTTGCTTTCGTTGTAAAGCCTTTTTGAAATCGGACAGTGTGGTTAGATTAACGAGAGTCTTGTCTTTAAAATGGTGTAAAATAGTCATATGTTTGAGAAATTGAAGTAATAGCATTTCTAAGGTATTTGAATATCGCACCACGGGATTCCACTGGTTGTTGAGTAGGTGGGACGATTTCGTCCCACATACCCTAGAGAGGTTAAAGCTGAAAAATGTGAGTTCCATGCTTCCTCTGTGTCTTTCCTGGGTTACATTATTACACAGGGTCGGTTACACATGGATCCCGCCAAGGTCAGGGCAGTCACAGTGGTCTGCGCCCTCAAACCTGAAACAGCTACAGCGTTTCCTGGGGTTTGCAAATTTTTACTGACGATTCATCCACAACTACAGCTGTCTGGCAGCACCCCTCCCTCCCCACTCTCACCTCCACCTCCACTCCACTGGACGACTGAAGCAGAGGCAGTGTTCCTGGAACTCAAGCGCTGCTTTACTTCCGTTCCAGTCCTCACGCAGCCAGACCCAGAACTCCAGTTCATCGTGGAGGTGGATGCCTCCTACACCGGGGTAGGTGCTGTTCTGTCCTAACGTTCCCCCTCTGATCAGAAGCTCCACCCTTGTGCATTCTTTTCCCATAAGCTCTCACCTGCCAAGAAATCTTTGGACGTTGGTAATCGGGAACTCCTGGCAGTGAAGCTAGCTCTTGAGGAATGGCGTTACTGGCTGGAGGGCTCTATTCTCCCCTTCATCGTGTGGACGGACCACAAAATCCTGTGCTACATCCAGACCACCAGGCATCTGAATTCCCGGCAAGCCAGGTGGGCATTGTTCTTCGTGAGATTCAACTTCATACTCACTTATCACCCCGGTTCTAGGAATACCAAGCCCGACACCCTCTCCCGCCTGTTCACCACCGACAACACTGGTTCCGAGCCAGAAGCCATTGTGCCATCCACCTGCATCGTTGCCGATGTCTCCTGGGAGATTGAGTCCCGCATTCGCCAGGCTCAGCAGAACCAGCCTGACCACGGAAACGGTCCCGGCTCTGTGTGTTCCAGATTCAGTTCGCTCTGATGTTCTTCAGTGGGCCCATTCTACTCACCTCACCTGTCACCCGGGTATGAACCGGACCCTCACCTTCCTGCGTCAGCGCTTTTGCTGGTCCACCATGGAGAGAGATGTCCGAGAGTTTCTCAGCCTGCTCGGTCTGTGCCCAGAATAAGACCTCCACTAAACCCACATCCAGCCTGCTTTGCCCTCTTCCCATACCCCATCGCCCCTGGTCACACATACCTCTGGACTTCGTCACTGGCCTTCCCCCATCCAATGGTAACTCAGTCATTCTCACCATAATTGACAGATTTTCCAAAACGGCTGACTTCATTCCCCTCTCCAAGCTTCTGTCCTCCAGAGAGACTGCGGAACTGCTGGTGTCCCATGTGTTTCGTCTGCATGGCATTCCTACTGACATCGCTTCTGACAGGGGACCCCAGTTCACATCTCAGGTATGAAGATCCTTCTGTTCAACACTGGGTATCAATGTCAGTCTTTCATCTGGATATCACCCCCAGACAAATGGCCAGACCAAACGGGCCAACCAGGAGCCCACACTACGCTGTGCGACTTTGGCTAACCCTTCCTCCTGGAGTGCTTAGCTACCCTGGATGGAATATGCTCACAACACCCTCACCAACGCCTCATCAGGTATTTCACCCTTTGAGTGTGCTCTGGGTTATCACCCCCCTTATTCCCCGCCCAAGAGGTTGAGGTTCTCTCAGTCCATGACCATATGCGCCATTGTCATCACACCTGGAGGAAGGCCAGGGCTGCCCTTCTTCGTGCCTCCGCCAGGACCCAGTCCCAAGCCAACCGTCGCCGTGCCTCAGCCCCATTCTACACTCCAGGTCCAAAAGGTATGGCTCTCATCGAAGGACCTGCCATTGAGGGTGGCTTCTAAGAAACTTTCCCCCCAATTCATTGGTCCCTTTGAAATTGATAGTATCATTAACCCCTCTGCTGCGCGCCTGAAACTCCCAGCCTCTCTCAAGATCCACCCTACCTTCCACGTATGCCTGATCAAACCTGTCAGTTCCAGTCCCTTGTCTCCTCCTGCAGCAGCTCCTCCACCCCCTCGGCTCATCAATGATCATTCTGCTTATTCCGTCTGGCAGCTTCTGGATGTGAGCAGTCGGTGCTGGCAGTACCTGGTGTACTGGGAGGGCTACGGACCTGAGGAGCGCTACTGGGTTCTCCGCCATCATATTCTGGATCCCCATGCTGCAACCTGTTCCATAATCAAGACCTCTACAAATACTCAGCCCTGCCACTTCCATGCTGCCATGTCGTAACCTCTGCTCAGTCAGTCTGCATCTTTTTGCCGTTTGTTCCTGCTTAGATCCTGTTTTCGTGTTATGCCTGTTTTCCCTTGCCTGACGCGGTTTTCCTCTCCACTACAGTTCTGCCCACTGACTTTGGCCCGTCTCGTCAGTCCTGCTACTCTGTGCTGGACCCCCCCCCCCCCCCCCCACACACACACACTTCACTGCATCTTTGGATTCCTCTCCAGACCTGCTTACCCAGTCCCAACTCTGCTCGCTCCAGCCTCGACCTCCGCTCCGGGCTTCCTGCAACCCACCCGAGCTTCCCCTTGTGTTTCAATAAATACCTTGATTACCACATCCCAGTCTCCTCGTCTGAGTCTGCTCTTGGGTTCACCTGTTCCGCTCCGCATGCCAATTGGATCGCTGAAAAATGTAACTTTTACATTACCATGTAGTTTACCAATAAAATGGTCTGACGAGGATGTGGACATATTCAATATACATATCCCGAAAGAAATTATCTTACTCCAATATATTTTTAAAGAACGATGGCAAAAATAGATCTTGCTACCATGGAAAGGAAAATACCTTTCTATTTGTGGTAAAATCACCCTGATAAACTGGGATATGACTAAAGAGTTAAACTATTTGCTTATGTTTTTGCCTAAACCTAGGGACCTGTTTTATTTTTTACTATATGAGCAAAAAATATTCAATTTAATTTGGAATGGCAAGCCAGACAAAATTAAAAGGGCCAATTTATATAATGAATATGGATTCGGAGGGCAAAAATGATTACATATTAAAGCCTTAGACCTTTCACTAAAGGGGTCAGTCATACAAAAGTTAACCTTAAATCTGAACTGGTTCTCTAGAAAATTAGTAAGAATGTCTCACTCCATGTTCAAGAATGGCCTTTTTCCCTTTATTCAGATAACAACCACAATTTCAGTTATTCGTCATCGAAATCGTCTCCAAAATATCGTTATTTTTTAAACAAGCCATAGAAAGTTGGTTGCAATTTCGGTTTGATTTCATTTAAAAAAAGGTACAATCTTTGTAAATGATATCATAAATAGGACTGGTGGAGTTATGTCACACATGCAGCTAACACAAATATACGGAAATGTCTGCTCTACCCAAAATTACAACCAACTAATTGCAGCATTACCGCAAAAATGGAAGAGGCAAGTGGAAGGAGGAAAAAGTAAGGAACTTGTCTGTCGGTCCTGCATTAAAAACCAAAATTGATTAAAGAAAATTGTGATGAACAAAAATATATACCAAATAAAATAAATTGTTATTTTTCACCTTACAGAGAAATGCTTATTTACAAGCACTTAACCAACAATGCAGCTTTAAGAAAAATAAGTGGAAAGTAAAAAATAATTAAAAAGCAGCAGTAAAATAACAATAGCGAGGCTATATACAGGGGGTACCGGTACAGAGTCAATGTGCAGGGGGCACCGGTTAGTCGAGGTAATTGAACTAATATGTACATGTAGGTATAGTTAAAGTGACTATGCATAGATAATTAACAGAGTGGCAGCAGCGTAAAAGAGGGGGGGCAATGCAAATAGTCTGGGTAGCCATTTGATTAACTGTTCAGGAGTACTGCTTGCCATGCAGTAGCAGAGAGAACAGTCTATGACTAGGGTGGCTGGAGTCTCTGACAATTTTTAGGGCCTTCCTCTGACACCGCCTGGTATAGAGGTCCTGGATGGCAGGAAGCTTGGCCCCGGTGATGTACTGGGCCATACGCACAACCCTCTGTAGCGCTTTGTGGTCAGAGGCCGACCAGTTGCCATACCAGACAGTGATGCAACCAGTCAGGATGCTCTCAACGGTGCAGCTGTAGAACTTTTTGAGGATCTGAGGACCCATGCCAAATCTTTTCAGTCTCCTGAGGGGGAATAGGCTTTGTCGTGCCCTCTTCATGACTGTCTTGGTGTGTTTGGACCATGATAGTTTGTTGGTGATGTGGACACCAAAGAACTTGAAACTCTCAACCTGCTCCACTACAGCCTCATCGATGAGAATGGGGGCGTGCTCGGTCCTCCTTTTCCTGTAGTCCACAATCATCTCCTTTGTCTTGATCACGTTGAGAGAGAGGTTGTCCTGGCACCACACGGCCAGGTCTCTGACTTCATCCCTATAGGCTGTCTCATCGTCGGTGATCAGGGCTACCACTGTTGTGTCATCGGCAAACTTAATGATGGTGTTGGAGTCGAACAGGGAGTACAGGAGGGGACTGAGCACGCACCCCTGAGGGGCCCCCGTGTTGAGGGTCAGGGTGGCGGATGTGTTGTTACCTACCCTTACCACCTGGGGACGGGAAGTGTTTAGTTGCAGAGGGAGGTGTTTAGTCCCAGGGTTCTTAGCTTAATGATGTTCTTTGAGGGCACTATGGTGTTGAACGCTGAGCTGTAGTCAATGAATAGCATTCTTACATAGGTGTTCCTTTTTTCCAGGTGGGAAAGGGCATTGTTGAGTGCAATAGAGATTGCATCATCTGTGGATTTGTTGGGGCGGTATGCAAATTGGACTGGGTCTAGGGTTTCTGGCATAATGTTGTTGATGTGAGCCATGACCAGCTCACTGGTCAAAGCACTTCATGGCTACAGACGTGAGTGCTACGGGTTGGTAGTCATTTAAGCAGGTTACCTTAGTGTTCTTGGGCACAGGGACTATGGTTGTCTACTTGAAGCATGTTAGTATTACAGACTCATCAGTCAGGGACAGGTTGAAAACGTCAGTGAAGATACCTGTTTAAATATTTGCATGGCTTACACGTGTTTTGGAAAAAAGTGTGGACACTCATTCATCCATGTGGAATACATTTTTAATTGACTATGCGTTAATGTAATTTGCTACAGAAAGCTGCCAAAGATTGGACATTTGGATACTAGGATCTATTACATTTTTATGTGACTCGTCCAGAAAGAGAGGTGCTGTGGTGGAGGGACTGAAGACTGATGCACACAGGCCTTAAAACACAAATCCACTTTACCCTGATGTCCCTCTAATACAAACAAATGAGCTGCCAGCGTCGGGAGAGACACTCTGGGTGAACGTTGCCGACAGATTAATGAATCATAATCAATCAACCCACTGATCAATCATCGATTCCAACCAACGCCGCTCCACTCCCAGGTGACGCTTTGCTGTTTAGGTTGGGTGGGTTGGGTGGTGTATAATCTGGGGGAGTCGTGTCTGTAAACGGCACAGTGGTAAATTTAGCCACCAGAGCACGCCATGCATTTACCTAGCAGGCATAACAAGCCTACAGTCAGACACCTAATTCAGCCGTCCTTCAGCATGCCAAGGGGGGGAGAGATGGAGCGAGGGAGCACTAGTTATGTGTTCTAAAGCACAGAAACAGAAGGGGAAGACTGCATCTCTTTCCTCTCTCCAACCATTAATCTTGCCGTCATCCTACGTGACAGGACGACGGCGTGTTCTGTCTAACAGGACTGTGGATAGCATTTTAATATTCTTGTTTAGAAATCACTGTATGATGAAAAAAAAATGCATGAAATGAAATGTATGCATTCACTACTGTAAGTCGCTCTGGATAAGAGCGTCTCCTAAATGACAAAAAATGTAAATGTAAAATGTAAATGGTTATGAGGGAACTGACAATGAATAAAACCAAGGCCTTAAAAGTATTGGTAATATTTCGGCATGTATCTTGTCAAACATGTTTTGTTCTATGGTTAAATCAAATAACCACAAAGCTTTTGGTTCCACAAAATATTAGAGTTTTTATGATGATGAGCACAGAATGTTGGATAATATTGGATTTTTTATACAGGTAATTTGCCTGGAAATGGTCATGTTTATTTAACCTATTCATTTTTTCTATCTTTCTCTCCTGTTGAGCCAAAAAGTGAAATCTAAAAATGTTACAGTAGTGTAAAAGAAGCTATGTGATTTGCATTGTGAAATTTTGATGTATGATGCTGTAAAGAACCACAAGTGACCGCATAACTGCCCACAAAAATGAGCAAAACCCTCTTAGCCCTCTGTAAAGTTATAGAACAAATCAAAGAGGACTTTAAAAAGGTTGCTCAAAAAACAGAAGTAGTTTGCATGATTCATCTTTAGAAATAATTTTTGTGTTTCTAATTTCTCCAGCTGGGGCCAGACTGCAGTCTAACATGTGTACCTGACAGGGGCTTTTATGAGAACCAATTTCGCTGTCTGTGCCTGTCAAAATGCCAGACAGACACCAACAGGTGGCTAATATAATCTACTCATGAATGAACACGCAACATATATGTGTGTATGTGTGTGTTTTCCTACATGCAAGTATGTTACAATCTTTCTTGTTTTGTACAACAAATATTAAGGCCATTAAAACTGAATTACGCTGACTACCTTCAAAATGGAGTAGGGTAAGAATCCAGGATTTCCCTAAAGCTGCATTTTGACACTTCTCCTTATGTCCATAGCCTGAAAAAAGAATAACAATAACCTTGTCTTTCTCTACAGTTTAGTTTGAGATTAGGCTCATTCTCTTAGCCTTCATTTATTAGTATCCTACCTTCCATACTCTATTCCCTGGGCGAAAACAACAGGTGCAGAGAAGGTTCTTCAATCTGGCCCCTGTAACACGCATCTTTCTTCTATGGATGCTCATCCCTCTTGTGTGCAAATTCTTCTAGTGTTGCCTTGACAACAGTGAGGGGTTTCAGGCTGTGCTCCTACTGCCAGATCATGAATGTAGATGTGACATTCTCTCTCTCTCCATCCCTTTAAAGGTGTTGCTTTACTCAGAGGACGCATCCCTTTAAGTGTGTTTTTCTCACAGGACGTACAGCTAATGCAAAAGGGAGAAAAACAACTTAAGATAAACAGGTACAGATATTTATTTAGCCTGGTAGATCATTCTGTTGGCTACTAATGGTAACAGCAACAGTAGCCTAAGCCAATGAGAGAAGTATTGAGGATACTTTGGTTTACTTCATTTTGGTTATATTTCTTTATATTTTATTTTGGTCACAGTGCTACTAAATTAATTTTTAGGCTCTGTAGAAATGTATATTGTTACTTGCCATGGGCGCATTCAGCAGGACGCAATGTTTTGGAATGTTCAGATAGAAATATGTTATATGGAACAAACGTGCCTCTACGACATGTAGACCAAGGAATTATGTTGGCTTGAATCATTGTGTTTCTCTCTTCAATGTTTGACAACTGAACGTGGCCCTGCATTCTGCCCTGGACTGAAATGGACTTATAACAGCAGTCAGCACTGGATCAGACAACCCTAACATAGTATCTCTATCCTCTCTCAATTCAATACAATTCAAGGCACTTTATTGGCATGGGAAACATATGTTAACATTGCCAAATCAATTGAAGTTGATAATATGCAAAAGTGAAAAAGAACAATAAAAATGAACAGTAAACATTACACTCATAGAAGTTCCAAAAGAATAAAGACATTTCAAATGTCATATTATGTATATATACAGTGTTGTAAGGATATGCAAATGGTCTCTCTCTCTCCTCTCTTGAGTGTAATGGTGGTTGGAATGGGCTAGTGTGATTGACAGGTATTGTTGAAGGCCCAGTCAGCATATCTGATAATTGCCCATTGATGAAAGGGAGCGAAAGGGAGATTCTTGTCGGTGACAGGAGAGAACCCTCTTGATTCCATAGCCTTTATTGTCACCTAGCATGACCTTTTTTTGGGACATGTAGCTTCCCCAGCACAGACACACTGTCATGTGTGTAGTGTGGGGTGTGTGTGCCGGCGCGCGTGTGTGTGTATGTACCTGTGTGTGTCCCGGACGCACACGTGTGTGTGTGTGTGTGTATGGCGTGAGCGACTCACACCCTCATTAGTTTGAATGAAGTCGGCTGGGTAACAGGGTGACTGGGTGTCCTGCCCTTGACTTCACCACTGCCATAACCTCTCAACAACAGTACTGCCAAAGTCTACCATACTTCAGAAATTAACACAACATAAAACCCTTTTTTCCCCAGTAACATAAACAAAAGGATTATTGGGTTATATTGATATCATTACTACTAGAACAAACAGTTGGCTGCCTAGCGTGTTCGTGTTTAACTGTGTCTGTCTGTCATTGAAAAAGCGAAATAGGAACGAATCCACCTCCATCTCTCTCTGTCTGTCTGTTCACCCACTAATTACATTGGCATTAGTATTGTGGACCGCGCCCTCTCTTGAGGTGTGTGTCGCCGCCCACGCATGTGTCCCGCTGCCGACCCCTTTCTCCCTCTCTCTCTCTCTCTCTCTCTCTCTCTCTCTCTCTCTCCTCACTTTACCTCTCCTCTCTGTCTGAGTGGGTGAGATGACATGCACTAATGACAGGGCCCTTGTTTCCTACTCAAATTACCATGCAAAGGAGGCTGCTGCATCAGCCTGCAGCCCTTGGCTCCCCTCTCCTCCACTTTCCTCTCGATGAGGATGGGATGCCATTTCTGTCTCAGAGATGCAGCCCCGAAGATGGCTCTTCAGTGAAACTCAAACACCAGGGTCGAGTGACACGGTGAAGAGGCATCATCTCGCTCCCTCTCTCTCTCTTCCTCTTTTACCCTCTTTCTCTCCCTGCCTCTCTCGCTTGTCTCTATTTCTTTCTCTCTCTCCCTCTCTCCCCCTTTCCTTCTCTCCTATCTCTTTCCACCTCTCCTTCTCTCTCCCCCTTTCCCCCTCTCCTTCTCTCTCGCTCCCTCTATTTCTCTCTCTCTCCTCCTCTCTCCCCCTCTGTCGAGAGGCTCATTTCAAGGAAATTATTCATGAACCAGCCGATGTACAGTAATCACTTGCTCAGTCCCTCAAAATATACATTTGTTGTAAGTGTCTGTAAATTAATTTCTTAGATGGGTGCTATGAAGTGGCAATATTTGCAAGGAAATTCACATGCAGTATAATCTGGCCACGATGCCTCTTTGCGCACAGTGTAGCCGTGGTCTGAGGGGGGGGGGGGGGGGGCAGGATCCCCGTCTTGTTCCATTGAAGCATTTGATTTGGTTCTATTTCTGGCATTGAAATTATCCCTAGTGCACTGTTTGATTATAAAATATGGGGCTTAGGAGCCCATTTGTGTCTTGACATTTTAATTCCAGTGATGGGCACTTTGCATCAAAGGGAACTGAAGAGTCTATATTCATAAGATCCAAAGGACAGTTCAGATTTATTTGAGCATTTCATATTAGCATGGGGCACTTGTTTGTAGTGCAAAAGATTAGTGTGATCTGTGATCCTTGTTGTTTCAAAGGGTTGTGAACGCAAACACGAAGCACACACATACACACATACACACACACACACACACACACACACACAACAAAAAGTAGTTCAAGGTTGATTCAAAATTATTTAATAGATTATAACAACTGTTGACTCAAGCAGCTGACTCACTGAGCTCCTTATCCTACTCCCAATAGCAGTAGCCTCATATTCATCTCTTCATCAGACTCTGATCAGAGTGTGTGGGATGCTGCTGCTTCTTTCGAAAAACTCATGAAGCCGTCTTTGAAAAAAGGAGCGCGAGAGAGCGAGAGGGAGAGAGAGCGCGCGAGAGAGAGAGAGAGAGAGAGAATAATTTATCACATGGAGGAGAGGGAATCTGTAGGTGAGAACTAATGAACTTTAAATGAACAAGAACAGAAATAGAAGCAAGGGAATTTGAAAATAAGAGACGTCTGATGGAGAACGAGGTAAAACAGAGATGAACGTTGAGTCTATTCCCAAAATGGAAACACAAAAGGAAGACCTTACTCAGGTCCCCATGGTAGTATGTGTTCCAGACATATCAGAAAAAACTATATTAACAGAAAAGCACTTTCAGTTCAAAGCCTTTTAAAATGTTACCTACGTACAGACATTGCATTTTTGAAGACGGGTCTGATGGGTGCACTTGAGGTTGACACAGCCATATATGAACTCAGCTAGCCAACATGTTCATCTAAACTGACTAGTGGGTACACCTAAAACGAGCGATTGTAATAATTACACATAAAATTGCCCTTTTGTGCGGTGGATAAACCGTCATTATTTGTAAAGCATTGTGTCATTTTAATGATTCACATCTCACTGAGGTTTATGTCTTTAAGAGAGAGAATTGCTACACTAGTCTCCCAGTAAGATCATCATAATATGATATCTAGGGTCTTCAGAAGAAATATACTGTATGTACACTTGACTGACTCTGAATGGAACTTTAAATGACCAGAATATGCATGGAGTGTTCGAGGGTCATGTACTGTAGAGATGTGGAGGGTATAACATTTTAGTCCTAGGCTATATGACCTTTGCAGTGGCTCATTAAAGTCGAAGGAACTGAGTAGCTGGCACAGTCCGGGAAATCTGTATTTTTGTGGTATTTTTACTTCACTCGCTCTTACCCTATTTGATCTATAGATGTTTATTAGGAAGATATAGTTAAATATGAGTCACTGCACTTCCAGCTGTTTTTAGATGTATTGCTTTTTAATTGTTACCCTCTCCCTCCTCCCCTTTCCTCTTCCTCTTCCCCCTCCTCCCCCTCTCCTGGGATTTACTGAGTAAGAGATGTTAAACCGAAATGACACCAAAGGGAGAGAAGAAAGATAAACGGCCATAATGGAGGTAGGTGTTTGACGAGTTGAATTGCTTTCATGTCCCTCCTCCCATCAACAGCACTGATAAATCTGGCATATTGAGCTGCTATTTATGCCCATGTTCAATGCATCACAACAGAGAAAACAAGACCAAGGAGGAACACTATCCAAGTCACAAAAAGCTAGTTATCAAAAGCGACTGCATGTCTCAGAGTCAACTACGTAGGCTGACTACACACACAAATCACAATTTTCAGTGTGAATAGTATTTTTTTTTTCTTAGGGGGTAAACCAGCGTGAATATTGCTGATAGATTGTAGCTTCCATCAATGTAATTGCCAGCATCATTTCCAAAACCCCATATATTAATTTGGGTAAATATATTTACACATATACACATACAGACACCCATATATACTAGAACAAATATATATATATAGTTGAAGTCGGAAGTTTACATACACCTTAGCCAAATACATTTAAACTCAGTTTTTCACAATTACTGATATTTAATCCTAGTAAAATTCCCTGTCTTAGGTCAGTTAGGATCACCACTTCATTTTAAGAACGTGAAATGTCAGAAAAATATTTGAGAGAATGATTTATTTCAGCTTTTATTTCTTTCAGCACATTCCCAGTGGGTCAGAAGTTTACACTCAATTTGTATTTGGTAGCATTGCCTTTAAATTCTTTAACTTGGGTCAAACATTTCGGGTATCATTCTACAAGCTTCCACAATAAGTTGGGTGAATTTTGGCCCATTCCTCCTGACCCAGCTGGTGTAACTGAATCAGGTTTGTAGGCCTCCTTACTCACACAGGCTTTTTCAGTTCTGCCAACAAATTTTCTATAGGGTTGAGGTCAGGGCTTTGTCATGGCCACTCCAATACCTTGACTTTGTTGTCCTTAAGCCATTTTGCCACAACTTTGGAAGTATGCTTGGGGTCATTGTCCATTTGGAAGGCCCATTTGCGACCAAGCTTTAACTTCCTTACTCATGTCTTGAGATGTTGCTTGATTTCTTTTGATTTTCCCATGATGTCAAGCAAAGAAGCCCTGAGTATGAAGGTAGACCTTGAAATACATCCACAGGTACACTTCCAATTGACTCAAACGATGTCAGTTAGCCTATCAGAAGCTTCTAAAGCCATGACATCATTTTCGGGAATTTTCCAAGCTGTTTAGAGTCAGAGTCAACTGAGCGTATGCAAACTTCTGACCCACTGGAATTGTGATACAGTGAATTATAAGTGAAATAATCTGTCTGTAAACAATTGTTGGAAAATTACTTGTGTCATGCAGAAAGTAGATGTCCTAACCGACTTGCCAAAACTATAGTTTGTTAACAAGAAATGTGTGGATTGGTTGTAAAACGAGTTTATAACTCCAACCTAAGTGTATGTAAACTTCCGACTTCAACTGTATATCGCACAGCTGTACATTTTTTGGTCCATAAAATTTAGATGCTGTTATGTTGGTGAAAGCCATCACCAGACAACAATCAAATTTTAAGACAAAAGTTTCAGCTGCCTGGTCTCGTGAAACCAAAATAGGCTCCTGTTTATCTGACTGTCCAGCAGTAGTATTGAACATTAAAGGTGGATATGATCAGTCAGTGTACGTGTTGATAATGTCAGTCAGATCTGTCGGTTAGAGGAGCTCGATGCCTCCCCAGACTGCTGTACTTTCCTGATATCTGACCTTTATTGTAATCTACCCATCTTTAATTGTCAAAGTGAACGTTATCTGAAATAGATTCATTATTGTACCCCTTCAGTTCTCCAGCCATCTCTTTTCTCTGGCGGTGATGTATATCGATATCTTCAGACGGCACCGGTAACCCTTTTTACAGTTTATTTTTCCAGTAACTAAAAAACTGTCTGAGAGTGAAAATGTTGGTCAATTTCTCTGTAATTATTTGAATTTCAATTCTGTCCTTAAATTGACTGAGTTGACTGAATGTAAGTGAATGCAATGTGTCAGTCATAGTAAAGTTGATAGAGTTGTTTGTAGTATCTTGGTAGTAATACATGAGTTTACCTCTTCGACACTAAGGGCAAACCCCTGACTTGAGATTTACACACACACACACACACACACACACACACACACACACACACACACACACACACACACACACACACGCACACACACACACACACACACACACACACACACACACACACACACACACACACACACACAACACACACTTACCACTTCACGCACTCCTGTACTTGCCAAACACACGCTTATTGACACACACACACACACACACACACATGATCCTGTGCTGACGGTTGAAATCCCATTTGGTTTTTCTTTACCGTTTCCCTGTTGAGCTTCCATATGTAAAGCCTGCAGACATTTCTAATTTAAAACATTTATCTCTCCAGAAATAAGTCTCTCACTGTTGCCGCCTGTTATAGACCCCCCCCCCCCCTCAGCTCCCAGCTGTGCCCTGGACACCATATGCGAATTGATTGCCCCCCATCTATCTTCAGAGTTCGTTCTGTTAGGTGACCTAAACTGGGATATGCTTAACAACCCGGCAGCCCTACAATCTAAGCTAGATGCCCTCAATCTCACACAAATTATCAAGGGACCCACCAGGTATAACCCTAAATCCGTAAACATGGGCACCCTCATAGATATTATCCTGACCAACTTGCCCTCCAAATACACCCCTGCTGTTTTCAAACAGGATCTCAGCGATCACTGCCTCATTGCCTGCATCCGCTATGCGTCCGCGGTCAAACGACCACCCCTCACCACTGTCAAACGCTCCCTAAAACACTTCTGCGAGCAGGCCTTTCTAATCAACCTGGCCAGGGTATCCTTGAAGGATAGTGACCTCATCCCGTCAGTAGAGGATGCCTGGTCGATCTTTAAAAGTAATTTCCTCACCATCTTAAATAAGCATGCCCCTTTCAAAAAATGTAGAACTAAGAACAGATATAGCCCTAGGTTCACTCCAGACCTAAGAGCACAGCCATGAATAAAGAAAGGGTCAACACCTCAAATATTGACTCTTTGCATCAACTTCATGTAATTGTCAATAAAAGCCTTTGACACTTATGAAATGCTTGTAATTATATGTCAGTATTCCATAGTAACATCTGACAAAAATATCTAAAGACACTGAAACAGCAAACTTTGTGAAAATTAATATTTCTGTCCTTCTCAAAACTTTTGGCCACGACTGTACATTTGTTTATTCCATGTGTAACTCTGTGTTGTTGTTGCACTGCTTTGCTTTATCTTGGCCAGGTCGCAGTTGTAAATGAGAACTTGTTCTCAACTGGCCTACCTGGTTAAATAAAGGTTAAATACATTTGAAAAAATGTATATAAAAATTTGTTTTGTTAACACGGCACGGTAAGATGCGGGTCTTTCTCGTGATTCCCCTGTTTGCGTTTTTTTCCCACCCCCTCTGGACATTATGTATACGCCAAGCATGTCAGCCAGTAAATGGAGCATCAAGGTCATCGTTAGATGCAGGAAGCCTACAGTAATGAACCTTACAATCTAGGATCTAGAACCAGAATGCCTCAGAAGGCACTGCATTCTTCTCACTACAGCATGTTAACCTTATAAACAGTCAAAATACAAAATAAGGTAAGACTTTATTTGGGGCTCCCGAGTGGCACAGCGGTCTAAGGCACTGCATCTCAGTGCTAGAGGCATTATTACAGACCCTGGTATGATCCCGGGCTGTGTCACAACCAGCCGTGATCGGGAGTCCCATAGGGCGGCGCGCAATTGGAACAGCGCCGTCCGGGTTAGGGGAGGGTTTGGCCAGGGAAGGGCATCATTGGAAAATAAGAATTTGTTCTTAACTGACTTGCCTAGTTAAATAAATAAAATAACACATTTGGATAGTCCATCTGTAGATGCTCTACAGACGATCAGAAAACATTTCAACTAACCATCTCTAACCCTTATTCTTTACCTAACCCTAACTGTAACCTTAGCAGCCAGTTGCTTATCAAAATATAGTGTGTTGATCGTATGACCATCTGTAGACCATCTCCAGATGGACTATCTGGATTATCCAAATAAAAAGTGTGACCAAATAGCAATTTTACAATGAATAGGAATATTTGTTTTAGCTAGTGAAAACGATGTAAACCATATGCCATGGCCGTCTCAGGCACCAGATCTCAACCTAATTGAACACTTATGGGAGATTCTGGAGAGGCGCCTCAGACATCATTTTCCACCACCATCAACAAAACACTAAATTATGGAATTTCTTGTGTAAGAACAGTATCGCATTCCATTTGTAGAATCTATGCGAAGGTGCATTGTAACTGTTCTGGCTCATGGTGGCCCAACGCCCTATTACAGTTTTTTACAATTGCTAACAAGCGTTTACCTATACTTATGATACTTTTTCTAAGCTCTTAACACAGAAACACACCTACATCACACAATTAGCCAAATAGTTCTCTGCTCAAAACCACATTTTGTTCATTAAATACCAACTCTACATTTCAAAATGCCAAAAAACGTTCTCTGCACACACTAACTCTATCAAAACACAGCAAAACCGACTCAATATCTAATCATTCTGTCAAAACACCAGCACATGTTTTCTATCCAAGAGGAACATATAGTCAGTCATAGCACAACGACTTTCAAAATACTAACGGTTGATGGCCTTACAAAAACTGCACTACTTTTCATGTTTCAGTTCTACCTGCAGACAATAGACAATATGAAATACATTGTTTTTTATAATTCAGTTTCCTTTTACTGTAAACCACTCCAAATGTTTTGGTTGATGTCACGAGTGCTCCCTCTCCGGCCTCTAGGTCACCAGGCTGCTCGTTATGGCGCACACCTGTCACCATCGTTACGTGCATCAGCGCATAATGACACTCACCTGGACTCCATCACCTCCTTGATTACCTGCCCTATATACGTCACTCCCTTTGGTTCCTTCCCCATGTGTCATTTTTTCTGTTCCTGTGTCATGTCTGTGCGTTGTTCGTGTTTTGGATTATGTTACGTTTGTTTATTAAAACACTCACTCCCTGAATTTGCTTCCCCACTCTTAGTGCACACGTTACAGTTGAATGTGTGCATTTTTGGCAACATACTATCTAAAAGTGAATGAGTCATCTTTACTTTATAGAATGTACAGTAGAAAAAAATAGTAAGTGACAGAATTGCTGCAGGAAAATCTTTATTAGCAACATGAAATTGCTACCAGTGATCAACAAAAAATCCAACATACATTGCCCTTGGTTCCAAATGTGTAAAAATGAAACATAATTACAGTAAAAAAGGCACAGAAGGGGAAAAAACACAAAAATGCACAGTCCTGTTCTAATCTATACGATTTTCAGCATTTGGCCACATGTTCTCGTCCACATCACATCTTATGTCGTCTCTCACTATGCACCTTGGATAGAAACGCTTGGTGTGCCTTATCCACCCCTGGCAGTCTTCAGCTGAGATGTCTCTGCAGCTGGCATCCATTGCGTCCATTTGGTCATGTGGCCGATGATCATACACTTTCCACCTCCAGGCAGAACAAAAACTCAATGGGGTTGAGGAAAGGCAGGCTTGGATGGGCTGCAAACCAGTTTGTGATTGCATGTGAATGGTGGAATGCTACATTGTCCCATGCAATCACAAATGTCCTCATGCTTCCTCCCACCTGTTCCCTTTCTGCTTCTGGCACCAGTTGTTGGTGGAGGTCATCTAAAAACAAAAGAAGGAGCTCACTGTTGTAGGGACCAATCTGACATTTCTGCAGGGCCAAACCAGCACTCGAGATTGCTGCACACATTGTGATATTTGCTCCTCTCTGACCCAGCACATCAACGGTGGCCCTTTTCCCAATGACGTTTCTTCCCCGCCTACGTGTTTTTTCCAGGTTAAACCATGCCTCGTCTACATAAAGGATTTCATGTGGGGTCTGATTAGCCTCCAACTCTGTGACTCTCTGAATGAAATCAAACACAGTATGCGTAAATGCTTTTCAGTATGTCCTACTGTATGTACTGTAACTCATTATAGAACGAGACATATTGGATAGACACCATACCTGGACGTATTGGTGCCGAAGTTCCTTGACCCCATAGTTTAAAACTCACTATAGAACAAGACATATTGGATAGACACCATACCTGGACGTATTGGTGCCGAAGTTCCTTGACCCCATAGTTTAAAACTCACTATAGAACAAGACATATTGGTTAGACACCATACCTGGACGTATTGGTGCTGGAGTTCCTTGACCAGCTCACTGTTCCTTTCAAAAGGAACTGTGTACTACTGTTTCATTCGAACTCTGTGTTTGGTCCGAGTCCGAACAATGGTAGTCAGGCTGATGCTTTTTCCACGTTGTGAAATACCAGGTTGTCCTCTACAATTCTGGTCTGAATTTCTCTCAGTATTATTGCATTGTCAGCAATGACCAATCCTACAATGGTCTTGGTCTTCACTGAGGAGCTTTCCTCTTCCCCCACAGGGAGAAAGACATTGCGTCCTTTAGAGGAACAAAAATACAACATATGTATGTGCATTGGGACTGGTGGCCTACAGTTACTGTGGGACAACAGTAATGATAGAAGAAGCCCTTATGAAATGCATTACATACCTGTTGGTTTGTTGAAAATTCCGGATAATGGAAGCCACGGTTAACCGTCTGAGATAAGGATATACCATGGTTTATCACATGGTCTATGGTGGTGGCTCTTATTTCATCAGTGACAACACCTCTTACTCTCCTTTGAACACCACCACTCATTCTTACTCCCCTCCCCCTACCTCTCCTTCTCCCTTGTCATGGTCCAACTACTCCTCTGCCTGGTCCAGCTACTCCTCTGCCTGGTCCAACTACTCCTCTGCCTTGTCCAACTACTCTGCCTGGTCCAGCTACTCCTCTGCCTGGTCCAGCTACTCCTCTGCCTGGTCCAACTACTCCTCGCTCTGGTCCAGCTACTCCTCTGCCTAGTCCAACTACTCCTCTGCCTGGTCCAGCTACTCCTCTGCCTGGTCCAACTACTCCTCGCTCTGGTCCAGCTACTCCTCTCCCTGGTTCAACTACTCCTCTGCCTGGTCCAGCTACTCCTCTCCCTGGTCCAACTATTCCTCTCCCTTGTCCAGACATTATTTTTTCTCTGTCTTCTCCTCTGTGTTGTTCTGGATCCACATTGAACAAAATAAATGCAAAGAGTCCCCTTTTCACTGTGTATGTCCATGTAATTGAAAGATCAACACCTGGCTATGTCACCGATTGAGATTGAAATCAGCTGTGGTTAGCCTATTTTACACAATTTACAGTAAATCAGCTATTTCTTAATGTTTCAATGATCTGTTAATTCAAAAATGCTTATCAGCTGTTTCAATATAGCTTTTGAGCTGATGTTGTTGCTGAAGTAGAGGCTTTATGCTATATTGAAGGTTTTGAACATTAGGTCTTCATTTCTGGCATGCTGTGTGCAAGCATTTGAAAATAAGACAATAAATATCCATAATTTTGGTATTGGGTAAACTTGTATGTAAAGAAAATTTAAGCATTTTAGAAACGTGTTAATTGACTGCATATTCTGTGAAAACAGCACGAATTGTAATGGTATGGTCCACAACAGACGGATGTTGTGCTAATTGTGTTTAGAGTTTTGAAAATGTGACTACAGATTGGACAAAAGGATGTTAGCGATTGTAAAAAAAAACTAACTGTAAGACACTTTATGTTGGTGTTTCCCTTCTTTTGGTAACCCAGCAAAGCAAAATTGGTTCTGTGAAAGTTCCCAGAACATTCGTTAGGTTGCGGCAAATATTCTCATAACAAAAAACCTGTCCAGTTGTGCTGATGATTATACAATGTTTGTATAAAACATTTGCCTGATGTTGCAAGAACTTTACCTGGATACCTAATAAGAATGTTTGGAGAATGGTGGTTACTCTCTGGTGGTTGTTACAGATGTTGCGCACAACATTTTAGTGAATTTTAGGAGAATGTTCCAAGTATATTTAATTTAAAAAAATTCCAGATGTATTTATTTTTTAATCAACATGTCACGGTTATCGTTGGTAATGGAGGCCCAAAACGCAGCAGGTAAGCAGGTAAGCTCATCTTGACGTTTATTTAACTCAGAATGAACATACAAAAATAACAAACAAGAGAACGAACGAACGAATGAACGATCAACAGACAGTCTGGCAAGGCACAAGGCTAAACACAGAACAATCTCCCACAAATACACAGACAAACACACCCAACTAATATAGGACTTCCAATCAAAGGCAACACCACACAGCTGCCTTCAATTGGAAGTCCACCCCAATTAACTCAACATAGAAATAGATCAACATAGACCATAACTCAAAACCCGGAAATAATAAATCAAACGCCCTCCTAACTAACACACCACCCTGAACCACATAAAACAAATACCCTCTGCCACGTCCTGACCAAACTAAAATGACAATTAACCCTTATACTGGCCAGGACGTGACACAACAACGTTATTTGAATGTTTTTAGGATGTTATCATCCTAATATTAGATAAAACCTTAACTTGAACTTAATGGGAACTTAGCTAATTTTCCAGGAATATTCACAGTTTGCTGGAAATACAGTATTCCCAAATGCCTCCTCTGATCTGATTTCTTTCAAGTGTGCCACAGTTACTACAACTACCACTGAGCCTTGAGCGGGTTTACTTGGTTGTTGAGTTGTGTTGCCGCACCAACAGATCAGTCAGGGAGCATTTACATTTCAGGGGAAGATCCCAGACAAGATTGACTTCATGACCAGCCATTCTGGCTCCGCAGCTCCCCAGGCAAAGCCAACATGGCCGTCAGTTTCCACACAGGAAGTGTCAGAACATGCCAGAGGGCAGCGACAGGTTGCCTGTCTGTCTGTTCCTTCTGCACCATTAGAGAGCAATGCTGCTCCCAGGGGCCATTTAACTCACTTTAAGTCTCACTGGCATGTGTGATACTGTGACCATGGTGAGATATCACCAGCAGCACTGCCACTGACTGAAAGAAGTACCACGTCATAGATGTGAGAAGGATTGTGTTGAGAGATCTTGAGAGATCGATCATTCATGTCCAGATTGAAATCATATAGTATGATAACCTGCACTAGTACTAGACATATTGCAACTGCTTTGTAAACCAAATGACAAACATAAATCAAATCAAATTATATTAGTCACATACACATGGTTAGCAGATGTTAATGTGAGTGTAGCGAAATGCTTGTGCTTCTAGTTCCGACCGTGCAGTAATTCTAACAATTAATATAACAATTTCACAACAACTACCTTATACACACAAGTGTAAAGGAATTAATAAGAATATGTACATATAAATATATGGATGAGCGATGGCCGAACGGCATAGTCAAGATGCAGTAGATGGTATAGAGTACAGTGTATATACATATGAGATGAGTAATGTAGGGTATGTAAACATTATATAAAGTGGCATTGTTTAAATTGACTAGTGATACATTTATTACATCCAATTTCTTATTATTAAAGTAGCTAGAGATTTGAGTCAGTATGTTGGCAGCAGCCACTCAATGTTAGTGATGGCTGTTTAACATGATGGCCTTGAGATAGAAGCTGTTTTTCAGTCTCTTGGTCCCAGCTTTGATGCACCCGTACTGACCTCGCATTCTGGATGATAGCGGGGTGAACAGGCAGTGGCTCGGGTGGTTGTTGTCCTTGATCATCTTTTTGGTCCCATCGGGTGCTGTAGGTGTCCTGGAGGGCAGGTAGTTTGTCCCCGGTGATGTGTTGTGCAGACCTCACTACCCTCTGGAGAGCCTTACGGTTGTGGGCAGAGCAGTTGCCGTACCAGGCGGTGATACAGCCCGACAGGATGCTCTCAATTGTGGATCTGTAAAAATTTGTGAGTGTTTTTGGTGACAAGCCAAATTTCTTCAGCCTCCTGAGGTTGAAGAGGCGCTGTTGCACATTCCTCACCATGCTGTCTGTGTGGGTGGACCATTTGTGTTTGTCTGTGATGTGTGTGGTGGCTAATTTCTGCATTACCAAATGAGGAGAGTTACAAACTTTACACACCAGTCAGAGTTATACTTAAACTACATCTTTAATAATTAAGAGCTTTTGCAAAAGCACTTTGACTTTCAATGATGCGCTATCTCTAATGAACCATTGAAAAGTGATTACACAAAAGTACAAAGATCTTTTATAGCCAAGATACACCCCTCTCAACGTACATGACAAACTACAGATACATAGAATGGGTCACAAGGTTAAGTTTTGTATGAAAGATATCTATAAAACATAGCAGACAGCAACTGCTGTGTCAACAGTTTTCATTGTATAGACCAGTGTCTGGTCCTCCTACTCCAAACTGGAACTGTCTCTCCCTGGTACGGTATAGAACAGAACCATTAGCTCATCCAATGGCATAAATCAATTGACAACTCTAGATAGTCCCATCTCAAGTAAACCCCCTCTTGACTCCACTCCTGGACAAGCTCACTGAGGGGAGTAAGCCTCTAGGTCATACACTATCCCAAGATAAGTGCAACATCAGAGGGGACGTACAATACTCCAGACACTGCCATACACCTTCCCCCAATGCCAAAGGAGGGAGTGACTTGCGCACAGACATTGTGGAGACAAGTAATTGGTTCCCCATTAATCACGCCATCCCTTCACATGGTTTAACAGATACATTCACATATGACAAGTATTTCACATAAGCATATTATGCAAATAAAACATCTTAATTATCTATGTTATCCAACTAATTCTGATTCATCCACCACATGTGTACGACAAGGAACTTAAAACTCTCCACCTTCTCCACTACTGTCCCGTCGATGTGGATAGGTGGGGTGCTCCCTCTGCTGTTTCCTGAAGTCCACAATCATCTCCTTTGCTTTGCTGACGTTGAGTGTGAGGTTATTTTCCTGACACCACACTCCGAGGGCCCTCACCTCCTCCCTGTAGGCCGTCTCGTCGTTGTTGGTAATCAAGCCTACCACTGTAGTGTCGTCTGCAAACTTCATGATTGAGTTGGAAGTGTGCATGGCCACGCAGTCATGGGTGAACAGGGAGTACAGGAGAGGGCTGAGAATGCACCCTAGTGTGTCCCCAGTGTTGAGGATCAGCGGGGTGGAGATGTTGTTTCTTACCCTCACCACCTGGGGTGGCCCGTCAGGAAGTCCAGGACTCAGTTGCACAGGACGGGGTCGAGACCCAGGGTCTCAAGCTTAATGACGAGTTTGGAGGGTACTATGGTGTTAAATGCTGAGCTGTAATCGATGAACAGCATTCTTACATAGGTATTCCTCTTGTCCAGATGGGTTAGGGCAGTGTGCAGTGTGGTTGCGATTGCGTCGTCTGTGGACCTATTGGGGTGGTAAGCAAATTGGAGTGGGTCTAGGGTGTCAGGTAGGGTGGAGGTGATATGATCCTTGACTAGTCTCTCAAAGCACTTCATGATGAGGGAAGTGAGTGCTATGGGGCGATAGCCGTTTAGCTCAGTTACCTTAGCTTTCTTGGGAACATAACATAACATTAACATATCAATTCTCATAACATCATGCATATCCATGCCAATACATGATTTTAGTGTTTTTTTTAATTTTGTATATATAATTTGCATCACACTACTCACAGGTATTTGACATAGTGACATGAAAGACTGAATCAAATAACCTCTAGATCTCTAACGTAGAAGGCAATCGTGTGTGACAGATTATTAATGAGATATGGCTTGCGTCCCAAATGGCACCCTACTCCCTGACCTTAACCTCTCTAGGCTAGGCGGGACGAATTCGTCCCACCTACGTAATAGCCACTGCTATCCTGTGGCGCGATTTTCAAAACCTTAAAAATCCTATTACTTCAATTTCTCAAACATATGACTATTTTACAGCCATTTAAAGACAAGACTCTCGTTAATCTAACCACACTGTCCGATTTCAAAAAGGCTTTACAACGAAAACAAAACATTAGATTATGTCAGCAGAGTACCAAGCCAGAAATAATCAGACACCCATTTTTCAAGCCAGCATATAATGTCACCAAAACCCAGAAGACAGCTAAATGCAGCACTCACCTTTGATGATCTTCATCAGATGACAACCCTAGGACATTATGTTATACAATACATGCATGTTTTGTTCAATCAAGTTCATATTTATATCAAAAACCAGCTTTTTACATTAGCATGTGACGTTCAGAACTAGCATACCCCCCGCAAACTTCCGGGGAATTCGCTAACATTTTACTAAATTACACACGATAAACGTTCACAAAAAGCATAACAATTATTTTAAGAATTATAGATACAGACCTCCTCTATGCACTCGATATGTCCGATTTTAAAATAGCTTTTTGGTGAAAGCACATTTTGCAATATTCTAAGTACATAGCCCAGGCATCACGGGCTCGCTATTTAGACACCCGGCAAGTTTAGCACTCACCATAATCATATTTACTATTATAAAAGTTTGATTACCTTTTGTTGTCTTCGTCAGAATACACACCCAGGACTGCTACTTCAATAACAAATGTTGGTTTGGTCCAAAATAATCCATCGTTATATCCGAATAGCGGCGTTTTGTTCGTGCGTTCCAGACACTATCCGAAATAGTAAAGAAGTGTCGCGCGCATGGCGCAATTCGTGACAATAAAATTCTAAGTATTCCATTACCGTACTTCGAAGCATGTCAACCGCTGTTTAAAATCAATTTTTACGACATTTTTCTCGTAGAAAAGCGATAATATTCCGACAGGGAATCTCCTTTTCGGCAAACAGAGGAAAAAATCCCAAAGGCGGGGGCGGTCGGGGTCACGCGCATAAGCCAGTGTCCCTTGATCGGCCACTTGAGAAAGGCGATAATGTGTTTCAGCCTGGGGCTGGGATGACGACATTCTGTTTTTTCCCGGGCTCTGAGCGCCTATGGACGACGTGGGAAGTGTCACGTTAGAGCAGAGATCCTTAGTAAATGATAGAGATGGAAAACAAGTTCAAGAAATGGTCAGACAGGCGACTTCCTGTAAAGGAATCTCTCAGGTTTTGACCTGCCATTTGAGTTCTGTTATACTCACAGACACCATTCAAACAGTTTTAGAAAATTTAGGGTGTTTTCTATCCATATGTAATAAGTATATGCATATTCTAGTTACTGGGTAGGAGTGGTAACCAGATTAAATCGGGTATGTTTTTTATCCAGCCGTGTCAATACTGCCCCCTATCCTAAACAGGTTAACCCTATCGGCCCTGGTTAAAATTAGTTCACTATCAAGGGAATAGGGTGCCTTTTGGGATGCATCTACAGACAGAAGAATCACATGAATTAAGAACATGAGAGCAAAGAAGCTGCTCATTATCATTCAAGAGGAGCTGTAAGACAATGACCTTTCCTCTGTCTGCAAGCTAAAACCATGTTGTATTGCTAAATCACAAGTGGACAATCATTATTCACAGGTCCTTGAATGAAGAAAAACCCCTAGACTTTTACCATTGAGGATTACATTCAAGAAATCGTGGACCTTGTGATGAAGGCTTGTTTAAAGTGTATACTTAACCTAATATAGCGTCTTTTCTTTCTTTTTTTTCCTGATGAGAAAAAAAATCTGTCCAGGGAGGTTCTCTTCAGCGCTTTTCAACCAATTCAGTAAATATCGATGAAGAGTTAAGATGGAGTGTTGCCTTGTTACCGTCCAATAGTGGATGTAATTTCACAGGCTCTCTTTTACATTTCCCCTGAAGACCGGATGCATTCGGTCTCTGACAACCTGCTGAGGGTGGTGCATATGCTACCTAAGATGTTTTTAATTGAATTGGATGTAGGGACGTCAGTGCTGACATATCATTCTCTCCTTCAGAGAACCGAGGTTACTCAAGAGTAACCAATACGCTTTGGTCACCTGTCTGTTCTGTTGTTCTCAACCGTCTGAAACAAGTAACACAAAGCACCAGTGGACAAACTGGACCAGATCCCAGAGGAATTGAGTACAGCTTCAGTTTGGTCATCTCTAAGGCTGCCTGTCTAACCATACATACAGTGCATTCTGAAAGTATTCAGACACCTTCGCTTTTTGCATTTTCTTTTACTTTACAGCCTTATTCTAAAATGGAATAAAAAATAGTATTAATCCTCATCCATCAACATGCAATAGCCCATAATGATGAAGCAAAACAGATATTTTTTTAATTTAGCAAAAAAAAAATACCTTATTTACTTAAGTATTCAGACCCTTTCCTATGAGACTCGAAATTGAGCTCAGGTGCATCCTGTTTCCATTGTTCATCCTTGAGATGTTTCTACAACTTGATTGGAGTCCACCTGTGGTAAATTCAATTGATTGGACATCATTTGGAAAGGCACACACCTGTCTATATAAGGTCCCACAGTTGACAGTGCATGTCAGAGCAGCAAAAACCAAGCCATGAGTTCGAAGGAATTGTCGGTAGAGCTCTGAGACAAGATTGTGTCGAAGCACAGATCTGGGGAAGGGTACCAAAAAATGTCTGCAGTATTGAAGGTCCCCAAGAACAGTGGCCTCCATCATTCTTAAATGGAAGACATTTGGAACCACCAAGACTCTTCCTAGAGCTGGCCGCCCAGCCAAACTGAGCATTCGGGGGAGAAGGGCCTTGGTCAGGGAGGTAACCAAGTACCCGATAGTCCCTTTGACTGAGCTCCAGAATTTGTCTGTGGAGAAGGGAGAACCTTCCAAAAGGACAACCATCTCTGCAGCACTCCACCAATCAGGCCTTTATGATGGAGTGGCCAGACGGAAGCCACACCTCAGTAAAAGGCACATGACAGCCCGCTTGGAGTTTGCCAAAAGGCACCTAAAGGACTCTCAGACCATGAGAAACAAGATTCTCTGGTCTGATGAAACCAAGACTGAACTCTTTAACCTGAATGCCAAGCCATCTGGAGAAATCCTGGCACTATCCCTACGGTGAAGCATGGTGATGGCATCATCATGCTGTGGGGATGTTTTTCAGCGGCAGGGACTGGGAGACTAGTCAGAATCGAGGGAAAGCTGAACGGAGGAAAGTACAGAGTTTTTTTTATGAAAACCTGGGGCGAAGGTTCACCTTCCAACAGAACAACAACCCTAAGCACACAGCCAAGACAATGCAGGAGTGGTTTGGGGACAGGTCTCTGTATGTCCTTGAGTGGCCCAGCCAGAGCCCAGACTTGAACCTGATCGAACATCTCCGGAGAGACCTGAAAATAGCTGTGCATCGACGCTCTCCATCCATCCTGACAGAGCTTGAGAGGATATGCAGAGAATAATGGGATAAACTCCCCAAATAAAGCTGTTCCAAACTTCATACCTAAGAAGACTCGAGGCTGTAAATGCTGCCAAAGGTGCTTCAACAAAGTACTGTAATATTTCAATTTTTTTTATTTTATATACATTTGCAAAAATGTTTTTGCTTTGTCATTATGGGGTATTGTGTGTAGATTGATGAGGCAAATAAACAAATAATACTTTTAGAATAAGGACTAACAAAATGTGGAACAAGTCAAGGGGTCTGAAAACTTTCCGAATGCACTGTACATACAGTAGGCCTACCTTCCCATTCCCAGACTAATAACTCAGCTGTCAAGCAAGAGTTGACCTTTGGGTTACCTCAATTCAACCTATCATAGATTATGTGTGCCCCCTGCTAGCCTCCCCTCAGCCAGTAGACACCAGGGTCTGACGCTCACCCAATTATCCTCATTCTAGTAGTAGAGGTTGCCTGGTTATTTTTTTAAATGCCTTCCTCACCATCTTAACTAAGCATGCCCCATTCAAGAAATGTAGAACCATGAACAGATATAGCCCTTGGTTCTCTCCAGACCTGACTGCCCTTAACCAACACAAAAACATCCTATGGCATTCTGCATTAGCATCGAACAGCCCCCGTGATATGCAACTTTTCAGGGAAGTTAGAAACCAATATACACAGGCAGTTAAAAAAGCCAAGGCTAGCTTTTTCAAGCAGAAATTTGCTTCCTGCAACACAAACTCAAAAAAGTTATTGGACACTGTAAAGTCCTTGGAGAATAAGAGCACCTCCTCCCAACTGCCCACTGCACTGAGGATAGGAAACTCTGTCACCACCGATAAATCCATTATATTTGAGAATTTCAATAAGCATTTTTCTACATCTGGCCATGCTTTCCACCTGGCTACCCCTAATCCGGTCAACAGCACTGCACCCCCCACAGCAACTCGCCCAAGCCTTCCCCATTTCTCCTTCTCCCAAATCCAGTCAGCTGATGTTCTGAAAGAGCTGCAAAATCTGGACCCCAACAAATCAGTCAGGCTAGAAAATCTGGACGCTTTCTTTCTAAAATGATCTGCCAAAATTGTTGCAACCCCTATTACTAGCCTGTTCAACCTCTCTTTCGTGTCGTCTGAGATTCCCAAAGATTGGAAAGCAGCTGCGGTCATCCCCCTCTTCAAAGGGGGGGGACACTCTTGACCCAAACTGCTACAGACCAATATCTATCCTACCCTGCCTTTCTAAAGTCTTCGAAAGCCAAGTCAACAAACAGATGACCGACCATTTCGAATCCCACCGCACCTTCTCTGCTATGCAATCTGGTTTCAGAGCTGGTCATGGGTGCACCTCTGCCATGCTCAAGGTCCTAAACGATATCTTAACCGCCATCGATAAGAAACAATACTGTGCTGCCGTATTCATTGACCTGGCCAAGGCTTTCGACTCTGTCAATCACCACATCCTCATCGGCAGACTCAATGGCCTTGGTTTCTCAAATGATTGCCTCGCCTTGTTCACCAACTACTTCTCTGATAGAGTTCAGTGTGTCAAATCGGAGGGCCTGTTGTCCGGGCCTCTGGCAGTCTCTATGGGGGTGCCACAGGGTTCAATTCTTGGGCCGACTCTTTTCTCTGTATACATCAATGATGTCACTCTTGCTGCTGGTGAGTCTCTGATCCACCTCTACGCTGACGACACCATTCTGTATACTTCTGGCCCTTCTTTGGACACTGTTATCTACCCTCCAGACGAGTTTCAATGCCATACAACTCTCCTTCCGTGGTCTCCAACTGCTCTTAAATACAAGTAAAACTAAATGCATGCTCTTCAACCGATCGCTGCCCGCACCTGCCCGCCCGTCCAGCATCACTACTCTGGACGGTTCTGACTTAGAATATGTGGACAACTACAAATACCTAGGTGTCTGGTTAGACTGTAAACTCTCCTTCCAGACTCACATCAAACATCTCCAATCCAAAGTTAAATCTAGAATTCGCTTCTTATTTTGCAACAAAGCATCTTTCACTCATGCTGCCAAACATATCCTCGTAAAACTGACCATCCTACCGATCCTCGACTTCGGCGGTGTCATTTACAAAATAGACTCCAATACCCTACTCAATAAATTGGATGCATTCTATCACAGTGCCATCCGTTTTGTCACCAAAGCTCCATATACTACCCACCACTGCGACCTGTACGCTCTCGTTGGCTGGCCCTCGCTTCATACTCATCGCCAAACCCACTGGCTCCAGGTCATCTACAAGACCCTGCTAGGTAAAGTTCCCCCTTATCTCAGCTCACTGGTCACCATAGCAGCACCCACCTGTAGCACGCGCTCCAGCAGGTATATCTCTCTGGTCACCCCCAAAGCCAATTCCTCCTTCGGCCACCTCTCCTTCCAGTTCTCTGCTGCCAATGACTGGAACGAACTACAAAAATCTCTAAAACTGGAAACTCTTATCTCCCTCACTAGCTTTAAGCACCAGCTGTCAGAGCAGCTCACAGTTTACTGCGCCTGTACATAGCCCATCTATAATTTAGCCCAAACAACTACCTCTTCCCCTACTGTATTTATTTATTTATTTATGTTGCTCCTTTGCACCCCATTATTTCTATTTCTACTTTGCACTTTCTTCCACTGCAAATCTACCATTCCAGTGTTTTACTTGCTATATTGTATTTACTTCGCCACCATGGCCTTTTTTGCCATTATTTTGCCTTATCTCACTTCATTTGCTCACTTTGTATATAGACTTATTTTTTTAATATATTATTGACTGTATGTTTGTTTTACTCCATGTGTAACTCTGTGTTGTTGTATGTGTCAAACTGCTTGCTTTATCTTGGCCAGGTCGCAATTGTAAATGAGAACTTGTTCTCAACTTGCCTACCTGGTTAAACAAAGGTGAAATAATTACTTTTTTTTTTTATAAAAAATTCTGGAGCTGGCTGGATGATTGCCAGGCAGTAAAAGCACATATTTCTGGTCTTTATGCATATTAAGTACAAGCAACAAAAACATATGCAAAATGTTACAACAACAGAGTAATATCTTTCTAGCAGCCCTGTGTCACGTATTATTGTCCCCCTCAACATCCACATCTGTAATAATATTGGCCGATTGTCAACAAACTCTCACACATAGTGTTGTTGTCATTGATTTGGTGTGTGTGTGTGTGTGTGTGTGTGTGTGTGTGTGTGTGTGTGTGTGTGTGTGTGTGTGTGTGTGTGTGTGTGTGTGTGTGTGTGTGTGTGTGTGTGTATTTAGAACCCAGCCTCAGTACTAAGCCTTAATTTAACAAAAACTACCTCCTGTGGTAAGGGTGGGGTACAGTGTAGACACAGATGAAAGACGCTCTGTCCTACTTTGTTTGTGTTTTTAGTGTACATGTGTGTATTTGTGCCTGCCTGTGTGTGTGTGGCTGTGTGCGTTGTGTGTGCGCGTACATGCGTGAATGTTTGCATGCAAGTGAGTGAGTGTGTGTATTTGCCTGTACCTGTTTTCGCTTGAGTAGCTCAGGCAAGTAAAGTGTTGATTAGGACTCACACTGTGTGTCTCTGTAGCAATTAACCCATACTCAAAATTGCTAATTAGTCTGTTTCTCTCTCTCTCTCTCTCTCTCTCTCTCTCTCTCTCTCTCTCTCTCTCTCTCTCTCTCACACACACACACATTCACTCGCTCTTGCTCTCATTCAGACTGGCAAGGACATCCAAGAGCTCAAGGCAAAAGAAATTGGCCACAAAAAAACAGATACAGTTCCTGAAATCTTTGGTTGAATTTTATTTGTCATGCCATGACTCAAAGGAAGTATATTTTTAAGAAAGGAACATTACTGAATTCTAGGGTACTGAAGACTGTTTCAGGAATCCCATACTCTACCTCTCTACCCTGTATGTTTTCTGCCACTGTTGCTATGGTTTTTGATGAATATCCCTAATGATAACGATATGGCGGTCATCTAAGTCAGAAAATGAAATATTCTCCTCTGCTTTGATTTATCGAGAAAGCACAGAGCATTTACCTACAATCCAAGGAAATATAATTCACTTCTACGGCATTACATGACATACAGCTCTCTTTTAATCAAAGGTCAAATAGGGGGTGCTTATATTTGTCCTGTTCCATACATGTAACACGACTCATGATAAGACCAAAATGCAGACACAGGAGGCAGACAGTTCGAATCTCAGATGTTTATTACAAAACAAGGGGCAGGCAAACGGCAGGTCAAGGGCAGGCAGAGGTCAGTAATCCAAGGCAGCGTCAATCACGGGCAGAACGGTAGGCAGACTCAGGGTAGGCAGAATGGTCAGAACCGGGAAGACTAGAAAACACGACCAGAGATACTGAAAACACGTTGGTAAGAGTAGACAAGACAAGATGAACTGGCAACAGACCAGAAAATGCAGGTATAAGTACACAGGGGATAATGTGGTAAAATTGGAGACACCTGGTGGGGGGTGGAAACAAGCATAAGACAGGTGAAACAGATAGGGGCGCCACCTGGTTTCCTACCCAGGCACATACCTGGTTGACAGAGGTGCCGGGCAGCTGGACTCAGCGATGAGGGTTGGGTCCAGGATGTTCCTAGTGGGGACCCAGCACCTTTTTTCTGGGCCATAACCCTCCCAGTCAACCAGGTACTGGAATCCCCTGCCCTGAGGTCGAACACTCAGGAGGCGCCACACCGTGTCCACCGGATGGCCACCGATGAGACGCGGGAGAGGGGTGGGAGACAAAGGCCTGTGAGACATAGGTTTAATCCTAGACACATGAAAAGTGGAATGTATACGAAGGGTGTGTGGCAACAGAAGAACAGCAAAGGGGCTAAGAATCTCCTTGGCTAAGGGCAACTTGGGAAGGGGAATGAAATTGGCGGCTTTGGAAAACCTATCCACCACCATAGGGATAGTGGTCTTGCCAACTGTTTGAGGGTGATATATGGGAGGGTGATATATGGGACCAGGGACGGTGAGGAACAGGGAGTGGTTGAAGGAGGCCAGCCGTAGCTTGCTGCGAAGTCTTATTCTGAGCACACACAGTGCAGGCGGCGATGAATGCGGAAACATCAGAAACCATGGTGGGCCCCCAACAATGTTGTTGTACAAGGGCCAGGGTCTGACGGAAGCCAGGATGATAGGCAAGTCAAGAGGAATGAGCCCATTCCAGGACCGGGGAACCAAGAAGAGTCTGGGACAAACATCCAGTTAAGGCCACAGTAGTGGATACACGGCGGGGGAGGCAGATGTACTTTTCCACCATGAAAACCTCAAAACCACGGGTACCTGAGGAGATTCGATGAACAAAAACTGCATAGACTCACAGTGGTTCCCTGACACTCGCATGTTGATAGGAACCGTATTGTGGGTGACACTGCCAATAGAGCGCCCATCCAGCGCTCTGACGTCCATGAGAATGAAGAGGGGTTGAGTTGGTATTCCCATCTCTGACACCAGGTAGTGTCCATAAAACTCTTGTCAGCCCCAGAGTCAATGAGTACCCGGAGAGATTTTGACCTGTCACCCCACAGCTGGATGGCATGGAGAGGGGTACGCGTAATGGGAAATTGGAAATCTCCCCATTGCCCACCAGCGTACTTGTACCTACTGATGAGCCTGGTCTTTTAATGGACAGGTAGAAATGTAATGACCTGTAGTTCCACAATACAGACAGCTCTTGTTGTCCAGTCAGCATAAACGTTCGACAGGAGGCAATCTAGCTCTGCCAAGTTCCATAGGCTCCGGAGGAGGCGAGTCGGGGGAACTTGGGGAACCTCGGATTATCTCGGTAATGTAGATGCTGGGGACTTCCGGGATTCCTCGGAGGCGAGGTGGGATCCTTGGACGAGCGAGTGTGACTGGGAACAGACCTCCTCTCCCTCCTACATTCCCGTAGACGCCCATCGATCCGTATGGTCAAGGCAATGAGAATCGAAATGCATGGGGCAGCTACTGGGCTGAGAGCTCTTCTTTAAACCTCTTACATCTAGACGTTCCGCTAGCGGAACACCTGCTCCAATATCCAATGATGGGCGTGGCGCGAAATACAAACTCCTCTAAAATCCGAAAAATTCAATTTTTCAAACATATTACTATTTTACAGCATTTTAAAGACAAGACTCTCGTTAACCTCTTACATCTAGACGTTCCGCTAGCGGAACACCTGCTCCAATATCCAATGATAGGCGTGGCGCGAATTACAAATTCCTCAAAAATACAAAAACTTCAATTTTTCAAACATATGACTATTTCACAGCATTTTAAAGACAAGACTCTCCTTTATCTAACCACACTGTCCGATTTCAAAAAGGCTTTACAGCGAAAGCAAAACATTAGATTATGTCAGCAGAGTACCAAGCCAGAAATAATCAGACACCCGTTTTTCAAGCTAGCATATAATGTCACAAAAACCCAGAAGACAGCTAAATGCAGCACTAACCTTTGATGATCTTCATCAGATGACACACCTAGGACATTATGTTATACAATACATGCATGTTTTGTTCAATCAAGTTCATATTAATATCAAAAAACAGCTTTTTACATTAGCATGTGACGTTCAGAACTAGCATACCCCCCCGCAAACTTCCGGAGGAATTTGCTAACAATTTACTAAATTTCTCACGATAAACGTTCACAAAAAGCATAACAATTATTTTAAGAATTATAGATACAGAACTCCTCTATGCACTCGATATGTCCGATTTTAAAATAGCTTTTTGGTGAAAGCACATTTTGCAATATTCTAAGTACATTGCCCAGCCATCACGGGGTAGCTATTTAGACACCCGGCAAGTTTAGCACTCACCAATATCAGATTTACTATTATAAAAGTTAGATTACCTTTTGTTGTCTTCGTCAGAATGCACTCCCAGGACTTCTACTTCAATAACAAATGTTGGTTTGGTCCAAAATAATCCATCGTTATATCCGAATAGCGGCGTTTTGTTCGTGCGTCCCAGACACTATCCTAAATGGTAAATAAGGGTCGTGCGCATGGCGCAATTCGTGACAAAAAAAATCTAAATATTCCATTACCGTACTTCGAAGCATGTCAACCGCTGTTTAAAATCCATTTTTATGCCATTTTTCTCGTAAAAAAGCGATAATATTCCGACCGGGAATGTCCATTTAGCTAAACAGAGGAAAGTAAACAAAGCTTTCGGTCGACGCGGGCACGAGCCTGAGTCTCACAGTACTGTAACCAGCCACTACCCAAACGCGCTACTTTTTTTCAGCCAGAGCCTGCAAAGCCACGATTCAGCTTTTTACCGCCTTCTGAGACCCTATGGCAGCCGTAGGAAGTGTCACGGGACAGCTAAGATCCTCACTCTTCAATAAACAGAGACAAGAAGAACGACACCTTGTCAGACAGGCCACTTCCTGCATGAAATCTTCTAAGGTTTTTGCCTGCCATATGAGTTCTGTTAACTCACAGACATCATTCAAACAGTTTTAGAAACTTTAGGGTGTTTTCTATCCAAAGCCAATAATTATATGCATATTCTAGTTACTGGGCAGGAGTAGTAACCAGATTAAATCGGGTACGTTTTTTATCCAGCCGTGAAAATACTGCCCCCTAGCCATAACAGGTTAATCTAACCACACTGTCCGATTTCAAAAAGGCTTTACAGCGAAAGCAAAACATTATATTATGTCAGCAGAGTACCCAGCCAGAAATAATCAGACACCCATTTTTCAAGCTAGCATATAATGTCACAAAAAACAAAACCACAGCTAAATGCAGCACTAACATTTGATGATCTTCATCAGATGACACACCTAGGACATTATGTTATACAATGTATGCATGTTTTGTTCAATCAAGTTCATATTTATATCAAAAACCAGCTTTTTTACATTAGCATGTGACGTTCAGGACTAGCATACCCCCCGCAAACATCCGGTGAATTTACTAAATTACTCACGATAAACGTTCACAAAAAACATAACAATTATTTTAAGAATTATAGATACAGAACTCCTCTATGCACTCGATATGTCCGATTTTAAAATAGCTTTTCGGTGAAAGCACATTTTGCAATATTCTCAGTAGATAGCCCAGCCATCACGGCTAGCCATTTAGACACCGACCAAGTTTAGCCCTGACCAAACTCCGATTTACTATTACAAAAGTTTGATTACCTTTGTTGTCTTCGTCAGAATGCACTCCCAGGACAGCTACTTCAATAACAAATGTTGGTTTGGTCCAAAATAATCCATCGTTATATCCAAATAGCGGCGTTTTGTTCGTGCGTTCTAGACACTATCCGAAGTGTAAATAAGGGTTACGAGCATGGCGCAATTCGTGACAAAAGATTTCTAAATATTCCATTACTGTACTTCGAAGCATGTCAACCGCTGTTTAAAATCAATATTTATGCCATTTTTCTCGTAAAAAAGCGATAATATTCCGACCGGGAATCTGCATTTAGGTAAACAGAGGAAAGAAAACAAAGCATTCGGTCGACGCGGGCACGCACCTGAGTCTCACAGTACTGTAACCAGCCACTACCCAAACGCGCTACTAAGATCTGGAATGCTTCCATAAGATTTCTAAGTAACTCCTCGTGTCTTCCGATGGTGACAGTGTTGCGGAGCTGGTCCGAGTCTGCTGGGTCAGTCATGCTAACACAACACAGAATAAGACCCAGATGCAAACACAGGCAGCAGACATTTAGAATCTCAGATGTTTATTACAAAACAGGGGGCAGGCAAATGGCAGGTCAAGGGCAGGCAGTGGTCAGTAATCCAAGGCAGCGTTTATCAAGGGCAGAACGGCAGGAAGGCTCAGGGCAGGCAGAATGATCAGAACTGGGAAGACTTGAAAACATAAACTAGAGATACTGGAAAACGTGAAAACAAGCTGGTAAGACTTGAAAAGACAAGTACACAGGGGATAATGGGGGAAAATCGGAGACACCTGGAGACAAGCACAAGACAGGTGAAACAGATTAGGGTGTGACAACATGTACAAATATGTAACCTGTACAAGTGTGTGGTGTGAAATGGAAATATGTGTCTAGCATATCCCACTCCCCCTGAGACACCCTCAGAGAGGGGTAATGCCTCTTTATCAGTGAGTGGTATTTATGCTGAACTGAAAGAATTGTGGGAAAGGATATTAGTGATTATAGTTATTACATACAGGCATGTAGGCTTTGTATGGTTATGATTGTAGAACATTTAAGATTTTAAAACATTTGCTGGGGGAAATATGGTCACAGATTTTTCAATGAATACTGTGAATTCAGAGGAGGCTGGTGGGAGGAGCTATAGGAGGACTGGCTCATTGTAATTGCTGGAATGTAATGACTCCGTTCCATTGATTCCATTCCAGCCATTACAATGAGCCTGTCCACCTATAGCTCCTCCCACCAGCCTCCTCCATGTGAATTGTAGGCCATTTCTGTCATACTGCAGTGTGACAAAGTCAACAAAGCTCCCAAGCTGCATATCCTTACACTGTGTGCTGAACTCCCCAGACATTTTCAGTGGGTACATGTAAGCCTTGGTGAGGGTACTCACACACCTATCTCTCAATCAATCGTAGGTCTAAGAGTACCATTCATGAACTACATTTTAAATGTACGTTATTTAGCAGACACTCTTATCCAGAGCGCATACATTTTCATAATGGTTCCCCGTGGGAATGGAGCCCACCACCCTGGCATTGCAAGTGCCATGCTCTACCAAGACTACTAACTTAAAATTGGCTAAACAAAATATCGGAAATTTAACAGCAAATCATATTCACCATATGGCCTGAAATCATAGCATGTAATTTTCCCTTCTTACTTTCCCAATCAACAGAATCTAGTGGAACTTTAAAGGGCATTCCATTCTGTGGTGCTATACAGCTGGAACAGGAGCTGGGAATGCAACGTCTTGATTTTAGTTGACAGGTTTCCTTCGCACTGCGGCGTGCTTTCCTTGTGAGCTGCCGTGGATCCCATGTTTATAGACCAGAGGTCTCTCTCCGAGCAGCTCAAGGACATTAGTTGGAGTTACAGCCGTTTATTCTGCTACACTGCTCCTCGATGGGTTCACTGGCGAGAAAAGCAGGCGCTGTGCTAAAGAGAAATCCTTTCTGGGAATTGTGTGTTATACTATGATTGGTTAAACGTTATACTACTACGGTGTCAGAGACATTAACGTTTGTGAACCAAATCAGGAGAGTTGTAAATCATATATATTAATATAGTACAATAAAATATTGTATAATTATACAGTATATAGCATATACAACCCATAATTATCCTTCCCTCTGCCATAAATAGAGCGTTTGACAAATACATTTACAAATAATGGAGATAATAGATCAAAAATAGATAATGAGTTAAAAGTGATCATATCAATGGAGCATCTGCTATTTGTTTAATCAACTGGGTCGGCTACATCCAAACCAGCTCATTCATATTTACACGTTATCCGTGGAGGGAAACCACATGATTGTAAACGTCCTGGTGTTATCATTTTCCTTCAGCAGATACACAAGAGGTGTATCTCGCACGGGGTGTGAAAATTTGATGGTGATGGTGAAGATGGTGCTGGGGGTTGATTCCTGACATACATTCATACATCTACCACTTTCAATTCATGTTGGGTTAGCACTTTTAATTTATTGGGTATACCTGTGAGACAGTGTTGTTTATTGCCTTCGCACGTCTCTTCGCTGCCATTTGTTTCCTACTGCATAATACAGGAGCTTTGTGTACATTAAACACGTAGAGGGATGTGGTGAACTGAAAATCAATACAATCTCCTCCGGCTGTCACTACCTCCCTGTCTTCCTCCCACTTTGACAGGTCTTTACCTGGCCCTGATTAGATCCCTTGGCATCCTAAGGGCGATGCTCGCTTGCATGATAATGTTGTCCACTTAGAATAGAGAACAGGGGCCTCAGGTGAAGAGAGAGTGAGAAAGAAAGAGAGAAAGAGAGAGACAACAACTTTGTCCTCTGTTAAGAACCTTTCAAATCATTTTGTTGGATTGCTGCTTGCTTCCATCTTCTCTCTTTATCTGGAGTCACAGGAAGGGGCACGGCGTTATATTAATGGCATGATAATTACGGGTGACCCCATTAACCAGAGGATAGTTCTATGGGAGAGAAGAAGAGCTCTAGATGATAATGTCCTTGCTAAGGGTTTTCAATGCGCTCATTAACCAATCCTAAAACTCCTAAACTTTAATTCGTAATGAAAAGGAGGAAATTAACATTACGTTTTAGGGGGATTTAATAAAGCATGTATTCCTCCACCTTTGACATAGCAATGCAAAATATTTCCCCCAATCCTAATTTTTGTTCAGTATCAATATTAAAACCAACTTAGTGTTCAATAAATATATCGGTCTGCATGTACTCCTGCAATTGGAACGCTGAAATATCAGTTGGGTATACACTATACTCTGCGACTAGAATACCAATTGTATTAGACTATCCATAAACCAAGCAAAAGCTGTAAACATGTGAACATGTAGCTTTCAATTACTGTGATAGAATTTAGAACATAGAACTGTTGAATGGAAGCCCTAGAACACAGGTATCAAACTCATTCCAAGGAAGGCCAAGTGTCTGTGGGTTTCCACTCCTCCCTTGTACTTGATTGATGAATTAAGGTGACTAATTAGTAAGGAACACCCCACACCTGGTTGTTTAGGGCTTATTAACTGAAAGGAAAAAACTCAAACCTGCAGTCACTAGGCCCTCCATGGAATGAGTTTGACACCCCAGCCCTAGAAAATAATCGAATCCCCTAAACATAACAGAGTATAATGGAACAACTGTAGCGAATGTAACTTGCATGATACAGCCTCTTATTTACAAAACCTATTTTACAGTAATAGAATTGGCCCTTTGAAATGAAAGAAAAGTATTCTAATCTCACAAACACACTACTCCCTCTATGGAGAGAGAGAGAGATAGAGACAGAGAAACAGAGCGAAAGAGAGAGAGAGAGCGAAAGAGAGAGAGAGAGGCTGCTGTGTGTAGTATAGACTGCGTGCAGCATAATCTTTAAGAACCCTAAGAGGATCGAAGTCAGGTAATTACAGATTTCTGATCCTGCAAATTGAAGTCAGTCACTGAGAGCACGGTCTATCAGATTTGATCAAAATATAGCAAATACGGTGTGAAAATAAGTGCCATATCATTCATTCACACCCAAGCCTCACACACAGAGAGGAGAGATTTGTTAGCCTGTAAGACCATGACAAATACTATTGTAATACCTGCAAATTTGGCGTTTCCCCTTCATCGGAACAATGAGGTGTGTTCATACAGAATTATGAAGCTAATCCACTACAGGCATTTGACTACCACAGTAACCTACTAGGGTTGATGCTGAGTTTCTGTGAAGGAGCTGTCCCTTGCTGCGGAAGCCTACATTAAGCAAATGTTGAAGTGGCCAGAATTCTAAATTACACAAGAGGAATTTAAACACCTCTCGAGGCCAAAGATACAGTAATACATGGTTAACGTTAGCTAGGCTAGGGGTTAGGTTTAAGGTTAGGGTTCATTTTAGGAGTTAGGTTAAAGGGTTAAGGTTAGTGTTAGGGGAAGGGTTAGCTAAAAGGGTCAAGACTAGGATTAGGGGAAGGGTTAGCTAACATGCTAGGTAGTTGCAAAGTTGTTAAAATTTGTTAATTAGATCACTCATCAAGACCAGTAACATAGGGCTGCTTGGAATCCATGTAGCTGTTTGATCTGTGAGATAAGCCCTTGGACAGATGATCACTGACTGCCTTGCATTTGCTCATGTCCATGTTACATTTGAGCAAAATGAACAGATATTGACATTTGAATGGAGAAAATAGTACAATAAATACCCATAACTTAATATTTTTATGGAGAGGATACTATAGTGAAGGTTAGAATTAATACGCTCGTCATTGTCGGTAATATGTTTTTCAATATGTGAAAGAAACGCCTCAATTTAACACCAATACCCAGCAACAAGCATTGTCCACAGATTACACACCAGCAAGGGCAAAAAAAATCATGTTTTTGAATTCCCGAAAGAGGCAGAGGAAAGATTACATTTTGTGTGGCCAGAGAGCTCCATGTCATCCCGCATTATTAAAATGACCTCGCGGGAAGGAGTGACTGATTGAATTTGTTAGCCTGAGACAGAACCCTTTGCATTTTGTGAGTAACCCAATTTTCTGTTGCATTTGCTAGGCCACTGAAAAGTTGTTCGCCGTGGTCTTGTCATCCTGAGATACAACATAAATCATTCTCACTGTGGAAAGCGATAGGGCAAAAAATAGTCCCTGGCGACCCTTTTGTCATTCAGTGTGTGCATTTTATGTGCACTTATACAGGTACTTGATTTTTATCACATCAGTATTGATTTGAATGTTTCCATCAAAATTAAACCTATATTAAGACACATTTGACTGATGTGTTAAGTTAAATGGTTATTGTTTAAAGGGCTAAGCATAATCTGTTTCGAAAAACTGCTGTGTCTAAGAATCAAATGGGACACACAAAACATCAACGAGAGCTCATCTGATGAGTGACATTCTTAGTCTCAGACAAACCTAGTCTCAGAGCATTTCGTATTATTCAGTAAGGAAATCCGAAAAAAAACCAATTTAGAATGATATGTTACGTTTCTTATGGCATGTATTAATTTGTGGATCCATTTCGTATGATATGTTATGAATTGTAATTCATACAATATGTTGTGAATTTGCAAAACATACAATATGTTATGAATTGGCAAGCGTATGATATGTTACTGATTCCAATTTGTTGTGGCTAACGTTAGCTAGGTGGCTAATGCTAACGTTAGCTGGCTGGCTAACGTTAGCTAGGCTAGAGGTTAGGGGTTAGGCTTAAGGTTAGGTTTAAGGTTAGGAGTTAGCTAAAAGGGTTAGGATTAGCTTTAGGGGAAGGGTTCGCTAACATGCCAAGTTGTTGCAAAGTAGCTAAAAAGTAGTAAGTCATTGAAAAGTTGCTAATTAGCTCAAATGCTAACGTAGTCCATGATGAGATTCGAACAACATTTTCATTATACTGCCACCCATTCACCCCGACCAACCACCCTAATTTCAATTTTGCCATAAGTAACCTTCTATCTTATGTAACATACCAAACATAACATATCATACACTGAATAAAAATATAAACGCAACATGCAACAATTTCAAAGATTTTCCTGAGTTACAGTTCATATAAGGAAATCAGTCAATTGAAATAAATTCATTAGGCCCTAATCTATGGATTTCACATGACTGGGAATATAGATATGCATCTGTTGATCACAGATACCTTTAAAAAAGGAGGGGCGTGGATCAGAAAGCCAGTCAGTATCTGGTGTGATTACCATTTGCCTCATACAGCACGACACATCTCCTTCACATAGAGTTGATCATGCTGTTGATCGTGGCCTGTGGAATGTTGTCGCACTCCTCTTCAATGGCTGTGCCAAGTTGCTAGATATTGGCGGGAACTGGAATACGCTGTCGTACACGTCAATCCAGAGCATCCCAAACATGCTTAATGGCTGACATGTCTGGTGAGTATGCAGGCCGTGGAAGAACTTTGACATTTTCAGCTTGTTTTGTATAGATCCTTGCGACAGGGGCCGTGCATTATCATGCTGAAACCATGAGGTGATGGCAGCGGATAAATGGCATGACAATGGGCCTCAAGATCACGGTATCTCTGTGCATTGAAATTGCCATCGTTAAAATGCAATTGTGTTTGTTTTCCATAGCTTATGCCTGCCCATTCCATAACCCCACTGCCACCATGGGGCACTCTGGTCACAACATTGACATCAGAAAACCGCTCGTCCACACGACGCCATCTGCCCGGTACAGTTGAAACTAGGAGTCATCTGTGAAGAGCACACTTCTCCAATGTCCCAGTGACCATCGAAGGTGAGCATTTGCCCGCTGTAATCGGTTACAATGCCAAACTGCAGTCAGGTCAATACCCAGGTGACCCTGGTGAGGACGACAATCACGCAGATGAGCTTCCCTGAGACGGTTTCTGACAGATTGTGCAGAAACTCTTTGGTTGTGCACATTTTCATCAGCTGTCCGGGTGGCTGGTCTCAGACAATCCCGCAGGTGAAGAAGCCCGGATGTGGGCTGGCGTTGTTACACGTGGTCTGCGGTTGTGAGGCCGTCTGGACGTACTGCCAAATTTTCTAAAACAACGTTGGAGGCAGCTTATAGTAGAGAAATTAACATTCAATTCTCTGGCAACAGCTCTGATGGACATTCCTACAGTCAGCATGCCAATTGCACGCTCCCTCAAAACTTGGGACATCTGTGGCACTGTGTTGTGTGACAAAACTGCATATTTTAGGGTGGCCTTTTATTGTCCCCAGCACAAGGTGCACCTGTGTAATGATCTTGCTGTTTAATCAGCTTCTTGATATGCCACACCTGTCAGGTGGATGGATTATTTTAGCAAAGGAGAACTGCTCACTAACAGGGATGTAAACAAATTTGTGCACCAAAAAATGCATAAATACGCTTTTTGTGTGTATGGAAAATTTGTGGGATCTTTTATTTCAGCTCATGAAAACATGCGTTTATAGTTTTATTCAGTACAATTAAGCGTCTCGGATTTAGTTTACTATGTTACGTCTAGTTTATGAGACCAGGCTGCTCAGACAGATATCCTCAAGAGCAGATGCAATTCTCCCGACTATAGAAATGCAAGAGCAAACCATAATAATACAGTCTATCTCTCTTTAACGCCTCACACATGTCTGCCATCCGCTAAGGCGAAAAGTTGGATCAGATCCATGACAGAGCTGCTTAGCACACAAGATGGCACTGCATCTGTGCTGTGAAGTCACACACTTCCAATTATGTAATTATGTTTCACCCCCCCTGAAAAAACGTTTCTCATTAATTCTCTCTCTCTCTCTCTCTCTCTCTCTCTCTCTATCTCATTATTTAATTGACTGGTATTAGTTGAATGTTGCTGTGATGTGACGGTGGGAAAGTTAAACATTGAGAGAAACGAGCTACATTAAGGAGGCACTGCTGTATGTCCAGATGCCCAGCGCTATAAGTCCCAAATGGCACCATATTCCCACTCCGTTTGAACAAGACCCACAAGGCTCTCATCAAAAGTAGCGCACTGTATAGGGAATAGGATGCCATTTGAGATGCATGCTCAATCTCTCAATCTTTCAGCAAAATGTCCTGCAAAAAGTATTTGCTCAACCTCACTACTTCCTACCAAGCAAATCAATACAACTGGAAATAAGAAGCTACTGCGTAGTCATGATAGTATACTTTCAGTAACAATGCTGTGAATAACAAGCGAAATCCTTGACCCAAAGCTCAAATATATTGTTTGTAAAGGAAATACAGTACTAGACACAAACAGGACTTGTTTTATTCACTTGTGAGTGTACAGTCACACTACTGTATAGAAACATACAGTATATACAGTGCATTTGGAAAGTATTCAGACCCCTTGACTTTTTCCACATTACAGCCTTATTCTAAAATGGATTAAATTGTTTGTTTTCCCTCATCAATCTACACACAATGCCTCATAATGACAAAACCCCAAAACGTTTTTGGGACATTTTTGCAACTGTATAAACAAAAAAAAGCGGAAATATATCATTTACATATGTATTCAGACCCTTTACTCAGTACTTTGTTGAAGCACCTTTGGTAGCGATTACAGCTTCATATCTTCTTGGGTATGACGCTACAAGCTTGGCACACCTGTATTTGGGGAGTTTCTACCATTCTTCTATGCAGATCCTCTCAAGCTCTGTCAGGTTGGATGGGGAGCATCGCTGCACAGCTATTTTCAGGTCTCTCCAGAGATGTTAGATCGGGTTCAAGTCTGGATTCTGGCTAGTTCACTCAAGGACATTCAGATACGTGTCTTGACTGTGTGCTTAGGGTTGTTGTCCTGTTGGAGATGAACCAGTCTGAGGTCCTGAGTGCTCTGGAGCAGGTTTTCATCTCTCTGTACTTTGCTCTGTTCATCTTTCCCTCGATCCTGACTATCCTCCCAGTTCCTGCCGCTGAAAAACATCCACACAACATGATGCTGCCACCACCATGCTTCATCGTAGGGAGGGTGTCAGGTTTTCTCCAGACGTGACGCTTGGCATTCAGGCCAACTTGGTTTCATCGCTTGGCATTCAGGCCATCTTGGTTTCATCAGACCAGGGAATGGTCTGAGAGTCCTTTAGGTGCCTTTTGGCAAACTCCAAGTGGGCTGTCATGTGGCCACTCTAGCAAAAAGGCCTGATTGGTGGAGTGCTGCAGAGATTGTTGTCCTTCTGGAAGGTTTTCCCATCTCCACAGAGGAACTCTGGAGCTCTGTCAGAGTGACCATCGGGTTCTTGGTCACCTCCCTGACCAAGGCACTTTTCCCCAATTGCTCAGTTTTGCCGGGCGGCCAGCTCTAGGAAGAGTCTTGGTGGTTCCAAACTTCTTCCATTTAAGAATGATGGAGGCCACTGTGTTCTTGGGGACCTTCAATGCTGCAGACATTTTTTGGTACCCTTCCCCAGATCTGTGCTTCGACACAATCCTGTTTCAGAGCTCTACGGACAATTCCTTCAACATTATGGCTTGGTTTTTGCTGCTCTGACATGCACTGTCAACTGTGGGATGTTATATAGACAGGTGTGTGCCTTTCCAAATTATGTCCAATCAATTGAATTTACCACAGATGGACTCCAATCAAGTTGTAGAAACATCTCAAGGATGATCAATGGAAACAGGAAGTACCTGAACTCAAATTTGAGTCTCATCAAATGTTCTGAATACTTATGCAAATGAATTTATTTCTGTTTTTTATTTATAATACATTTTTGAAAATGTCTAATAACCTGTTTTTGCTTTGTCATTATGGGCTATTGTGTGTAGATTGATGAGGAAAACAATTAATTTAATACATTTTAGAATAAGGCTGTCCCGTAACAAAATGTGGAAAAGGTCAAGGGGTCTGAATACTTTCAGAATGCACTGTATAATGGTGAATGATGGCAAACCAAAGAGAGAACATAAAGGCCTATAGGTATTTCGATATCACTTGGATTGACAGCACATCCAGTCACATCAACGTCTACGTCAGTGTAGTGCATTCTGTGTTACTCAGAGGCCTGTCAGCTAGGACGACAACAACAGGCAAGCTGGAAGGCCTCAATGAGACAGACAAAGCTATCAGGGTGTGTCATTAGTTTGCAATGCTGCAGATTTTAAAATAAAGACAACATACCAGTCAGAAACAGATGCGAATGCCAATGAAAAATCTTGCACACCCACGCACCATGCACATGCCTGCGCACGCACATCCACACATACACATACACACACTTACACTTGCACACGCACCCACACACACACACACACACACACACACACACACACACACACACACACACACACACACCACACACCCCCCCCCCCCCCCCCCCCCCCCCCCCGGTACCTGATGTATTACCATCTGCGTCATCAAACAGCACTCAGATCGCTAATGGTTATTCTGTGAGGGTGTGAGTGTGTTTGTTATGACAAAAGCTGCATTGATAGAATAAAGAAAAATCAAGAATAAAGAAAAATCTATTTACTTAAGGAAAGAAATTGGTAACAATTTACTTGACACCCAGCGTCATAACACGTTATGACACGGTCTTAACCATGTCATAATATGTCATAACAGCTGACATAACTTGTGATAACCAATTATAATATGGTCATGACACTGTCATGACACATATACTTAGACCTGTTCTAACAGAAATGGTTTTCTTTTATGACTGGTTATGACACCTCCAAAAAAGTGTCACAACCCATTAAACCTATCACACAAGGCAAAACATTCCATTACACCATAGCCTACGTGTCAACAGTATGTAAATTGACCATATTCAATTATCATTGTAATTGTGCACATATTGATGTTAGACATGGACCTACCCCAATGCTCTGTTGCTGATGACTGGGATGAATGCAGGAGCGGATTTCAGGAGCAGGACAAGACACCCTCTTTTTGACTGATGACTGATATGTACGTACGTGAAAGGCCTATCTGGCATTTAGATGGTCTTAATGCTTCTTGACAGTTTCATAAAGTGTATTTTCTTAGTCCAAGTAAAGTGACACAGGATGGTCAAAATGCTGCATGACAGTGTCAGAACAAAGAAAAGGAACTTGGCTGGAAAAAAACGAATTGGAATAAATGTCATAACCAGCCATAAAATAGCACAATATACGTCACAACAGGTGTAAATATATGTCATGACAATGTTATGACCATATTATGAAAGGTTATGACAAGTTATGTCAATTGCAATGACATATTATGACATGGTTATCAGGGGCGAAAATCTGATATCAACTTTGGAGGGGACAATTACATGACATTTTCTCAAGAGCAATTCCTGAGGGGGACACCAAAAGTAATGCTGTAACACATAGCCTACATTGTAATATGGTAAATGTATATTGAGGAACCAAAGAAATAAGGTGTTTGCCGTACTCCTAACTACCGGTACCCAAAACTACACAACTAATCACAACAGCAATACCATTGCCTTTAACAAATCTTAGTTCAGTCACCAGTTTAAGTTGAGAGTGGGGGTATCGATGGCATTTTCCAATTATGTTCCTATTTTACAAGTCAAAAAAATGGAGAACCTTTCATAATGTTGCCAAACAAAGACTCAACAAACTTACCTGAGACTCCCTGTCTCTGCCAGTCTGTCCCTGCATATCTGTCCCCAACTCTGCTGTCTGTGTGCCATCTGTTGCCTGCTCTGCCTAATGACATCATTGTGAAACATTTCCATTAGTATTTCACTTCTTTCTTACGGACATTTTATCAACTAGTCTTTGCGATATTAGGCTACTGAGGTTCTTACTTTGCGTTTTGGTCAGGGGCGGAAATCCCGGGGGGGACGGGGGGGACACGACCCCCCCATCCTGGGAAAAATATGATTTGTCCCCCCCAATATATCACTGAAACATAACTATGTAATTTAAATAATATTAATAATACGCAATGAAAGCAATTGTGCTGATTATAGACACTTAATAGCGCGTTTTTAAGTTTCAAAAGATTGCGACCCCCCCACCCTTTGCCTCACAATGGTTTGATCCACTGCCAGTTCCTTAGTTGGCAAGGTAACAGAGGGGTGGTATCCACTGTCTGAAAGGCACTCAATGAACGTAACTGATGTGAGGTTAATCCAGTCAATCGCGCACACACACTAGCTGAATATGCAGAGCTAGCGTGCAAATATTAACTATTAAGCTAGCTAGTACCTATTCCATTTATGTGGCCTCGTCAAAGATGGAATCTTTGCTATCGTCAATTTATTCCAAGATCAGCATGCAGATGATGTAAGTTAGTGCTTCAAAGTCCCTGTGATAAGGTTAGCGATAAACTGGAGTCCAAACTGAACAGAACTACACTCTCTTCTACCATTGTCTTAAATATATTTAATGGTCTCGTTGCAAAAGCTAAATTGTCGCAAGGGAACTTTTATTTATTTTATTTCAACTTTATTTAACCCGGGTAGCAAAGATTATAGCAAACACCACTGAAACAGAATTGGTGCTCGCTAGCTTTGCAAATTCAGCTATTGTTGGAAGCCAGCCAATATGAAACAAACTATTAAAATTACAAAAGGTTGCAGCATATGTTGTGTAAATGGTGAACTCATACAGCTGTCAACTCTTGTCATTTTAATCCGTTTCACATTTGCTAGCTACCTTTTAGATTGAAGCCCAAATAGAATGATAAAAGATAAGATGATAGAAGCCCATCTCCTACTGTAAATAACCTACACACTGTGTGTGTGTGTGTGTAGCCAGCCAGCCAGGTAGAAAAATGGCAGAAAAATAAAAGACGGACATCAGAGTATTATTCAGTACACCAAAACGCAAAGTAAGAACCCTAGTAGCCTAATATCTCAAAGACTAGTTGATAAAATGTTCATAAGAAAGAAATGAAATTCTAATGGAAATGTTTCACAATGATGTCATTAGGCAGAGCAGGCAACAGATGGCACACAGACAGCAGAGTTGGGGACAGATATGCAGGGACAGACTGGCAGAGACAGGGAGTCTCAGGTAAGTTTGTTGAGTCTTTGTTTGGCAACATTATGAAAGGTTCTCCATTTTTTTGACTTGTAAAATAGGAACATAATTGGAAAATGCCATGGATACCCCCACTCTCAACTTAAACTGGTGACTGAACTAAGATTTGTTAAAGGCAATGGTATTGCTGTTGTGATTAGTTGTGTAGTTTTGGGTACCAGTAGTTAGGAGTACGGCAAACACCTTATTTCTTTGGTTCCTCAATATACATTTACCCTATTACAATGTAGGCTATGTGTTACAGCACTACTTTTGGTGTCCCCCTCAGGAATTGCTCTTGAGAAAATGTCATGTAATTGTCCCCTCCAAAGTTGATATCAGATTTTCGCCCCTGGTTTTGGTATACTGAAAAATACTCTGATGTCCGTCTTTTCTCTGCCATTTTTCTACCTGGCTGGCTACACACACACACAGACACACACACACACACACACACACACACACACACACACACACACACACACACACACACACACCACACACACACACACACACACACACACACACACACACACAGTGTGCAGGTTATTTACAGTAGGAGATGGGCTTCTACCATCTTATCTTCTATCATTCTATATGGGCTTCGATCTAAAATGGATTGCAGTGACAAGAGTTGACAGCTGTATGAGTTCACCATTTACACAACATATGCTGCAACCTTTTGTCATTTTAATCATTTGTTTCATATTGGCTAGCTTCCAACAATAGCTGAATTTGCAAAGCTAGCGAGCACCAATTCCGTTTCAGTGGTGTTTGCTATAATCTTTGCTACCCGGGTTAAATAAAGGTGAAATAAAATAAATAAATAAAAGTTCCCTTGCGACAATTTAGCTTTTGCAACGAGACCATTAAATATATTTAAGACAATGGTAGAACAGAGTGTAGTTCTGTTCAGTTTGGACTTCAGTTTATCACTAACCTTATCACAGGGACTTTGAAGCACTAATTTACAGTAGATACGAACCCTCTGTTACCTTGCCAACCAAGGAACTGGCAGTGGATCAAACCATTGTGAGGCAAAGGGTGGGGGGGGCGCAATCTTTTGAAACTTAAAAATGAGCTATTAAGTGTCTATAATCAGCACAATTGCTTTCATTGCGTATTAGTAATATTATTTAAATTACATAGTTATGTTTACAGTGATATATTGGGGGGGACAAATCATATTTTTCCCAGGATGGGGGGGTCGTGTCCCCCCCGTCCCCCCTGGGATTTCCGCCCCTGATGGTTATGACAGTGTCATAATGTGTCATGACACTAAAAGTGTCAAGTAAAGTTTTACAGAGAAATGAATTCTGCAAATTCCCCTCTCTCTCTCTGTGTCCCACAGTCATAGACTCTCTCTCTCTCTCTCACTCTCTCTCTCGCTCTCTCTTTCCCTCTTTCCCTCTCTCTCACTCTCTCTCTCTCTCTTTCCCTCTCTCGCTCTCTCTCTCTCTCTTTCCCTCTCTCTCTCTATCTCACTCTCTCGCTCTCTCTTGCTCTCTCTTTCCCTCTCTCTCTTGCTCTCTGAATCATTGAAATCATAAATTGAACTTGCATTTCATTATTTGAAACTGAACTGAATGAATATTGCATTAAGTTTAAAAATAAAATTTACATTTAATTGAATATTTAAATGTAATATTTATATATTCAGTGTGCATTTAAAGTTTATCAACCTTTTATATTTTCAACTTCTCAGTTGCGTTCAGATTCAGTTTTCAAATTCAGTTCTCCAAATTCAGATTCAAAACCAGAGACAACATCCTGGTACTTTACCAGCTGGAAAGTCAAAATTAAGCTTCTGGTGGTGTCTGAAGCTAATGTAGCATGTACATTTTTTTCTTCCTATTAATTTGGCTCTAGTGTTTGCACCATTATGGCTATAAGATTTGATGTGTTTACCCCATTCCTGAATGCTACGACTCTCTAGAACGCGGACATTCCTTCTGTTCCCCGCTAAGATGATCACAGGTCACGCAGGACAGGTTGGAAGGGAGTGTCACAAAAAAAATTACGTAGCCTTTCCACTCCCTATTTAATATTTGAACTGACTGGATTGGAACCAGGTCTCCTGCATGTCACAAGATTGTGTTAGCCCACTTAGCTAAAGCCTATAAGGATAAGTTCAGGAAGTTCATGTAAAGGACGACATGCTGCTTGATTATCGAGTCACGCTTCCCCCTGATTCAGCTCATATCGAGGCTCGAACTCAGGACATCTGCCTCGCAAACACACGGCTGACCGCCCTCCTGAAGAGATCCAACCCACCGCGCTGTTGAAAAAGGCCTTCGTCAATTGCATAAGGGGCGACAGTTCAGGCTGATGAGTTTCACAGATCCCATCTTCTACATTCACCCCCCCAAACTCACTCCACAGCAGTTCCAGGGGTTGAGCTGAGCGCAGTTGTAGATCCGAGTCCAGTGGCACCATTGTAAAGGACATCACACTGCCTGCTTATAGAGTACCGCTCCCCCTGCTTCAGCTCAAACGGAGACTCAAACTCAGGACTTCTGCCTTGAAAACACGTGACTGCCCTGCTGAAGTATTCCAACGCATCGTGCTATTTAAAAAGGCCTTCTGCAATTGCGTAAGGGGGGACACTTCAGTCTAAGGAGGGAGTTTCACAGATCCCCATCTGCTACATTAACAGTCCTCAAGATCCAGCAGGGTTATTCATCAAAAGAGCGCTGTTTGGTGATACGTACTTATGTGATGAGCAACCGGAAGACATAGTTTCAAGTCACCGTCAAGGGTAGTCATTATAAGGGTAACATGTTGTAAGGGACATTTTTATGTTTGTGCTATTCTTAGAACTACTAATATTCTTACAACTCATTTCTGTGTTATGTTCATGTGCCAGACTTATTATGGACCGAGTGCAACATCTGCTGTGGATGAGTCAGTGCCAACCCAGTTAATACATATTGATCCCTCCAAAGCATTACATATGAATCTTAAAATAATAAACATTTCATAAATATTGAAGAATATCCAACAGAGATTGGTAATAAAAATATTGAGTAACTTTTTGAAGGTGTACTAAAATGAAAACAATGCTTTACAATATGGAGACAGCTATCATTTTTGCTTTGTTTTGTTTTAAACCTTGCAGTAGGGAAAAAAAGCCAAATGTGGTTTGAGAGTGATCCGTGCGTATTAGGAGTATTGATTGAGAATGTTTTTTTTTCTACTGGAAAGAGTAGAAGGGTTTTAGTTGAAGGAAACAGATTATGGAGACTAGTGAATGTAACAAAGTGAATGATAATTGGCTTTCAGATAACAATCTAATAATACAATATCTTAGACATTTGAAGGAGTAAGACAGAGGGATTGAGCATTGGGACTGATATTAAATTAGAGGCTGCTCACTCTTCAAGGCCTGGTCTACTGCTCTCTTGTTTATGTCATCTGTTGTTTGGATTAGAGATAACCTTCCTGTGGAACAATAGATCGCCGCCAGTACACACTGAACTCAAACAGGCTGTGAGAGACACAGTGGGGAAATTTGGGACAGTTCGCACAGAATTGTATGTCAATGCAAAAGGTCAAAAAGATTAAGATTACAAGTGTTTACGTTAGAAGGTGCCCAATTCAGCTATACGGGGCACCGTATAGTTAGAGGAGAGACACTAGATTGTAGCTTGCGCTAACCTTGCAACAATCTCATTCTTAGCAAGTTTGGTGTGAAACTGTTATAACGTGTTCCCTTTCTCTTCCCTGTGAAATGTTATTAACATGCTGTAAGGCGATGTGCCTCTCTAGCTGATAAGATTTCAGCAGCTATTTTGTTTTCTACTCCTCCAGAGGATGGTGAAACAGTTAGATTGAAGTTTGTTTTCTTTTAATAAATTGAGGGTAAGGTCATCTAAACCCTTAACCTGTTTACATTATGTGGAACACTGAGCTGATGACCCAGCACCAACCTTTTGAAGGTCTTAGCAGAATTGTTAAACAACTGGGTTTTCTATTTGACTAGGTGGATGTCTCAGGGACAGTTACTGAAAACATAGGTTAATGCAACCCGAGAAATATGGAAACAATAGTTAACATCGAGAGATTTATTCACTTCTGAATCTACAGATCTGTTGTGTATTTTTGATACTCACTCCTATTAATAAAGTATAACCTTTATTATGAGTATAGTATTACCCTACTACGTGGATTGTACAACCCAGAATGAAGTGTTATAAATTATGTCTGTTTTTTTTCTGTGTTGATTTCCTTTACTTTAATGGAGTGTAGAATATTTTGATATAGAAGCTAAAATCTAAATTGAATGACTATTATCAAACCGAGTGATAAGCAGAGGGAATGTAAGGGAAATGTTCATGTTTGTTCTATTCTTATAACTAATAATATTCTTATAACTAATTTCTGTGTTCTTTTCATGTGCTATTCTATTAACCAATTTCTGTGTTCATGCAAGTGGCTGACTGTACAAATCACACCTATCAGTAGCTGCAATTTTGCAGTACGCCCAGACCGTGTTTTGAGAACGAATGACCGTGTTTTGAGAACAAAAGAAAGATATATCAGTTTCAAGGTCTCAGCGTAGAGAGAAGAAGCCTCGTGAGGTGTTGGTCTGTCACATGTTATGAAACAGTATTGGTTGGTCACATGAATGAAACAAAACGGTAATGAATCATTAATTATGCTAAATCATGCAAATATAACTTGTCTGTGTATAGCCATATTTTATTTATTTATTTATTTTTATTTCACCTTTATTTAACCAGGTAGGCTAGTTGAGAACAAGTTCTCATTTACAACTGCGACCTGGCCATGATAAAGCAAAGCAGTTCGACACATACAACAACACAGAGTTACACATGGAATAAACAAACATACAGTCAATAATACAGTAGAAAAAGTCTATATACAGTGTGTGCAAATGAAGTAGGATAAGGGAGGTAAGGCAATTAATAGGCCATGGTGGCGAAGTAATTACAATATAGCAATTAAACACTGGAATGGTAGATATATAAGACAACTGTTGGGACTGCCCCGACAGAGTGCATTGAGTTGAGTCTCCAGCATGCAGACAAATAAACAATGATTCATTTAAAATTGACTTTCAGTGTTCCTGTGTAAGAATATCCACAACAATGTGATTGACTGGGTTAAGACTGTGTTAGCCTGCTGATCTAAAGCCGAGGCATTGGTCCTGTGACTTGGATGGGTCTCTTCAAGGAGGTCAAAGGGGAGTGAAATGTGAAACAGGTGGTTCGGTGACCACACTCGCGCGATGAGTTACTTTTCTGAGACCTGAAAAGTTGCATTGTCTGGCGAACAGGAGACCTGGGTTAGAACCCCATCAGTCAAACTAACACTTGTCCTCAGGTCTCAGGTATAGTTGCCCATTAAATGGGCTGCGCAGATCCTTCTGCTTCTGTTTGCCACAGAAAGTCATGTTGTTGGCCTGATTTCGAACCCAGTCAGTTATATATGGTGCCGTGATCTCGGAGTATGACGTGAAAAAGTGGTGAAATGTGGCCGAGATGGTTCGATGAACCACAATCTTTCATTAGTAACTTTGCTGGACACTTGAAGACATGTGTTACGTTCCTGAGCTCCTCCCCATGGGCTTTAGCTAAGTGTGCGAACACAGTCTTGTGACATGCAGGAGACCTGGTTCAAACCCAGTCAGTCACAAGAGCAAGATAAAATAGGGAGTGGAAAGGCTATCCTTAGAATGGCTATGACAGAGCTATTCAATTAAATTCTTATTGAGGCCAAATTAAATTTTGGGGGGGACATTTCCTTCTAACATGTCTTGCATGGCCTGTGATCATCATAGAGGGAAACAGAAGGCACGTCCATGTTCCAGAGAAGCTTAGCTTTCATAAATTGGGCCATATTAGCTTATACCCAAAACGGTTCAAACACTAAAACCAAATTCATAGGAAGAAAATCAATTCTACATGCCACATTGGCTTCAAAAGCTGCCAGGAGCTTCTGTTTACAACAGAGAGCATTTAATGCTATCTGTTCTCTACCTTTCCTGGTTGGAAAAGTACCCGGATTTTGTCTCTGGCTTTGAATCTGAATTTAGAGAGCTACATTTGTGATCTGAAACTGAATGCATCTGAGAAGTTGAATATATGGATTTTTGTTTTCTTTATATTACCAGGTAAGTTGACTGATGAACTTTAAATGATTGTTTGTAAACTTGATACACAGGTAATGAATGCAATATATACCATTTTGAAACAGACTATATAAATAATGATTTTGAATACTCAATTAAATGTGACCGACCGCATCGATTCGGTCTTATGTAGCAAAATTTGAAGTTGTGTTTTTTACATTGGATATTAGCCCCACTTTTGAGAAAATACCCCTTGAATGTTTTGGTACACCTACTGGAGAGCTCTTTTTTTATCTACACCTATTCCAAATCATTTACACCCTCTTAAGCCTTAGCTCCACACATCTCTTTAAGGATTTACATGTGAGGCCAAGTGCTAAACAGAGTGAGTAAGGTAATGTAGTAAGCAAACAACGTGGTGAAAGTAGTAGCCTACAATAAGGAAAACTGCAGGTAAAAATACACTTTATCTAGTCCTTGGCCTATATTCCAATCTGACTTTGAAATTGTCCAGATACAAATAGATGGCCGTAATCACCCCCAGACACACCTGGCTATCTTGATGAGTCATGTAATCATTTGGCAAAGTAGACTATTTTGTTTATACTTGTAGCTAACTAGCTAGCTAAACAATGAACCATAATCCCAACCCATAGCTACAGTACAAACGGATTGTCATAGCTAGCCACCATGCATGAAATGCTGGAGTATGAATCCGCAGGTAGCTGAAGCTAACCAACCAGGTTCAATGTTAGCTAACTGCCTAACATTAGTCTATAACTAGGAATGCAAATGAGATACAAATAATATTACTACACAGATCATACACGTAACATTAGCTAGCGAGCCAGCAAGCAAACATTTGCTAGCTAGCTAACAGTACTCTTTAACTTTCAATGAAAATTACTTTTTGACAAAATTAGAAACATATAATATCTGAAAATGTTGTTAGACTTACCCGTATACATGGGTGAACACTTCAAGGCAGCGTGTCTTTTACGTTTGGTTTGTAGCTAGCTACAGCTTGCTTGGCCAGTTGTTGTGTCAAGGCACCCCGGTTCAAACTGACCGTGTACAGAAAGTAGTCCATCTCAACTTTTTCCCACTGATCTTTGTCAATAGCGCCTGCTAAATTCTGGGCAGAAATGTTGTTGAGAGCAATAGCAACACTTTTGAGGTTCCCCATGGCAAACGTTATATCTTTCAAAAATGATACGGTAGCAAAGATTATCTACACATACAGAGAAGCTCACATTATAGACAGAAGCGTGCTACATGGCAGACCAATCTGAACTCATCTCTTGACATTATCTCAGCCAATCATGGCTAGCTGGAAGAGTCTTGTCTTTTTTCATGGCTAAACCAACTAGGCTCGTAATTTAACAATTTTATTCATATTTACAGATGGCATACAAGTTTGTTATTAAGGCACATGAAAGTCCACATGTTCCAGAAGGCATTTCTGCCTAAAAAAATTAAATACGTGCGACATACGCCTAGCTTCTTGAAACGGGACACACGTTTTTATTTCATTTTAAAACGAATTGCAATATTCATTCAAGCTTAATTTATGAATTCAATTATTACATTTGTGCATTACAAATTAAAAAGTCTTACATTCAAATGTAATACCCTAATACAAATTTAAAATTATGGAATTCTAATTCAATATCCTAATACAAATACTAAATTGTGGAATTCAAATGTAATATCCTAATATGAGATCGACATTATGGAATTCAAATACAATTTTTGTTGCCACTGAAATAGCTCCATATCTCTTTCTCTTTCTCTCTGCACAACTGATTTGAAAACTATTGACAAGCACTGAGAAGGAGAAAAGAGGACAATATTTTTCTCAAAGTAAAAATCATGAAAAAAGTAAAAGGGGAATTTTCTCTAGGCCATTATTATTACCTTGGCAGCCAGTCAGGTCTTCACCACACACAGATGAGAGTTCCTCTCCACTTAACTGTTCAGCATATATATTGGCTTAGAAGATTTCATATTCATCTATTAGGGTCCTGCCACCTAGGGAGGGAATGCAATCAACTGACTTCGATGCAAGAGGTATTTACCTGCATCTTAATTCATCGTTGAAAGAAAAACACCACACACAGCAATAATGTGAAGGGAGGGTGTAGTAGCAGCAATGGCCGTGTACTAGCGAGCTATAAGCTGGTTACAGTGGACTTTATGCCTTTATGGGCCCTTCCCCAATGGTAGTGAGTCAGACTCCTCCCTCATTCCTGCCCACTCTTTATTTGGTTTGCTACCTTTTCACCATGGCGATCGATATCACTCGGTAATGGCTGCTTGGAGAGCCGAGGGACTTGAATGACAGACGGTGGTGGGACCGAGCTGAGCATGTCCCAGGCTGAGCTGCCTGACTCTGAGCTGAGTGACGGAACGCTGTAGCCGGCTTAATTAACTTCCAGTCGAGTCTGGAGTATTCATGCTCAGTGAACCCCACCCCATTACCCCTAGCATAAACAACATGCCAATTAAGAAGAAGTGCTGTTTGCACTTCCAAAATGACACCCTACTCACTTTATAGGACCATAGGGCTCTTGTCAAAAGTAGTGCACTGTAAAGGGAATAGGGTCCAATTTGGGACGGAGCCCTGGTCTACTTTACAGACACACTCCATGCATGGTCCTGTGTTTTCACTGGTTGTCTTAAGATACATATTTTAACATGTAATTTGAGACATAACCAGACTAGACAGATCATGTAGCTAATGAAGACAACATATTAAATGATCTTGGCACTTTGCCAAAGTTTTTTTTATGCCTCATAATGACAGCAATTTTCTTTGCCCCCAACCTCTTGCATCATACACTGTAGGTCAACAAATGTCAAAGAGATTGTATAGAGACATCTACTTCACCCCAGGAACTGCAAAAAAAAATATTACAAATGTAGATTTTCCTTCTGTCAAGTTAGTTTGACGAGAGATCAATACATTGACCCGTGGGAAGGAAGGAGGGACAGTATTGCAAGGCAATGTTACGCCATACAGGATGCAAACCCTTGTATGCAAATACCACTAGAGACCCTGCAAACCCAATGCAGCTACACACTTGGCTATTCAGCTCATATGTGTGTCAATATTTTCTTTCCCCTTACTGAGCAAAGTGGCAATTTATCAAGTCTGCAAGTCAATGGATTTGGCTCGGCTAAACTATTTACAAATTCCAATATAACATTTTAAAAGTTTTGGTTGTTAAATTGCCAGCGTTGATAAACTCTAAATTGATAACTTCACGAGGATCATGAAGAGTGCATCTGCACAAAGTGAATAGGAGTAGAGGACGGAATTGCAACAAGACACAAGTATATCCATTTATATGGAAACGCATGTCTTCATTGTGTTAGACAGCAAATGAAGAAGGCGTCTTATTCAATAGCACGTGTTCCAAATCCTGCGTATCATCCAACATTTCTTACACAGACCGGCACACTCACATTTAAAAAAAATGTCCATGAAGCTTTTCTTTAGAAAATACTGTGATATTTTATTAAAAATGCTGCAGAAAATCTTTATACAGGTGTCCAGCCAGAAATATCATCTATCACTTAAGGCAAAACTGCAAACAATATCAGACAAACTAAATCATTTCAAATCCTACATCAAAAGCCTTGGTATCTTGACAGTTGATGGACCAATGGTAAGGATATATCTTTCATTGAATTTACAAACGTAGCATTATTATAAACCTTTTTATATGTACTTGCTTTACTTTTTTTCTGTAATAGGATGCAGAACGGAAATAATTTGGGTTAATGTTGACTTTATATTGTACTTATAATTGTTATTATTAATAATATCAATATCATTTATCATTATTATTATTTACACTCATTCACTTGTGTTGTAGTAACCCAACATATCAAAAGCCTGGCACAATACTTTACATATTGCTAGCATATGACAATTTGAAATATCTAACATATACTACTTTACAAACATATCCAACTAATATAGATACCAAAAACCACTGCCTTTTTTCTAAATAATACATTTCTGGTCACATTTGAAGCTCAGGCAGTGGTGAGATTGCAGCTAGACATAAAAAGCCTACAAACAAAACGATTAAAAGCAGAACAAGATGAATCAGGTGACAAAAAAATGGACTCAAGCTATCAAACCTCATTTTGAGACAGAATCAGAATGCTGTCGGAAAATGTAGATTATAAAGCAGTTCTCAGACATGCGCTGTGTCAGAAATGGATACAAAGGATACACAGGACAATATAATGGTTGTCTAGGCGATGCACAGTATTCTCCCAAAATGGATAGTGTTTTTTTTATCTGCTGCTGTGAAAACAATGAAACAAAGATTTTAATACAAAAAAATTAATAATGACTGATACTGTTTATTTACACGCACCTCAACAGAAAGAACACGCTTGGAAAAGCCATAGTTAAACTTAAACAACAATAGAAGTTCTTTAAATTTCTCTTTTTTGTTTATTTTCACTCACAACTATATACTGTTTTTAGTTTTTTTACAAAGTTTTCATAAATACATTTCAGGCTGGGGGGAGTTTTAAATTCAGTGCCCATGACTAGTCTGTCATACTTTACCAATGCAGTAGAGTGGTATTTCACTGTACAATTGTGTGTTATTGTCCTCTGATGTACTTAATGGCACAAAAAGCTTTTTGAGGAATCCTTGTCATCACTGTAACCCTTCATGTTTTGTATTGTTTATTCAAGCATTCTACAGCCGATTATTCCACTTGTCTTCAGGTGTTGCTCTTTTGGTAAAACTCTCTTCGATTCATTTGAGAAGCTTCACTCCGAAAACAGTATTACTATAGTAACATTCACTTTTCAAACATGTCATTAGAAGTTCATATTTGACTTTGATATACTGTTCAAGAAGGCATGGTAGCAAAATAACATCTCATCCACTGAGATGAGTTGTGTGTGAAACACAGTCAGTCACTCTTCTCTCTCTTCTTAGTGTTTGTCCAACATAGGCCAGGCCACATGGACGTCTGACTTCTCCACATTGAGCTATACCCTGGTGGTGGAGTGTCCATGGGGCAGGTTGGTACTGTTCTGACTGCCGCCAAAAGTGTTGAAGTTGTGAAGTGGCTGCATGGCGGCCAGCGAGTTGGGGATCATGGTTATGGTGCTGGGCGTCATGAGCGGGATGTCATCTGGCGACCTACGCAGCGTGAGGGTGTAGTCGGGCGGGCAGGTGAGGCGCAGTGTGTCGTGGGCCTGGAGCGACTCACACTCGTGGTGGTGCTCGTGGTCCATCTGCTGCTGCTGCTTCATCTGCAGGGACATCAGCTCCTCGCTCTGCAGGTGGGCGATGTCATTGGCATTGGCCGCTGCGTTGGCTGGCCCGGCGGAGATACGCTGTGGGCTTGGCCCGCGCCGGTTTGACTCATGTCGCCGCTTGTCCTTCTTGTAGTAGAGCGCCGCGAACGCCAGGATGTTGAGGAAGAGCAGTGAGGCTCCCACGGCGATGGTGACGCTCAGCTCCGTGGAATAGTCCCGTTTAGTCTCGATAACCACGGCTGATTCGTCGGTGAGGTCCTCACCTTTCCGCTGGTCGGTGGTCTGCTTGGTGTTAGCAGAGGGAACCCCAGGGTGGCGGGTGGTAGAAGGCCGATTCCCCGGGAAACGCTTGGTGTAAGGAAATGGAGTGGTGTCCTGCGGCGGTATCTTGGTCGTTGTGGATACATACTGGAACAACTCGTTTATGTTGTGGAGGTGTGGAACTAGTTCCAGCCAGAAGGCTACTTTGGTGGCGCGGTAGTGGTCCCTGACCCTGGGTTTCAGGCCGATGTGCAGGTAGAGCTGGTCCTTGGGGTTGTACTTCGACCAGGCAACCTCTTCAAAGCGGTTGGGTTTTGTATGGATGAACTTGGTGTCCTGAGGAACGGGCTGGTTTGGATCTCTGAAATAGAGAAGATTTAAAAAAAACATTTGTAATTATGAAATCATTATACAATTGTCCTTTTCAGGACAGTATTCTACAAAATGTTTAAAAAAGAGAGAAGAGAAGAGAGAAAAAAGGGAAGCATTCTGAATAATGGCCACCAAAGCACTATTTTATCTCCAGGCTTGTGAGTCAATGCTCGTGAAATTGAAAATTATAGACCCAAAATATTAAAATATACTAGAAATAAATGTTATGATATATTCCTCCCAAGTGAGTCAATGCGGTCATTATTACCTCTGTAATATATATTTTTTTATTTACTTTAAGCCCACTGAAGGGAATCTTCAGATAAAGTCACAAATGGCCACTAAAACGACCCATTAGATTCACTTTAGTGTCATCCTACTGTACACTTACAAGACTCAAATAATTGATTAATACAAAGCATATCCTGTGCCCCCATTTTTAACATTCATAACAAACACCTCTGTTATTCATAGAAAAAATCTGCAATAGTATGAAATGTCCCAATGTCCTAGATCATGTTAATATTTTACTGTAGTGTAGCCATTTTATTCTCCCATTGACATTTTAAACTAGACATTATAGTGCACTGCCTCAGAGTTCGAATCGAGCAAATCTCCTGTGACATTGTGACTGTGATTTCATTAACTTTCAAAGGGAGAGTACAAGGAGTACAGTCAAGACGACAACCTTGGAGCCTGACACTGTTGAGTGAGTGGAAGGGTAAGAGGAATGGAATGGGAAGTGGGAATGTCCAGCTGAATGCTGAACAGAAATGAAGGCCTCATCTTGAGTCATACACTGCACTCAGGCACCAGGGGACACTCAGTACCCATCAGACCATTCAAGATGACCTCGGATGCAGACATGGGTTCAAATACTATTTAAAATAACTGAAAATACTTTAGCTGGGTTTGATTTAGTTTGCTTGACCCAATGAAACCGATTGAACGGGCGGAAAACAGCAAAACCCGCCCACCTGGCACTCCAGGCAGACTAGAGCCAACGCTAAAATATATTTGATGGACGTCAAAATAGCTATGTACCCAGAGGTCTGCTCTGCTTCCAAAACGAGCTCTTAGAGTACAGAGAGCCTGTGAGACTGGGAGAAGGCTGCTTTTATCACAGTTCCATCCATCCATCAGCCGGCCTACTAGATAACAGTGGTCTCAGGGGATCAGGATACATTTAACTGGCTAATCCAGCATGACAGTATCTCCGGTTGATGGAGCACTGTTTAATCCTGTCCTTACCGATCACAGCAGGATCTAAGTATGTCACCAACTGGTAAATGGAAGCATGGACAGAGAGAGAAAAAAATTGAAAATATGTCTGTGCATCCCTGGAGAGTGGGATTCAATTAGATCTGATGCAATATGCTATTGTTCAGTACAAAGCTAATCTTGTGTCATTTTGCTAAGTCATTCTATTTGAGAGAACTTGTATATTTGGTTGTATCACTCTTTGAACGTCATGGGCCACATTCACTATTATACAACTGCAAAGATGTAACCAAAATGGCTATATTGCTCACATTACTTTGTGTCAAACCCTAGTGCCTTGCTGACTATTTTTTGAACACTACATTCTTTGTTAGTAACATCTTCTCATTTGACATGTTTTACACTGTCAAAATGTCACTTCTGGGTAAATTAAGATAATCTCCCTGAAATGGATTCAGTGACTGTCTAGTAATAGTTACATACATAGTGTATGTGCATATGTTCCAGCTAGCATGTGGATCCCAGTACAATATCACTTTAAGGCCCGTAGCCCTGATAAAATCATATGGAAGCGCCTGCTGTGACAATATGCCATTTTCTCCAACACAAAAGACTTGGAATAAAGACAACACTCCAGCCATCCTGTGCCCATCAGGCTGATAAATACTTAGCAAGCTATTCACATGTATCTCAGAAGGTCCATAAAACATATGCTTCCACCATGCAGTCAATCTGTTTTGAGTGATAACAAGTACATTCAGATGGAAGGCTAGTCCACACCTCCTAAGAGACTTGTCGTCGCAGGTTTATGGAAATAGCAAAGTCACAGATATAAATAAACCGCATGTCGGTCTACCCAGATTCAGCTTTTTCACCAGAGGGAGGTGGCTTGCACATAATACTTTCATGTATCTACTCAGATACTCACAAATGTATTCAATCCTATCTCCCTCTGCTTGACACAAAGCCTCTCTTTGCAGAGGAAAAAAATTATTCTGCTTTTCCAGTCTGCCATGTGTTCCCAGCTGTCTTCATTTTTAGTTTTGGCTATAGCCTGTATAGCCTGTATAGTGTATACTAAGAAACAACATGCACGCACGCAACCATGCACGCATGGATACACACACGCCTCACTCATTGTTCAGGCCTCTATCCACTACGAATAAGAAGAAGGCTTACCTGTGTATTGTACTTTTCTATTTTGTATTTCACTCCATTTCAAAGGACTGAGATGCGTAGTTAATGATATGCCTCTCATCCCTCCGAATCCCCTGTCTATTGTTGGGAGCCTTTTTTTCTGAAAAACCCTCAATCTAGCGAGGAAATTGAGGATCGCAACGGGAGTGTTTGCCTGCAGTTGGAGAGACTCTTGTGAAAAACGGGCACCCTCGAAGCGATGAATTTGCTTTTGGTTCCTACTTTGTTTGAAGCAGCACTATGGGAAAGCAAAAAGCACTCAGAGTAAAAGAGCCTCCCCATGCCAATAACGTTGCCAATCTATCCCCTGCTGAACTGGCATCAGTTGGACACTAGCCAAGCCGGAGAGCTGGGGGAGGGAATTCTACAGCCTATGAAGCTTTTCAAGAATGTATTTATTCACCTAAAAATTTATTTTCAGTGTGACTGGGTCGCAAACATCCTGCTACCTGGCTAATCCCAGGGTTCAGGAAACAAAGACGTGATCCAAATATCAAGTGATATTTGCAAACTGCAATGCCTTAATGAAAACCAAAGCCTCTATAAGACTAGAAACACTGATTTGCTCAGTTTAGGTGAAGCTATGCTCCCATAACTTGCTACGTGTCTTCTCATCCATGACGGATATTTATCCACTTCAAATAAACAATCTGACAGACAGTAGTAAAAATAGAATTGGACAACCTACCCTGTCTTGGCGAAGTTAGTCCAGTAGGTCATAACAACCGCGCTGAGCATGACGTCGTTCTTGGAAAAGTTGCAATTGAACAGGTCCGTGGGTCCAATCATGGGGATCCCGAACACATAGGGAACCTCGTCCCCATGTGCCGAGTCAGCCCAGCTAGGCTTCATGTCGCTCTGGCAGTGGTGGTAGAAGGCGTAGAAATACGTTGGAGAACCATACTGGGCATGGAGGTCCGCTGTGGCTACGGCCGGCGCCACCCACTGGTGGTCGGTGAAGAGCGCAACTAACGTCTTCCTCCTTGTCTCAGGGTTCTCCTTGTCGGCCCAGTCAGTGTACATGAACTTAATGGTCTCCCTTAGCGTGTCCTTGCCCTCTGGGTAGCCGTAGAGGTGATCCACAAAGTCCGACACGGCAAAGTCGAAGTCGTTGGCCGAGACGCCATCCTCACTGTCCACGCTGCCCTCCACAAACTTGAACCCTTCGCCTTGGTTGACCCCCAGCATGATGTCGTAGTTGAGGAACTCGCCCTGCTCCATGAGGATCTGGGGGTCATCCGGGATGACGTCGCCGTCGATAACGGGGCCGAAGGCGATGTGGTACTTTGCGGGTAAGATGTTCTGTTCGATCAGCTCCTTGTAGTTCTTGCTCTGGAGGCACTCCACCAGGTCAATGGTGTCCAGCATGTTGCAGCCCACCTTCTCAGCCAGCATCCGTGTGTACTTGGCAGGCTGGTAGTTAACCGCCCAGCTGGACAGAGCTGTTCCACTCTGGATGATGGCTTTCTGGAAAAGATCTGAAAGGGTGAAAACTGATGTCAGACACAAGTCTAAATCTAATCTCACACATGGTGTTTGGTGTTTTTCACAAATGTAAAACATTTTTTGCAATAAAACTACTAAAAGAATACACACACCTGGAACAACCACATTGGTATTAACTCAGTATAGAAATAACTGGTATTTTCTGGTATTATTTAAGTAATTCTGATGTAACATCTTCAGTGAGTGCTATAGTCAGTAAAAAATGTTTTGCAAGATTATGCCTGTAACATCCACACAGATCCATCAGACAGAGATACATCTATACTGCATATTCTCCTATACTGACACAATATGCAGCAAAAGGATGATTAAGGACATGGACAGGGACACCACATCTCGTCAACGCTGGTCATAATAAATGAATCAGACTGAAAATAAAAGACACATTTGTTTATTCTGCAATGAGGCTTCGGGCCACTTATTCATCTTGAATTATGTTTACGATCTGTCTGCCACTGCCACTCTGCGAATAGGCCACAGCGCACTAGGAACACTTCTTGTATGCTACATTTCTTCCAGTATTTTCGAAGTTATTTTTATATCCTTGTGATGGTGACTCAAAAAGGACGACTTGAAAAGTATGTTTCCGAGCCACAGAAGATGTCTCCCGCAAGGCCTAGTTAGCAACAGAGGTTTATTTAGCTTTTCCTCTGGATGAAGAATATCAGTTTAAAGCCTGACTCACCAGAAGTGAATTTAAATATGTTGCATATGCCTCCTGTGTTTACCTCAGTCTGCTTGCTGAGGCGTGCCTGTGGAGCCGTGAAAGAGAAACATATCATGTCCTACAAAGGGAGCAGCGATGAGGGGCTACGGCTTCCATGCCACCTGGGTCTGGCTAAAGGGAGTGATGCAAGAACATAGCTGCCTGACTAACAACAGCCCTAGAAAATCCGATTCTATCACAACACCAATCCAGATGATAGGATACTGGGCTAACCTCGGTAACCCAGAACCAAATCTCATGAGAGGGATTATATTCCGGGGGGTATTAGTAAAATGTTTGGCCTAGTGTGAGTGATGGAACCAGGGTGGCAGATGTTAAAGTTATGATCCACTCAAAAACTATCTTTTATATTTGTTTCATTATTCCACTGATGATACAGTCCCAAAATGTTTTGCATGTCAGCGATCAAGTCTTCAAGATATAGAACTTTCAAAACGCGGTGTCACTTACTACATCATAAAGATGATGCAAAATGCATCACAAAATGCAAAACACATCATCATGACGATGTGGAAATTAGGATTTTGAAAGTTCTATATCTTGAAAAATTGATTGCTGACATGCATAACATTTTGGGACAGGATCAAAAGTGTACTAATGAAAAAAATATTCATTTAAGGAAAGACAACTACTGGGCTAAAAGGGACAAGAAGATCCCTGACTGTCTGGTAACATCTCTTCCCAACTTGAGTGTCTTTTTCCGTCCCTATAATCTCATATACTATATATATAAATATACAGTTGAAGTCGGAAGTTTACATACACCTTAGCCAAATACATTTAAACTCAGTTTTTCACAATTCCTGACATTTAATCTGAGTAAAAAAATCCTGTTTTAGGTCAGTTAGGATCACCACTTTATTTTAAGAATGTGAAATGTCAGCATAATAGTAGAGAGAGTGATTTATTTCAGCTTTTATTCCTTTCATCACATTCCCAGTGGGCCAGAAGTTTATATACATTCAATTAGTATTTGGTAGCATTGCCTTTAAATGGTTTAACTTGGGTCAAACATTTCAGGTAGCCTTCCACAATAAATTGGGTGAAATTTGGCCCATTCCTCCTGACAGAGCTAGTGTAACTGAGTCAGGTTTGTAGGCCTTCTTGCTCGCAAACACTTTTTCAGTTCTGCCCACACATTTTCTATAGGATTGAGGTCAGGGCTTTGTGATGGCCACTCCAATACCGTGACATTGTTGTCCACAACTTTGGAAGTATGCTTGGGGTCAAAGTCCATTTGGAAGGCCCATTTGCGACCAAGCTTTAACTTCCTGACTGATGTCTTGAGATGTTGCTTCAATATATCCACATAATTTTCCTTCCTCATGATGCCATGTATTTTGTGAAGTGCACCAGTCCCTCCTGCAGCAAAGCACCCCCACAACATGATGCTGCCACCCCCGTGCTTCAAGGTTGGGATGGTGTTCTTCGGCTTGCAAGCCTCACCCTTTTTCCTCCAAACATAATGATGGTCATTATGGCCAAACAGTTATATTTTTGTTTCATCAGACCAGAGGACATTTCTCCAAAAAGTATGATCTTTGTCCCCATGTGTCCCCTTTTCTACATTGTAGACATCACAACTATGAAATAACACATATGGAATCATGTAGGAACCCAAAAAGTGTTAAACAAATCAAAATATATTTTATATTTCAGACTCTTCAAAGTAGCCACCCTTTGCCTTGATGACAGCTTTGCACACTCTTGGCATTCAATGTTTGAATTGGACTTCTGAGAGAATGACGATGAAAGAAAAATTCATCGTGGTATGTTTTTTATTGGACATAATTCAGAACTAGATGTTTTCCCCTGAGGCTACTCTCGCTGTTGTCACTCAGTAGCAACAGCGGACATGGAGAGGAATTAAAAGTCCATTGACGAGTGCAAGACATGTCCATTTCCTGCCATAACTGATATTGATTGATATTGACGGAAATAAAGTCTGAAGTTGCGAGATGTGCCGGTTAAGATCTATCTGGGATTTTGCCCTATGGAGACTAATTAGGTAATGCTGTTTTCACAGCCATTTACTCAAACAGCTCCTGGTGAGATTCAGCTGCAGAGAAAGAGAGCGAGAAAGAGTACAGCTAGCTATTCAATCGTCTATCTCTGTGTGCGTCCCAAATGACATCCTATTCCCTATATATTGCACTACTTTTGACCAGAAAAATGAAGTGCACTATAAGGAATATGATAATATTTGGGACGCAGACTCTGTTTTGCCTTTCTACAATGAGAGGTGCACTGGGCTGTAGGAGAACAACAATGACACTTAATGACACTCACATTTCTAGGATAGTACTTTCGAATGGTAATAAAAAAAACTACGAGATATAAATGTACTATAATGTTACGGCGGTGAGCCATTCTAACATTCTTGATACCCACCTACCACTTTTCTCTGGCTGGTCACACAAATATCTAGTGACTGAGGTAGGCAATATTTGACACTTGAGTGAACCTGTGAACACACTCTAGTTGTTATCCCTGCCATGTGGCGATGAAATGTGACGCTACATGTTCTCTGAAAAGTCATGATGGTGTATTCTGACTGTTGAAATAAATCATAGGATGCGTCCCAAATTGAACCGTATTCCCTACGTAATGCGGTATGTTTGATCAGGCGCCATAGGACTCTGGTCAAAAGCAGTGCACTATGTAGGGAATAGGGTGCTATTTGGGACACCACCATACCCTCCCAGCGAGAGAGATATTGCTGTTTTAAACAAAATCCCTCTGAAGATATCTATCAAATAAAGCAATACATATAATAAAACATTTCCCCACAGGTATTTATTTCATTACTACATTCTAAAATGATAGCTGAAGTTCATAAGACTATATGAATTGAATGAATAATAATTCATTGCAGTGTATAAATCTCACAGTGGATGCCGAGAATGATTCATTTTATGATTCATTAAACATTAAAAAGGAATTGTATTCACTGACTTTAAGTACTTAAAAAATATAGCCTAATCTCAATGATTTCCAAGGAGGTAAGGGAACATTTGTGGGGACTAAAAATACCCTATACATACCTTCTGAGTAGTGAGAGAGTGTGAGCAAGCTAACACACGATGCCCCTGCACCAGAGCCGAAGATTGTCACTCTCTTTGGATCTCCTTTGAAGGCCTGAATGTTCTCTTTGATCCACCTCAGGGCTTGGATCTGGTCCAGCAGTCCATAGTTCCCCTTGGCTGCCTGGTCCCCTGTGCTTAGGAAGCCTGTGTGAACAACAAGAGACAAAACAAACTCATTAATCACCTCCTTCTTGATCTCCCTCTAAAAACAGCTTGTCATTGAAACAGAGGGGAGACAGGCGGAAAATTCATATTGGACAATATTCTGTACCTGGTGGTGATTTAGAAATGTATCATAAAGCAAATTACATAAATAAATAAAGCATAACGTGTAAATACAAGCACATTTAATTGAAATGAATACATTATTGCACCTGCTAACACTTTTCATTGTTGATATTGTTGTCTTTGGGACCATGGGACAAGGAAACACAGTACAGTTACCGTCACACACACACACACACACACACACACACACACCCAAAGAACAGTACTTACACCCCTAGGAGGTGACTCAAAACATACAGTGATAGCCCGTCTTACACTATATTTCTCACCCCAACGGATGGAGGTAAATGTGACGTGAATGCATTGACGTAAGTTCCAACGATCAGTGAAATAATGGATGACCTCATCCAGGTAGAAATAGCCTGTACAACACAACACAAAGGGACCGGAACCCTCCTCATGGAACCAATTGTTACTGTTCTATTGATAAGAACTGAAGCCCTCAGCGAGTCAGCAACACCTGCGTGCTTCCAGTCTTATTATCCAGTCAAATAGCAAAACTCTTCAGTAAGTCGCAGTAGTTCCTAATGACCTGGGAATCATCACTTGCTGTTAAGATCAAGAGAATAATGTAGGATAATGTAGGGTTGTACTCCCTCAGTCATTCAACCTGAGATGGCTGGAGTGCTTCTAACCGAACCACCATTATACTGAGAAGACAGAGCGGAAGAGACAGAGAGAGGCGAAGCTCCTTTTCATAGTCAACATTTACTTGGTTTGGCTTCAACTATACAGTCGAATATGCAGATAGAGAGACAGACAGAGAGAGAAGGCAAGTTCCTTTTTCATAGTCTGAATTCAACCACATGGCTTTGACTTGGATTTGACTCTATACAGCCGAGTGTCAGGCCAGACAGACAAGCTTGTTGATATGCTTGTCAAAATCAGAAACTTGTTGACAAATTAGCTGATTTGTCTAAACCCATTAGGTGGTGGGCCTTTAGAGCCTGCGAGGGACGGCCACCGGGGTGTCTGGTCCTTGCAAGCGCCAGGCCTTGGATCTCTAAGCCGAGCCCCTGGCACAGACAGCCCCCGGGCAGTGTCGCAAATGGTTCCCTATTCCCTACATAGTGCACTACTTTTGACCAGAGCCCTGGTCAAAAGTAGTGCACTATGTAGGGAATATGGTGTCCTTTGAGACACATGCTCAGCTCTCCGCTTCCATCACAGGGGGGAGAGACCAGACAGAGCAGTCTACAGGCTACAGGACAAATCGGATGAAAGGATGGAGAGAAGGAGGAAAAGGAGGAGGAGGGAGAAAAGGAAAGATGTCCTGTGGCCCTGTGATAGGGAGCAGATCGAGTTAGTCATGGTCTGACTGTGAGGTGGAGGGGATAGAGGCATGGAGGGATGAGGAGGGGTGGAAGGGTTGGAGGAGAGGTAGAGGGGATAGAGGCATGGAGGGATGAGGAGGGGTGGAAGGGATGGAGGAGGGGTAGAAGGGATGGAGGGATTGAGGAGGGGTAGAAGGGATGGAGGGATTTAGGAGGGGTAGAAGGGATGGAGGGATAGAGGGATAGAGGAGGTGTTGAGGGGATAGAGGGATAGAGGAATGGAGGAGGGGTAGAAGGGATGGAGGAAGGGTAGAAGGGATGGAGGGATTGAGGAGGGGTTGAGGGGATAGAGGGATAGAGGAATGGAGAAGGGGTAGAAGGGATGGAAGGATGGAGGAGGGGTTGAGGGGATAGAGGGATGGAGGAGGGGTAGAAGGGATGGAGGGCTTGAGGAGGGGTTTAGGAGATAGAGGGAGGGAGGAGGGGTGGAAGGGATGGAGGAAGGGTAGAAGGGAGGGAGGAGGGGTAGAAGGCATACAGGGATGGAGGAGGGGTGGAAGGGATAGAGAGATGGAGGAGGGGTGGAGGGGATAGCGGGATGGAGGGGGTAGAAGGGATGGGGGAGGGGTGGAGGGGATAGGGGGATGGAGGGATGGAGGAGGGGTGGAGGGGATAGGGGGATGGAGGGTGGTAGAAGGGATGGGGAGGGGTGGAGGGGATAGGCGGGTGGAGGGATGGAGAAGGGGTGGAGGGGATAGGGGGATGGAGGGGGTAGAAGGGATGGAGGAGGGGCGGAGGGGATAGGGGGATGGAGGGATTGAGGAGGGGTGGAGGGGATAGGGGGATGGATGGAGGGAGGAGTGGTGGAGGGCATAGGGAGATGGAGGGATGGAGGGGATAGGGAGATGGAGGGATGGAGGAGAGTGGAGGGGATAGGGAGATGGAGGGATGGAGGAGGGTGGAGGGGATAGGGAGATGGAGGGATGGAGGAGGGTGGAGGGGATAGGGCGATGGAGGGATGGAGGAGGATGGAGGGGATAGGGAGATGGAGGGATGGAGGAGGGTGGAGGGGATAGGGGGATGGAGGGATGGAGGAGGGTGGAGGGGATAGGGAGATGGAGGAGGGTGGAGGGGATAGGGAGATGGAGGGATGGAGGAGGGTGGATGGGATAGGGGGATGTAGGGATGGAGGAGGATGGAGGGGATAGGGAGATGGAGGGATGGAGGAGGGTGGAGGGGATAGGGGGATGGAGGGGGAGGACAGACAGACAGGTGGTGGAGGTGATAGCAGCAGAGGGTGTTGAGGGATTACAAGGCCCCTGGCAGGACTCACACTCCTGACTTCCAGGCCTTAGCTTGCTCCTCTCTCTCTCTCTCTCTCTCTCTCTCTCTCTCTCTCTTTCTCCTCTCTCCCCCTCTATCTCTTTCTCTCCTCAGTCTCCACTCACCATGTCTGTCTGAGAAGAGGAGCTGGGGCGAAGGGGAGCGGAGCAGAGAGGATAGCCCACCAGTAACTCCTCAGGGTGTGTGAAAAGATTAGTGAAAGCTTCCATGTCAAGAAGCTGCTGCGGATATTACCGAGGAGAACATTGCATTAAGATGTATTATGGACATGAGCTTTGAAGATATTTCTACTATTTGAACAGATATTGATAACTGCTATAACTGCTATTGCAAAGCTTGTAAAAACACACTATGCTAGTATATTTAACATCAATATCAAGGGTTTGCATGGAAGAAACTATCTTCATCTGTATCAAAAGAAGTGCAACACAATGCCTGATTAAATTCACTGTCACAGACAACACATCTTAAACCTCCATAAAAATGTAGCTAATCAAACATGCTCTTCAGAAATAAAATATTCCTTCCGCAATATATTTCACAAAGTATTTTAGTATTGATCTTACTCTGCCTGGGAATGCATCTGAGTAAAATGTTATTTGCTGAATGTTAATATTGTAACAACAATATCACAGGGTCGACGCAGAAATGACAATGTCCTTCCAATGCATTTTTTACGTCTCAGGCTTAAGGCATCCACATGCTTCCTAGCCGAAACAGTTCGGAAGAGTTTGCATATATTATGACGACATTGTGTGACGTTTTTGTTCGTTTTGGACTTCGGTGAGGGATTTTTCGGCTGTTCGGGCACACAACGTTTTTTCTCGAGGCCAGCCGAAGTTCAGGAACCGAACATCTTAGTTAGATGTAAAGTTGCGTGACTTAGATCTCGACAAAAACGTAACAATGTATGACAGATTTCTTGAGTTATCTTCGATTAATTCAGACTATTTTGAGAAAGTGTATACCGGCTACGGTGTCTCAAAATGGCCAAAGAGTACTATTGACACTTTTTAAAATTGTTTTTCAAGCAAAGGTCTTTTAAGAGAGTATGCAAGCACACTAGTTTGGTTTGCCTAGCTGCCAGCCGGGTTTGAATGGCAGCTGTGACATAAGAGGTCTGCTTGGCCACACTGTCATTTAATGCCACTTGGAACGGCAAGGAAAGGGCTCCGTCCGTGTTACCAAGCATGTAGCGGCTTTGATACTGTGTGTGCAAAAGGCCTACAGTATGATACAGGACTATGACAAATGCATGTACTCTCATTGAAATGTCAAGATACTGTAGTCAGACACACACATCCCTTCCATGTCCAGGCCATTTGGAGGCTGCTGAGGGGAGAACGGCTTTTAATAATAGCTGGAACGGAGAGAATGGAATGGCATCAAACCATGTGTTTGATGTATTTGATGCCATTCCACTGATTCCGCCCCAGTCATTACCACGAGCCAGTCCTCCCCAACTAGGGTGCCACCAACCTCCTGTGGTGGACACTTTACTTAAATGGTATTGATCCTGTGGAACCATGCTGTACATTGACAGGACGACTCCACCGATTACACACCATGGGTCTGCAAGAGATTTTCCACATAATGTGCTAGCCTATTGGTAGGCTAAGAGCACAACATACACTGAGTGGACAAAACATTAAGGACCCCTGCTCTTTCCATGGCTTAGACTGACCAGGTGAGTCCAGGTGAAAGCTATGATTCCTTATTGATGTCACTTGTTAAATCCACTTCATTCAGTGTAGATGAACGGGAGGATTTGTAAGCCTTGGAACAATTGACACATGGATTGTGTACAGCATATGTGCCATTCAGAGGGTGAATGGGCAAGACAATATATTTAACTGTAACGCTGCTGGGTTTTTCACGCTCAACAGTTTCCTGTGTGTATCAAGAATGGTCCACCACCCAAAGGACATCCAGCAACTTGACACAACTGTGGGAAGCATTGGAGTCAACATGGGCCAGCATCCCTATGGAATGGTTACAACGCCTTGCAGAGTCCATGCCCGGACGAATTGAGGCTATTCTGAGGGCAAAAGGAGGTGCAACGCAATATTAGGAAGGTGTTCTTAATGTTTTGTACACTCAATGTATAGTACACTGCTGTATCACGTCTGTAAACGCATGGAAGTCAATGCACAGAGAATATGAAGTAGCTATATTTCTGGAGCAATATATTTCGATTTGACACCAAACATTACAGTGTTTTTTTCAAGCTTCTTGCCACCAGCTGGTGCTTGCCTCATAGCCTGTATCTACAACTTGATCTGACCAATTAATAGCAACGGCCTTTCCTATTGTACGCCTCTCTTAATAGAGAGAGACAAGTCTTTTCATTTTCCCAAGCCTTGTCTTTCACCAAGACAAAACAAACCATAGTTGGTATTGAATTGACAAGCCTGACTTTCTTTGTATCAACAGAACACACAGGAGCAAGGAAGAAAAAGCTCTGACCGGCGTCTATCCATCTATCCAGACATTCATTGTAATAGTGTCTAACTGTGCTCTCTGTCCAGGGAATAATCTGCCCCGTGGCTCTCAGATGAAATGGTAATTATCAAAGGGAGAGATGTGAGGGGTAATGTTTGGAATTAGCTGCTCAAGAAGGTCAGGTCACAGCTACAGCTAGCTCAGTGAAAGCCAGTGATTGGCTAGCATCCCAAATGGCACCCTATTCCTTTTATCTCACAGGGCTCTGGTGAAAAGTAGTGCACTATATAGGGAATAGGGTGCCATTAGGGATGCTGACATTGAATCTCAACCTCTGTCTGTATGTCTGTCAAAAATGATTTCCTCTGGCGAGTCCCGGGGAGCTGGGAACTCTCACAACTTTGTTGTCACTGGCCAGTCTGTCATATCAACCCTCAATATGTAAATGGTTTATAATCCTTTATAGATGTACGTTTGCAAGCCACCAAATAACCCCATCACAATGAAAGACATTGCATCCACTATAGACAAATGTAGCCTATCTTGTTAAGTGGGTATGTTGAAGTAGAGCCTGTATCTGTTCGTTTGATATAGCAACGGAATAATGTGTGTGAAAATGTGGACTTGTGCAAAATGGGGACATAATAGATGAATCCATACAAAGGAAACAGGCGTTGTCCTGCTATCTATCTCATTCAGTTTGAGTCTATAATCATGGTACAGAATTAGAGTACATCAGAGGCAGGTGAGCTGGTTACCCATAATCCTCAGTGATTGACAGACAGCGACCCGGGGAAGCAAAACATAGCAGCTGTCAAAGTGCATTCACTGATGCTGGTAAATTTGGCCATATTAGTGGTGGCGGATTTAAAATGACAGCAGAGCGATTACTTACACTCCAAATGGCATTATAATTATGAGTGAAAAAGACACATTTCCTCCCAGTTCTTTTTTCTCTTCTCCTCCCTGGCCGTCATAGTTTGCACATTCAGCAGGCTGTGCCCTAATGTGGTTGCTGCTGCGCACGTGCACGCGCACGTGTGTGTGTGATCTGTGTGCGCAGGCAGGCCAGGGGCTATACATAATCATTTGGTTTAAAGCTGACTTATTAGAGGTTTGTGATGAGGGGGAAAAGTACAGGTCACTCTGGGTTGTCAAATCAGTAGCTAAGTAAACAATTCATACTATTAACAATAAATGACCAAAAAAACATCCTGTCATGGTGTTCTGCTTTGATGGAAAGTTGGGATTGATGATTGATTCATTAACCTGGAAAACTCTCTTCCTAAGAGTTACATTATTATTGTGACATGTGGATGTGGTTATTTCCGGGAAGCAATTTGATGTTGCTGAACAATGCATACCTGATATGGGTTTTTGAAGAAACATCTTTTGATGAGAGCTGGCTTCTCTCTCAGTATGAAGCCACGTGGTCAAAACAGCAGCATTTCTGTTACCTTCGTGAAAATATATGGATTTGGCAACATCAAAGAATGCCGCAACATTAGGTTCACGGCGTTCAAATGGGAAATTAACATTTTGATTAGCTTTTTGACTGAATTAATAATATTAATTCATTTGTACTTCTTAATGAACATTCATTCAATTCAAATGTGACAATAACTCTTGCAGTACAATCTCTCTCTCTCTCTCCTCTCTCCTCTCTCCTCTTTCTCTTTCTCTTTCTCTTTCTACCTTATTAGAAAGTTACCGATGTAGGATCTTGTTTGTTGCTGAGAATTTCCCTGCACGGCAGGAAATGCAAATTTGTAGTGTATTCAAGGTTTAAAAAGGCTTCTAAAGTTTCTAATTTCCACTTTAAAATGTCAGACTTGATTTGCCCTAATGAAAAATGTGTCAACCCCTACAAAAATCTTCCATTAATTATAATAAACATAAGAATTCACATTTCCTGTTGCTGCAGGATTATATCCCTGCTGTAGCAAACTGGCTCAAATTAAGATCCTACATATGTACCATTAGAACAGCTCATTTGAAATAACTCAGAATATCAATGAGATTTGAGCACCTTTCCTCCCGCCAACAATCAATTAAGTTCCATGAGAGAGAGAGAGAGAGAGAGAGAGAGAGAGAGAGAGAGAGAGAGAGAGAGAGAGAGAGAGAGAGAGAGAGAGAGAGAGAAGAGAGAGAGAGAGAGAGAGAGAGAGAGAGAGAGAGAGAGAGAGAGAGAGAGAGAGGGGGAGACAGACAGACAGACAGACAGACAGACAGACAGACAGACAGACAGACAGACAGACAGACAGACAGACAGACAGACAGACAGACAGACAGACAGACAGACAGACAGACAGACAGACAGACAGACAGACAGACGTTTCTCCCAACCGCGAAGAGTGCAATTGGTTCCATCCACGGAGTTAGGGTACAACCCCTGTGATCCACCAGCGTATGTTCATTAAATCGTGCGGAGGTAATTAAAATCTATCGGACACCATACCAGAGACATTTGCACCGCTTGCAGAGTTCATAACTGCACAGACATTCCCCAGGCCCCACAGCGCTGAACTGCATTACAGTAGCAACTGTTTTACAGGAAATGCTGTAGTATGAGGTACGACACAAGAATAGTGTTAAGTACTTCTTTCTGTACGCCTACTGTGAATTTATTTAAAAAAATAACAGTATGCCACCCCTGACGATTTGACACGTCTGTCTGTTTCCAAGTTATATGACTTTTCAAGTGTTGCCCACTCTAAAAACAGCCATGTAAAACAAGTATTGACCACCCTGCTGCTATTTGCCTGAGTCAATGCCACGTCCTACTTATGGCTTGTCATTCTGCGGCTGCATGGCATCTATGACACATCCATTACCCCCTCAGCCTGAGGCAGGGCTGTTGCTCTCCTCCAACTCTGACTCACATCATATCATTAAGTCTTGTGAGATCATCAGTCTCAGAAATGCACTCCATGTGACAACATTCTGGAATCATCCGAGTCACAGCACCCCACGTGACTGATGATATTCTGCCGGGAGACCCGAGAGCATGAAGTATGTAGTATCTCTGACAAACCTCTATACATCCAAACACGATCACTGAAGAGGAAGGAATGGCCTCCTTCACCCACCCACTTGTCCGACTGACTCTACCCTGTTACGGAAGCCCTGGCCCTGGCCCTCTAACATGCTAGCCCTGTCTCTTTTCCATAACATCGGGGGTATGATGCTAGCCGGTTAGTCATATAGATAGAAGGACATTTTGGACCTTCCACAAGGACACAGAGATGATTGTGATGATTTGGACGGTACCATACCATGCATATCTGTGCTATGAGTTTTGCATGGGTAATGGCCCCAAAGTCTAATAAAATGATAATCTCTATCTAGCTGTTATTAATCCCTCAGTAAAAACAATCCCAAACAGATCTCAATACTTAGTGTCATTTTTAATCTAGTGTACATAGATGATGGTAGATAATGAATAGTTAATGACATGCATGAAAACATGGAAAGGGTTTACAATATAAATCTCCATTGGCATCTGTTTCGTTTAGTTTATTGTGCTTGTCCTTGTGACATGATAAAGGTTATCAACCATTCTGGCCAGGTGATGCGCTCCATGAACACACTGTGACTGAACACAGCTTCTCCACGTGTTCAGTACATGTTGTCTTAGGCTGTAGCTACAGATGGCATGTACTGTATGACAAAACAGTAGTGTAGTATGACAAAACAGTAGTGTAGTATGACAAAACAGTAGTAGTGTAGTATGACAAATCAGCACTGTAGTATGACAAAACAGTAGTGTAGTATGACAAAACAGTACTGTAGTATGACAAAACAGTACTGTAGAATGACAAAACAGTTCTGTAGTATGACAAAACAGTACTGTAGTATGACAAAACAGTACTGTAGTATGACAAAACAGTACTGTAGTATGACAAAACAGTACTGTGGAATGACAAAACAGTTCTGTAGTATGACAAAACAGTAGTGTAGTATGACAAAACAGTACTGTAGTATGACAAAACAGTACTGTAGTATGACAAAACAGTAGTGTAGTATGACAAAACAGTAGTGTAGTATGACAAAACAGTAGTGTAGTATTACAAAACAGTAGTGTAGTATTACAAAACAGTAGTGTAGTATGACAAAACAGTAGTGTAGTATGACAAAACAGTACTGTAGTATGACAAAACAGTACTGTAGTATGACAAAACAGTTCTGTAGTATGACAAAACAGTACTGTAGTATAACAGAGGTGCTAAAGGTATCAAGCCTCTGGGCGTGTTTTGGGGTGGGGAGTACAGTCGTGGCCAAATGTACTGTGAATGACACAAATATTAATTTCCACAAAGTTTGCTGCTTCAGTGTCTTTAGATATTTTTGTCAGATGTTACTATGGAATACTGAAGTATAATTATAAGCATTTCATAAGTGTCAAAGGCTTTTATTGACAATTACATGAAGTTGATGCAAAGTGTCAATATTTGCAGTGTTGACCCTTCTTTTTCAAGACCTCTGCAGTCCGCCCTGGCATGCTGTCAATTAACTTCTGGGCCACATCCTGACTGATGGCAACCCATTCTTGCATAATCAATGCTTGGAGTTTGTCAGAATTTGTGGGCTTTTGTTTGTCCACCCGCAGATGCACTCACACCTGCCTGCTGCCATTCCTGAGCAAGCTCTGTATTGGTGGTGCCCCGATCCTGCAGCTGAATCAACTTTAGGAGACGGTCCCCCGCTTGCTGGACTTTCTTGGGCACCCTGAAGCCTTCTTCACAAAAATTGAACCGCTCTCCTTGAAGTTCTTGATGATCCGATAAATGGTTGATTTAGGTGCAATCTTACTGGCAGCAACATCCTTGCCTGTGAAGCCCTTTTTGTGCAAAGCAATTATGACGGCACGTGTTTCCTTGCAGGTAACCATGATTGACAGAGGAAGAACAATGATTCCAAGCAACACCCTCCTTTTGAAGCTTCCAGTCTGTTATTCGAACTCAATCAGCATGACAGAGTGATCTCCAGCCTTGTCCTCGTCAACACACACACCTGTGTTAACGAGAGAATCACTGACATGATGTCAGCTGGTCCTTTTGTGGCAGGGCTGAAATGCAGTGGAAATGTTTTATGGGGATTCAGTTCATTTGCATGGCAAAGAGGGACTTTGCAATTAATTGCAATTCATCTGATCACTCTTCATAACATTCTGGAGTATATGCAAATTGCCATCATACAAACTGAGGCAGCAGACTTTGTGAAAATGAGTATTTGTGTCATTCTCAAAACTTTTGGCCACGACTGTACATAGAGAGAGAGAGTGAGAGAGAGAGAGAAATAGAGAGAGAGAGCGATAGTGAGAGAGGATGACAGACTCTGTGGAGTGACATGTCGTCCAGGTAGGGGACAGCTGTGTGACAGTGATGGAGGAGGACGGATACAGAGCAGCTCAAGCACACAGACACTCTGCCACACTTCCCAGATGTCACACACCCACATGCACAAATACACACACAAACACAAACACACTCACAGCTGTCCCAGTCACTCCTCCCTTCAGCTTCACCATTTCATGCACACACACAATGTCTATGTCACTCTTCATTCACATTAATTTGAGCCTCACCACACACACACACACACACATGCTGGAGAAACATCACTGCTCAGTGCAGATCTGGGTCATGAAGCATTAAATCCCCTTGTTTATCAAGTACCGCCCTTCCACCACACACACCACAGCACAGCCACAGCCTATCACCTCCATGCACACCATCTGTCCTCCAAAGCTGGGCTACCAAATCCAATAGGGCTTCATGCCACGTTCACAACATTTCGGAAACTTGGACATTTCCGAATTGCTTACTCGTTGTAGAAAGAAAGATAATACCATGTTTCCCACTTAAGAAGCATCAGAATCAACCAATAGGAAGCTCTACGCAAATGACTTACTTTAATTTTAACTTGGAAGGTCCGGGTTTCCAACATGACGTGAAGGCTGCATCACAGACAGGTCTCTCTCCCTCTACAGGAACGGACCACATGAACCAGCCATCTGACAGACACCCTGGGCTCTCTGGTAGCCATGCTACGGCTAAAACGACTCGGAACTATCTGTTAGCCGCAGTGGTGCAGTGGTGCCTGGAGAAGTGGGTATACTCTAATTTGGAAAAAATTATCCAAACGGACCGCCTGGTGAAGGAAAGGTGCCCTCTGTGAAACATTCTATGACAAACAGTGACATACACTCTGAATGAATGTAAATGATAAATCCCATATATTGGTCTGGTCTGGGTACAGCTAAAACTCCCTGACCCCTCTGTTAGCCATGCTACAGCTTAAACTATCCTGACCCGTCTGTTAGCCATGCTACAGCTTAAACTATCCTGACCCGTCTGTTAGCCATGCTACAGCTAAAACTCCCTGACCCCTCTGTTAGCCATGCTACAGCTAAAACTATCCTGACCTCTCTGTTAGCCATGCTACAATATACAATGCCAAAATAGTCCACTTTCCCAGTTATAGGTACAATTTGCAATATTTCGAGCGGTGCAATAGTCAGTTCAATAGGATATACACCCACTGAGTGTTGAAGAAAACGAATTAAAGAGCATCATAAGGAGAATCCACAGCTCTATTAGCCATCCTATTGCTTTCCATTTAAAGATCAATAACTACATAGTGGAAACCATCACACTCTCCCAGGCTTGTACATAGGAAGTCTCTTAGTTGGTATAAGTTAAACTATTTAATCCAGAAATACAAAAACACAGTAAGTCCACACTCAAAAAGCATTGCAAAAAGTGAACTTAAATGTACAATTTGTGTAATGTTTTTTTTCTGCATCATATTGAGAACCAGCACAGCCTCATTATCTTGCAGCTCAAGCTCAACAGCATGGGGGAGTTCAGTGTCTCTGTCACCCTTCAAAGCTAACAGGTTTGCAAGCCAACCAGCAGAGTAAGATGGTTAATGATTTAGCGGCACATAAACACATCGGAGGAACTCCTATGGATTGTCACCCCGCCTCAGCTCAAAGAGAGATAAGGGATTCCAAATGTCCTTCCTTGGGAATTGAAAATGGAGTATATAGGGTACAGCAGTTAAACATCTATTTGTTTGAGTCAGGATGAGGCGAGTGAGTTTTAGAAAACATAAAACAACAGTGATCACTATCTTTTCTATACAGACAAGACTATAAGACGACACAGTTTTGTCTGCAACCAAATTATACATTTGCTGTACATAAAATGCTGTTTGACAATGGCGTACTGCCAGTTAGCTGTGACTGGTCCATCCATCCAAACCCTTAACACAGAAATACATCTGCTTTTCCTCAACCAGGCATTGGCCCAAGTACTGTAGATGCGTAGCCCCAAGCAGCATGCTGCCAAATAATGTGTTATAGCACTATTACAGCACCTTCTGAGTGGTTCGCCAAGACCCACACTGAGCATGATTTACCCCAAATAGTGTAACCAATAAAAAACATCAAGACACCCCTGTATTAACTAACTGTCTGCAAAACATAAAGAAATACGACCAAACTGTTTATCTAAAATGGGAATCGTTAAGTATAACACAGTCAAAGGACCCCAAAGTGGCAGTGATCGAAGAGTGTACGTGTCATTGGTTGTTGCAGTATTTTTTTATTGGCTTGCCTGGCAACACATAGGGTGCTACTCCACACATCCTCTCCACCAATGTTTAGTCAACAGAAGTAGGTGCCTGGGATCGAGGCAGAGAACACATTACACAGGGAATCGATACTAAGCAAATACGTAACCATGTCAAGAAGTGGATAATCCTTTTTGTCTACAAGAGGCACAGCTCTTACAGTAACTCAATCCAACAACAACACTGTCTGATGGCTGACTTGCATCCCAAATGGCACCATATTCCCTACGAAGTGCATTACTTTTGACCATAGCCCTATTGAACCTGGTAAAAAGTAGTGCACTAGGGACTAGGGTGCCATTTGGAACGGAACGAGCGCTGTGTGTAAATGAGGTGAAGAGGAGGCTTCCAAAAACCCTCTCTAGAAAATCAATGTGCCACAGTGCTCTAATTGGGTGATAAAAAAGCCTGTCATACAGTAATTGCATAGATTGTTATTTGTTTATTTTGTTGTTTGTCCTTGGTTTCCCCTTATGACATGTTTAAAAAATAGTAATTGCCCTTCAATAATCAAACCATAATTTGTCAGAAAAAACACCCTGTCTTCTCTTGCTGTCAGTTAGATGTTGCCATGGTGACATTCCAGTTTTCTTTGAACACCTCATTCTCTCCTCCATACAACCTTTGCACTGTTTTGACTGTTGCTTTTGACAACCTTTGCCTTGTATATGACAACTGATGAATTCTAGGCTCACTTATTGCTATGACTAACTCGCTGTCTGTGAATAAGAACATGTTATTACGTTGAGTAATAATAATAATTTATTCAACTTTTATAGCACTTTCCATTGCAGACAGAATCTCAAAGCGCTTGTTAAGCAAAATAAACAACAAGTAGCAATTTCAAAATAAATATAGGCTACAACAGTAGCTAGATCTGCTAGATCAAGTCTGTTTGGCTGAGCATAGATGCCTTTCCTACAGTCACATGACCAAATTGCCCTCTAGTGGCCTCATGGATGGAATGTTATTAATATTTTTCTTAATTTCATCATTAATAAACATTCTCTTTTTTTAAACGTTGAAAATCTGGTGGGTTTTTTTTCAAACGGTTTTGTTATATTTCAGTCTTCTGTGATGTATAGAAAGTGTAATATTGGGATGCAAACTCAAAATGTAATACATTTAAACTCTATATCTGACATGGTACAGGTGTCTTCTTTTATTAAGCCCATAACCATGTGTGTGAGGTGTAAACTTCTGTTTCATAGTAGATTTATTAAAGACCACCAGGAAACACTCTGTGACCCTGATTTAGCCCACTGCAGTGAAAAGATAAATACAATTTTAGAAATATGCTTTGTTTGTAAAAGAGCAGATTTACATGAGTTCCTAACCAAATTTGTACATACTATGTATGTATGCGCATTCATTTGGATTCAGTCTGGTTAATTAGGGAAAGTACAAACAGTCTCTGAACATCAAAGACTCCACGTTTGGTGGTTAGCCTCCCTTTCTCTCTCTCTCTCTCTCTATCTATCCTCCCTTTCTCTATTGCTCTCTCTCTCTCTGTATCTTCCCTCCAGTTGTTGAACAACATTACATTTTAATAAGCTTTTCATCTGGGGAGGAGAATTCTACCCTAAAGAAATCTGATGCAAATGAACCCAACCCAAAACTCTCTGCTTCATTGATTCCTTAATCTGAGGAATCACTGTGGCAAAGACTGTAGTGGATTGGTACTCAAAGTTTCATAGTTTCAGGTTATATCTTTGTCATACAGTATTGCTAAATATACATACTGTATATACTATATCCAGCTGTGTGAGGACACTATATCATAGGTTGGTTGCACAGGTTAAGTTGACCAATAAGAGAGTTCTTGTGTTATTCCCCAGCCTTAGAGGAACAGAATTGTACCCCTTAACCCACCAATTCAGCTCTGGGCACAGTGTGGTGGCCTGTTTGAGCTTCCAGCTGGATGGAGCGAAAGTGATCCGACGCTCCTCTCCAGAGAGGTGTCTGGCGGGTGGACACACACACACACACACACTCACATGCACACACACGCACACAAACACAGTGTGGGTGGCCACCTGGGTCAGTGAGCACGCTCACATTGGTTTGTTGTGCCTCCCCCTTGTCTATTCTCAAGTCTTAGTGGTGTGTCTACGGCCAATAATAGCCAGCCCCAGCAGAATGTACTGGCTAATGCTCCAGACAGAATAAAGCCATGACCTCCTAGACATTCCTATCCTTATAGGAAGAGCCTGAAGAAATACAATATAATGTCCTTTCTGAAGACATTATAAGACAAAATGGCCCTGAAATTTCAGAGCAGTATGAGGCAAAGAGAATTGTGTAGCCTATGGTTGTTTAACTGTAGGGGACAGTGTGGACCATTAGATGTTATTTTACAATGTATTCAAAGGTTTATTTGGGGGACATACTGTATATACATATTTTTAAGACCTTTCTTTCAGATTATACACATCTTGTACTGTTTGTGCCCAGTTCATGATCACATTTTACTCATTGAATACAGTGGTAAAGGAAGGAACAGACTAGCAGAGATAACATTTACAAGGAAAGACTGGAAAGCCATAAACACACAGTTGATTCATGTTGATTTATTGCAGTAAACTAGCATCTGTATTTAGCTGTCAGAAAAATACAGTTTGTTCCATACTGGGGTTAAAATGTTGTTGCTTTTTATTTCCAAGAGAGATAACTGGTAAATGTATATTTTTCAAAGTGAAATAAAAACAGTAGGCATATCTAAAGCGTCTGCAGTATATCATTGAGTTAGTGCCCAAATGCTATGCTAAAATCTGTCACCTGAAGTAAACAACATAGCATTTGGAATATTTTTAAAGCGTGCAAAGAGAATATCTCAAGTGTTCTTAATTAGCAATGTAACGTGGTCCTTTAGCAACCAGACATAAATCCATGTTCTTAAACTTTGTCTTAAATCATCTTTTCATTATGTTCTTCATTAAAAAAAAATGTGTACCTAATCTAAAGTGTTCTCCCTCCATCTCAACAAGTAGCTTCTTTGAACAATACTTAAAAGCCTGCAGGATCAATATTTTCCAGCATGCATCCAGGAAAAGTGCTAATCGGATTCCAGCTCATGAAATTAAAATGACTCAGCAGGCTGTAATTAGTGTCAAGCTATTAAATTTCTTTTATATGTCTGTTAACTGAATACTTAAACACTGACTTTACTTTAATCATGAACATCATACACAAACTGTATAGCAATATAGACTTCATTTTAATCAGTGTACCATACATGTCCTGCATCGATATGTGTTATGAGAACACATAAGGCACATCAACTATAATCCCCTGACATGGGAATACCACTGCTCATCAACAAATCAAACACATCTTTAACCAAGCACGATCTAGAAAAATCCATTTTCTGCAAAACAGTGAATGTTCGACACAAAGCTGAAGTGCCTGTTGCATCTCCCTGGTATTTAAGTGTCATAAAATTTCATATATCAAGAATAATCAATTCTCTCCTCATTTCCAGAGTTATACAGCCTGGCCGTACTGCGTGTGGCTTTGCTGTCATTAAAGTGCTCATCTAGGTGGTATTGTACTGTCATAATTCAAAATGTCTTCATCCCTTACTTGTGTAGAACATCACAGCAACGTTGACAACACTCTTAGAAAAAAAGGTGCTATCTAGAACCTTAAAGGGTTATTTGGCTGTCCCCGTAGGTACAAGTACAGTTGACAACATGATCAAATAATCCCTGTGGCTATATGGCTATGGCAGGAAACATCCCTTCTTTCCTGTTTCTCTCTCGCTCACGCTACCTACCTCTCATTTCCATACTACTTTCGCCTGAGTGTAGGAATAAGCGTGAACAGATAAGAGCATTTTCGTAATATCCTCTAAAAGAAGCTTAAGAAGTCTACACTGGATGAAGTGCTGTGTCTCTGATGTTACCAGGGGCACAAGTGGGGGGGACATAATTGTAATTTTTCTTATCTAGTCGGATAAACACTCCAAACAGCCTACCCGACCGCTCGGAGGCGTCCGCATGGTCCTAAAGCACACCGTTGCCTCGTTTTATATCACATTCCAATTATAAAACAGGTGGGGGACAAAATTGAAATTTCTGAATGTGGGGGGGACATGTCCCCCACCATCCCCAGTGAAAGTTACGCCCCTGCATGTTACGGAAGAAGGAGACTATTTGAAGGACTTTTGTGTAAAATTACATTATCTAGTCTTGCTCAATTCCTTTCCTCAGTATTATACATTGCCAGTCTGTTACTGTTAAAGTGAGTCTTCATCACCACCTCAGGAACTGAAGCATATTAACACCTTGAGCTTTGCAAATAAACAAACTCTGAACATGAATATGCAAAACATTTGACTAAATCGTGACGCTTAGAGGCTCCCAAAACCTTTAAAAACAGAATACTGTGTAAGAGAAGGTCAAACACTTTTACAATAAGACTACAGCACCGCTGAGCAGAAATGAACAGCATCAGTGCTGGTACTACACTGCGAGTTGACATCATCATAATAATAATAATAATAATAATAATAATAATGATGATGATGATGATGATGATAATCATCATCATAATATAAAATAACAAAAATATGACCACTTTTCTTCGCTATTCATCTATATTCAGTGGGGGGGAAAGTATTTCATCCCCTGCTGATTTTGTACGTTTGCCCACTGACAAAGAAAGGATTGTAATAATTTTAATGGTAGATTTATTTGAACAGTGAGAGACAGAATAACAACAAAAATATCCAGAAAAACGCAATGTCAAAAATGTTATAAATTGATTTGCATTTTAAAGAGGGAAATAAGTATTTGACCCCCTCTCAATCAGAAAGATTTCTGGCCTCCCAGGTGTCTTTTATACAGGTAACAAGCTGAGATTAGGAGCACACTCTTAAAGGGAGTGCTCCTAACCGCAGCTTGTTACCTGTAAAAAAGACACCTGTCCACAGAAGCAATCAATCAATCAGATTCCAAACTCTCCACCATGGCCAAGACCAAAGAGCTCTCCAAGTATGTCAGGGACAAGATTGTAGACCTACACAAGGCTGGAATGGGCTACAAGACCATCGCCAAGCAGCTTGGTGAGAAGGTGACAACATTTGGTGCGATTATTCGCAAACGGAAGAAACACAAAAGAACTGTCAATATCCCTCGGCCTGGGGCTCCATGCAAGATCTCACCTCGTGGAGTTGCAATGATCATGAGAATGGCGAGGAATCAGCCCAGAACTACACGGGAGGATCTTGTCAATGATCTCAAGGCAGCTGGGACCATAGTCACCAAGAAAACAATTGGTAACACACTACTCCGTGAAGGACTGAAATCCTGCAGCGCCCGCAAGGTCTCCCTGCTCAAGAATACATATACAGGCCCGTCTGAAGTCTACCAATAAACATCTGAATGACTCAGAGGACAACTGGTGAAAGTGTTGTGGTCAGATGAGACCAAAATGGAGCTCTTTGACATCAACTCAACTCGCCGTGTTTGGAGGAGGAGGAATGCTGCCTATGACCCCAAGAACACCATCTCCACCGTCAAACATGGAGATGGAAACATTATGCTTTGGGGGTGTTTTTCTGCTAAGGGGACAGGACAACTTCACCGCATCAAAGGGACGAAGGACAAGGCCATGTGCCGTTAAATCTTGGGTGAGAACCTCCTTCCCTCAGCCAGGGCATTGAAAATGGGTCGTGGATGGGTATTCCAGCATGACAATGACCCAAAACACACGACCAAGGCAACAAAGGAGTGGCTCAAGAAGAAGTACATTAAGGTCCTGGAGTGGCCTAGCCAGTCTACAGACCTTAATCCCATAGAAAATCTGTGGAGGGAGCTGAAGGTTTGAGTTGCCAAACGTCAGCCTCGAAAGCTTAATGACTTGGAGAAGATCTGCAAAGAGGAGTGGGACAAAATCCCTCCTGAGATGTGTGCAAACCTGGTGGCCAACTACAAGAAACGTCTGACCTCTGTGATTTCCAACAAGGGCTTTGCCATCAAGTACTAAGTCATGTTTTGCAGAGGGGTCAAATACTTATTTCTCTCATTAAAATGCAAATCATTTTATAACATTTTTGACATGCGTTTTTCTGGATTTTGTTGTTGTTATTCTGTCTCTCACTGTTCAAATAAACCTACTATTAAAATTATAGACTGATCATTTCTTTGTAAGTGGGCAAACGTACAAAAGCAGCAGGGGATCAAATACTTTTTTCCCCCACTGTATACAAGTGTATGGCCATATTTCAGTAAACTGCAACAGGAAATCATATCTGGGTTGCAACTCATGTGGCTTAATATACCTGTAATGTCACAGATATTTTGAATCTGTATTCGTATTCAATTCAGAGCCACTCCAATAAAGAAAGTCAAAAAGCCTGGCTCTACAGTAAAGTCCCATACCGTGGAAACATAACATTGAGCGATACAAGTTTATTGTTGCTTGGTTGGGTGGGTTTTGATTAAATCTGTCTCTTGATGTCTTCTAAACCTCAACAGACTCACTGTAATCTCAGAATAATAGTGATCGTCAACTGATGTCAGATGACGTGTTTGCTATGTTAAGTCCTTCTTGTGTTTTTTTAAGCAATTTTTGTTACTATCTGACAATTATGTTCATATATAAAACTGTAAGAGATAAACTATATATATATATATATTTGGCAACTATAGCAAACAGTATCCACAAGATACAGGCAGGCACACCCACCCACCACACTCTCCTAGGCTTCTACTGCTTCACATTACAGCTGGTATAATAAGCAATTGAACCTGAAAAGTGTGGGTCGTGAAATGTGCGACCTCCAAACATGGAGGGAGTCACGGGGAGAAATAGACTGTGATGACCTGGTGTTGTTCAGCCACACAGTCCGCCAAACTGGTTAACCCAGAGGTGGAAACATTGCCACCATCCTTACCCGTTCACTAGCCCCCAGCAGAATCAAATCAACTCCCCCATTGTGTAGTGACTGTCAAAACTAAACAGTTATTATGGCCACCATGCCACTCTACTTAGCCATTTGCAAATCAGTCATTTTTCGGCAGTCTGAGTCTCATTGATTAATGTTTACCGTGGCTTTTCCATCCTGTCTCATTATCCACCAGACTGGATAGCGGAGGCTGAGGCTTTCTTAAACCATGGGGGGAGATGAGCGTGCGATGCTCGGTCATCTCAACCGCTTGTAATTGCCAAAATTCAATGCAGCGTGCAATTACATTCACTATACTCTGTGTACCAGGCCACTTACTTAAAACAAACTCTACAGGATAAACAATGCATTAGGGAGAGGAGAGGAAGACAGAGAGGGTGAGAGAGGAGGGCATCATTTGCCGTTTGCAGTCATCCTCTGGCGTAAATATAGGATGCTTTCAGTAACATGGAGATTTACTGAGCCACTGACCAAATCCATTTAAAATTCCACCCAGCTTTCTTTCTTTTTATCATCCCTCGATCTTTCTACTCTTCTGAGATTCAGTATTTGCTGTTATCAGTACATCACACACACATATAGACACACACACACACACAGAGACTCTTTTGTCTTTGTGTGTGTGTCCTGTGTGTGTGTGTGTGTGTGTGTGTGTGTGTGTGTGTGTGTGTGTGCGTGCGTGCGTGTGTGTGCTGTGTGAGGTGTGGTGTGGTGTGTGTGTGTGTGTGTGCCGTTTGTTTGTGCGTGAGTGTGGACGTGTGTTGATCCACACACTGATGATGTCCAAGTCCCCTCTCCTCTCCATCTGGGCCTGTGTGGCACTACCCAAATCTCTCCAGTGCATCTAGTGTACTGTAGCTTTGCTTGACACAACTGTGTCAGCTCTGTGTGTAGCTCAAGCAGCTCAAAAGCTAATAAAACACTTAAAGGTGAATGAATGTGAATGTGATAAAATATATCTATAAGGTGGTCTTGGAGAGAGCCTACAGTACATGCCTTCTTCCAGAAAAACATAGCTGGCTTGTGTGTTTAGATACTGTCCATTTTCATATTTACAGTATGTGCCTTATGAGGACATGAAAATAATGGCCACTATTTTTGGCCAAGTACTTTTTTCCCTGAAAGGAACATTTACAAACCACAGAGAAGAGAAAGAATACATCAATACCAATATCAATATATTTCAGTGTTTTGTTTACAATTACAATGGGTGCTCTTCTACCGAACCATCATGACAACAATGACCTTTAAAAGTTAGCCTGTCTGCTATCAGCCTTGTTTTGCTAAATATTGTTACAAAAAGCAGGACGTGAAAAGCTCAATCACATCCCTCCTCTAAAGGTCTTCCAAACCAAAACGAGCTATTCATATTCACGATAAAAGCCAACTTTAATCCATAATGATCTGACAATTTCTCAACAGAAATTACTAGTAATTTGTTTCGTTTCTGATTTGCAAAGTCATTTTTAACAACACCTTTGTTGTTATAGTCATATGCTTTTCTCATTCTTATCTAAAAGGTAACTGTTCCAAAAAAATTGTCATAATTAATTGTTATACAAGGATCTGAATCAACCATGAAATAATAAACAAACAGTCAACATGACGTCCATGCCATTTTTATTGACACTTATTTTACCAGGTAAGTTGACTGAGAATGTACTCTCTTTTACAATTATTTACCACTACTACAGTTTAAGTCCAAATCAACCAGTGTGAAATAAAGAAAGAACTAGCCTAGTGGAACACTAAGTCAAACACTAAGTCCTGTGTGGCTCAGTTGGTAGAGCATGGTGTTTGCAACGCCAGGGTTGTGGGTTCGATTCCCACAGGGGACCAGTACGGGGGAAAAAAATGTATGAAATGTATGCATTCACTACTGGAAGTCGCTCTGGATAAGAGTGTCTGCTAAATGACTAAAATGTAAATGTAAAATAGCTCAATGTCATCTATAACACACCATAAGAGAGGAAAAACTCTCACTCACTGAAATATTAAGTTTGAATGTCTTCAGAATGTTCTGACCTATGCTGCTGCAAAAAAAAAATACATTGCAACGTAAAGAATATTTAACTGAGTGAAGGTTTTGACTTTCTTCCAGGATGTTCCTTTTGAACCCGGCACACAAGGACTTGTTACGACAAACTTTTGAGCTGAGCACGTCAACTCCTCTTTCTATCTATCACACACCGCCATCTTCCCTGAGACACATCAGAGCTGAATCTGATATTAAGGCTTTGTGTGGAATAAAGGGTAGCTAATAGCAGTCAGAGTGGCGACTGTTCATTCGTCAAAGTAGGCATGAGACCGGCGCACATCGTCAAAAGGAGCAGAGTGAGAGAGGACCATTTGTCATGCTAATGAATGCTTTGCTCTCGTTTTCTTGCCCCGGCCCATTCCTTGCGTGTACAGGCCTAAAGGAAATGTATGTTTGTTTGTTAGTTGTTCTACATTTTAAATGAGCTGGGGCTATTTGAAAGAGAGCTGACCAGGCATCAACACTGGGGCATTGGGCTGACTGTGTTCTCTTCTCATCTCTGTCACGTCAAAGCGGCCTCTCCTCTCTCCTTTCCGTGACTCAGAATAAGTGTGTTTATTGTACAGTATATGTCATGAACAGCCTCTCAGCCTTCCAGTCCCTCCAGTTTACACATATATTCTCTTCCCAAACAAGGGTGATACGGCCGACATGTCTCCACCCCTCACTAGCTGGGGGAAATCAACAGGGAGTTCAGATCTGACCTCCTCCTGGCACTAGCTGTCCTTGGCCCAGTGTGAGTGGAGTCAAGCAGGGTCCCCTTTAGGCCCTCTGGGGGCCCCTAGGGCCACCACCAAAGACTAACAATAGCCCTAATAAAACATAACAGCATAGAAAAAAAACACAAAAAACACAGCAGTATATCTGTAGACAGTAGAAACACAAATACTATGACATGTTGTTGTGAGACACATCATTCACTGTCTCTCTCAATTGTTGATGTGGCCAGTGGTGTCTGGTACGCAAATGCTTCTTTACGTTCACAAACAAACTGAATAAATGACAGAATCTCAGGACATTGAAATTCTGCTTTGTCAATATTAAGAAACCAGGAACTGACCAGCATCTTTCTTATGTGTCTGTCTCAATATCACTGATGCCATGGCCACACTAATACAGCAGCCTATAGACTATTGAAATCTACAACCTACAGTAAAACCTTCATTATTGCTTAATCTTGTTTAGATTAATTGATGAATAGAAGCAGTCAATACTGGTGGTCTGTATCCAAATCACCATTTTACATACATTTAAAACATTAACATAGACATTACAGACTTACAATGCATTCGGAAAGTATTCAGACGCCCACATTTTGTTAGGTTACAGACTTATTCTAAAATGGATTAAATAAAAACAAAATCTACACACAATAACCCTGTCGTAACGCTCCCGTGACGATGTAAAGTGTGGGTCACAGAGAGACCCGTGGACATCAAAAGTTTGAATAATTAAACAATATTTCTATTTTTGAGAACGTGGGAGTGGTCCGTGGACACTTAAGGGACAGTCATGACGAGTGTGTTTCATTTGGTGATCTCATGAATGACAGAAAACACTCATTACTGTGTCTTTGGTTGTGTACACTTCTTAATTATGGGGTTTACATCTAAATATTGTGACACGTATGTGATTAAACATGAAACTAACCTTCTAAATGAGAAAAAAATGGGTTTTCTTATAAAGTTAACCAAATCAGTGGCCATGCCCACGTGAGCGTAGACATTACACCGGCGTCATGGACCGCCCTTTTCTCAGAAGTGTATAAAACCCACTCTTGACGAAATTAACATTAGACTAGAAAACATGCAGCTGGCGCTACATGTTGAAATGGTTAGGAAGTACAACTCTATAGGCCCAGGAGACCAGACAGCGTGTAGTGTTGGCTACACGGCTGGAAATGGTTAAACTCTGAGACTATCGATCACTACAGAATAAGAGCAAATCCTAGACGTAGAATTACTAGTCTGCAGCTGGAAATTACGTAAGTCTAGTACGAGAATACCAACAATCGCTGAAGCATACTATGGAACAACCATCTGTAAGCCTGACGTATCCATTACAACAGATACTATCCAGAGCCGCGGAGAAAGCTACAACCATGAAAGACATTGTGACTTCTGGGGAAGTTAACCAGAGACTCTCTGATGAACTGACTCTCCAGCAGACAGACTGGCGATTCCAATAGAGAAGACAATAACGGCATACGGGCGTAAATATATACATTGCAATTATTTTCAAATGAGCGACCGTTCATGTGCAAAGGATTAGCATTTCAATTAATAGAATTATCAACTCTGTGTAGTGAATCCATTTAGTCATTCCCGCTTTTTTATCTGTCCCCACCCCTTTCCAATGTCTACCAAGCCGTCATACCGGTTTAACCCATTAGGGACTTATCAATGCATTATGTTAGTAACCAATAACTATATTGTTTGATTATGTATTTCTGTGATTTGTTTAGTTAGTAAATAAATAATTACGCCAATTTGTATATCGCTGATTCATTTTGGAGACTAGGGTTCGTTCAGTAATGAGAACTGATGAGGTAATAATACATTAATGAGAATGACTAATCGATATGACATGAAAATATTTGAAGAGTCAATTCGGGAAATAGAGACTCTAGAAATATTTTCCTGTGGTGCCCCAACTTCCTAGTTTTTAAAGTTTACATGACTAGTTGAATCACGTAATATCACGTAGTTATTACACATAGAGTATTGATTTGATAAAATAACAGTCTTCACATGTAATGATAGTCACAGACACGACACCCCATAATGACAAAGTGAAAACAGGTTTTTAGAAATTTTGGCAAATGTATATAAATATCTACATAAATATTCAGAACCTTTACTATGAGACTCGAAATTGAGCTCAGGTGTATGCTGTTTCCATTGATCATCCTTGATATTTTTCTACAACTTCATTGGAGTCCACCTGTGGTAAATTCAATTGATTGGACATGGCTCAAAAGGCCCACACCTGTCTATATAACATCCCGCAGTTGAAAATGCATGTCAGAGCAAAAACCAAGCCATGAGGTCGAAGGAATTGTCTGTATGGCTCCAAGACAGGATTGTGTCAAGGCACAGATCTGGGGAAGGGTACCAAAACATTTCTGCAGCATTGAAGGTCCCCAAGAACACAGTGGCCATCATTCTTAAATGTCAGACGTTTGGAACCACCAAGACTCTTCCTAGAGCTGGCTACCCGGCAAACTGAGCAATCTGGGTTGAAGGGCCTTGGTCAGGGAGGTGACCAAGAACCCGATGGTCACTCTGACAGAGCCCCAGAGTTCCTCTGTGGAGATGGGAGAACCTTCCAGAAGAACAACCATCTCTGCAGCACTCCACTCCTCAGTAAAAGGCACATGACAGCCCGCTTGGAGTTTGCCAAAAGGCACCTAAAGGACTCTTAGACCATGAGAAACAAGATTCTCTGGTCTGGTGAAACCAAGATTGAACTCTTTGGCCTGAATGCCAAGCATCACATTTGGAGGAAACCTGACACCATCCCTACGGTGAAGCATGGTGGTGGCAGCATCATGCTGTGGAGATGTTTTTCAGCGGCAGGGACTGAGCGACTAGTCAGGATCGAGGGAAAGATGAACGAAGCACTGTATAGAGAGATCCTTGATGAAAACCTGCTCCAGAGCTCTCAGGACCTCAGACTGGTTCATCTCCAACAGGACAATGACTCTGACAATGACTCACAGCCAAGACAACGCAGGAGTGGCTTCGGGACAAATCTTTGAATATCCTTGAATGGCTCAGCCAGAGCCCGAACTTGAACCCGATCGAACATACTGTATCTGGAGAGACCTGAAAATAGCTGTTCTGCGACGCTCCCCATCCAACCTGACAGAGAGGATTTGCAGAGAGGATTTGCAGAGAAGAATGGGAGAAACTCCCCAAATACACGTGTGCCAAACTTGTAGCGTCATACCA